>NC_138770.1:582037583-582194249 GCF_965119305.1 Pelophylax lessonae | reverse complement strand
CTGCAGCACAAGTCTTTATGCAGCTGTGTGCATGGGCCCATAGAAAGCTATACACCTTTGTTCAGTTTTTTATTTTGTTAAAAGATTGGAACTACTGATAAGAAAAACTCAGTATGTTTTGCAGCCATGTGCATGATCCTCCCGTTTTTATTTAAAGCAGACTTTCACTCAAAAGTGAAAGTGCCACATATTTAATTTTTTTTTGACAAGTAGCCACTCCCACCTCAAAGGCGGCATACATGCCTGGGGGACTGACAGAATTTTGATCCATGTATGGGGCACTGGGGTTGTACGAAAGTCGACCAGTAGATTGCCACCCTGTCAGACTGAAGTTCCTCTTTAACAAACCAAAAAGGGGGTAAATACGAGTTGTTCGTTGTTAGGGTTTACATACACTTGAATTTGTAGAATTATCCCTGTTGTTTTCTGTAATAAATATATTTAAACTTGTATCCAACGACCAAGTATTGTAACAGTGCGACGTATCCAGATGTATCCAGAGTACAGTTATAGACAGTTTACACCAGAATGCGGTGCGGGAAAGGCAGGTTCTCCACACTGCATTCAAACCGCATTGCCTTTGCGATCTGGAAAAAATACCTTACCTTAACTTATGGTTTCCAGGTATTGCGCAATGACGTCGCATAGCTCCGCCCCTAGCATGTTTTGCTACACACCTCATTCACTAAGCATTGTATGCAATATTTTTTTCCAAGCACAGATCACAAATGCAGTGCACTTGCGGGCACCCGATCTCATGGTACTGCAGTACCCAGCGATTTGGTGTTGCGCATTTTTCAAAAGCAGTATATATGCACTACTTTTTGTGCGATCTAAAAATTGCACTGCAAAGGAACGCCCCGGAATGAATGATTCTGGGGTGAACCAGACCTTTATCTAGATGGTAAAAATGGTAAAACGTTAGACGTATACAGAGCAATTTTGATAACGTTTATTGGTGTTTATATGAAGAAGATGCAGTGCCGGCTATGGAGGATCTGCCTCATACTAATGCTATGTACAAATGGCTGTAAGGCTCCTCTCACACGGGCTCTCCGATCAGTTCCGCCTGTCAGTTTTTCAGGCAGACCTGATCGGATGCTCCATGCAGCCCTATGGAGAAGCAGATGTCAGCGCTGACACCCGCTGCTATCTGATCTGATCCTGTCTGTGAAATCCAGGCGGATGGAAACCCTATTTTCCATCTGTCTGGAGGATCGGATCGGATGAAAACACAGGCGGTCCGTTTTCATCCGATCTCCCAGAGAGGAGAGCGGGGCTCTGACAGGTCTGTCTCTTCAAAAGTAAGCAGAGACAGACCTGTCATCTGCATGCTCAGCGGGGATCGGCGGATTGATCCCTGCTGAGCAAAATGGAGTCCGCTGGGCGGAAAGCCCGTGTGAAAGGACCCTAAGGCAGGCCATAGATGATTCGAATTTCGTGTTATCGAACGATTTTCGTATCGTTAGTGTGGTATGTAAAACGTTCGATTTTCGTATGACAGCAAAAATTCACATATCCAACATGTTGGGTTTTTTTGCGAAAATCGGCCGAATTTCGTATCATTAGTGGGGGAGTTGTATGATTTCGCCTAACAAAACACAGAACAGTAGGGAGTGTGTCCGGTAGAGATGTGGTTAAAAGGCACAAAAAATAGTGTTTTGTCGTACGATTTTCGGCTCACATTGATGGTACACTCGATGATGTGCACGTGTGCCGCTTTCGTTTGTCGAACGATAAATCGTACGTAATTCGATTCGTCTATGGCCTGCCTAACACCATTTCAGCGCCTTCTCATTAAAGGCCCGTACTCATGACCAGAAAGTCATAGAAAAATACCACTTTTGAAGCGATCGTACGATAATCTGATCATTCGTACACCACTTTCATCCGAAGGGACAAACATGAACATTTTTCTCGTACGATTTTTCTTTTAATCAGTACAGTTTTTGTCCGAAAATACAATATAGCACATTACATCACTTCCGAAGCTTTATTCTGTCTTGCGAGAACTTTCGTATTTTAGTAACCACTATTTTTTCGATATGGAGATTAGCGTACAAAAAAAAAAAAAAAATGGATGATCATTCGTCTGCTAATGTCATTGTGTGTACCAGGCTTAACTTGGAAGGCCTTGAATGAACATCTGGAAGTTAAATGGTCGTTCAAACTTCTCTGCGTTTTCAGCCCTTTATATGGAAATGAAGTATACTAAACTGTATAGGAAGTGGAAACTCTGGTCTTTTTTTTTCCCCCTCTTAAACTAGGTAGGTGTAAGGCGCCCATACCAGGAAGGTGAATGTAATAAGATCTAAATGATGAAGCAGTATATGGTCTACATGAAGGGATGGATGTCTTGGAGCTGTACTGGACAGCATACGAGGTGTTCCTTTGACTTGTTCTGAACATAGTATGAAAATATCAGTTGAAAAAGAACTGGAAACCAATATGTATGGATGTCCACTCTTTGGCATGATCTGACCAGTGAAAAGATGGTGTATGTGTTATGTGCAGACACATCATTGTGGGCACTAGCATGTTGTTTTTTTCTCTGGGAGACACAGAGGGTGCAAGATATTGGGGCCTGCCCAGATGTCAGGGACAGGGTCTGTGGCCTTCTGTTTTCTTTTTCCTCTAACCAAACGGGGACTCTCTCTTGGGGGGCAGTAAAAATGCAGCTCAACTGCCTGTTTTATACTTTCCACCACATCGCAAATGCTAATAAGCACTTAGGCCTCGTCTACACTTGTGTTGCTCTCTGAAGGGCAATCTGTGTTTTAATTGTTCCTCAGAGAGCATTTGACAGGCGGTGGGGAGGTGTTGTATCGCCTCCTTACTACCTATTTTAACCCCCTAAATGCTGGGCTAATATGCTGCAGCCACGTTGTTTGCGCTTGTGGGGAGGTTGCAGCAAAGCCCCATTCAATGGTCACAACAGGGGATATAATAATTTCTGCTGCGCCTGTAAAGCAAAGCATCTCAAATCTGCATGTGTACATCCTAGGCCACTGCCTCTGCAGCTAAAGGGGTAGTAAAAATGTGGCTCAACAGCATGGTTTTCCAGCCCCCCAACTGCTAATGTAAATGAGCCCTAAGAGAGAGAGGTTCACCCCTCTGTATTGGTGACAATAGTAACCTTGATAGGAAAGGGAAATCCAAAGTCTTAAGGCCCGTACACACGGTACAAAAATCGGAAGTAAAATTTCATCCGATTTTCGGATGGTTAGTATAGTGCTTTCGACAGCTGATTACAAATTTTCGGACAAAAAAATTGGATGTGTACGCTATAAAAATGTTATCGTACGTCAACACAACGTCTGATTTCTGTTTAAAGAGGAAGTAAACCCTCCTCTGACACTTGTACCTATAGGTAAGCCTATGATAAGGCTTACGTATAGCTACTGTAAATATCTCCTAAACATGTACCGTTTAGGAGATATTTACCTTACATGCATCCAGTGACATCACTGGCGCATGCGCTCTGAAGGAACATGTCGTTCCTTCAGAGCCCCGTGCCGCGACGGTCGGCTCCCGTGCGCGTGAGCGACGTCACCGCGGCTCCGGCCAATCAGATGGATGAATGCCGCAATCCCGGAAGAGGGAGACTGGACATGTCGCCCGTCATAGAGGTAAGCGGGCGGCACGGCGGGGGCTCGTTCTAAGGTAAGTATTTGATAATGAGCTAGTATGCGGTGCATACTAGCTCATTATGTGTTTCTCTTGCAGGGTGAAAAAGAAAAAAAAATGTGGGTTTACAACCTCTTTTAATTAGTACAGTTTTCGTCCAAAAAAAATCGTAAGAGCAAGACTAGGCATGCTCAGAAATGAAAGAACACATACAAAACAATTCAACACATGAAATCACTTCGGAAGTTGAATTCTGTCATATGGGAATTTTCGTATGAGACGGACTAAAGATTGCTCGATAATCTGATTGTGTGTACGAGGCTTTAGTGTCCACAGAGCGAGAGGTAAGGGGAAATCCTCCAATGGGGACACCTGAGAGGGGAATTCTGTTCACTTCTTGTTGCATCTCTTGGACAGGAAGTGAAGAGAATGTTCCCCAGTGGGACACAGACAGTAAAAAATAACCTGACGGGTTTTAATTCTTCCCTACCTTGTCCAAAACCACATAAAAAAGTTTGGACTGTGCATACACTTTATTCTGATACCACACACAGAAATGAGTGGAAAACATGCATTGCACTTGCAGTCTGATTGTTGATGGCACCTCAAATGCTGCTAGGAAACGTGCGTTTTGTTGCGTAATAAAAAATAAATAAAAAAATCTAAAAAGCTGGGGGAGCTTCTTCTGTTGAGTTTAGGGCACTATGCTGTTGCATGAAAAATACCCAAAAATGCACAAACGTGCCTTAGTGCAATTCACAGGTGTGAATGGGGCCTGATGCAGAGACACATGGGGCGGAATGATGTAATTTGCGGGCACCCAGGAGGCGTATATGCAGTGTACAGCCACCCGTAGTAATGACTGGCTGTATCCTGGTGTACGCTGTGCTTGCATGGGACTAAAGCCTAGCACATACCCACAATCAGATTATCAGACGAATTTACGTCCGTTTTTTGTTGCATGCCAGTCTCATACGGAAAGTGAAGAGGTTACTTTCATATGAAAGTTCTCGTATGACAGAATTCAACTTCAGAAGTCATGTCATGTGTTGAGTTGTTTTGTATGTGTTCTTTCATTTCCGAGCATGCACAGTCTTGCTCTTACAATTTTTTTCAGATGAAAATCGTACCAATTAGACGTGTTCATGTATGATAAAAATTTTATAGCTTAAACCTTCAGTTTTTGACGTCTGAAAATTTGTAATCGGCTGTCAAAAGCACTATACTAATGCTGGCCATACTCTAGCTGAAATATCGGACGAACTCCTTTTCGAAAAACAAAAAATCGGCCCATGAGAGCAGACGATCGTGCCATCATGTAATGACCGAATTTTGAAAGATAAATCGTTCAATGGACATAAATGAATTCAGTTTGTCACATATACCTATTGCAAACAGGTCGGCCGAGAAATGCATTAACCTTTCAATTTATCATTCGTTTATCGTTCGGTCGGCAGATTTTCAAAACTGTTCCTTTCGATTTTTCGGTTCTGAAAAGTTGAAAACGATTTTCTATTTGTGCCCATTAACTGGACGAAAAACGGACGATCGGACCAAATGACAGATTTTTCGAACGATTTTTCGGCAGGTGTATGGCCAGCATAACAATCTGAAAATCGTCAGATCGTTATTTTACTTCAGATTTTTGTATCGTGTGTACGGGCCTTAAGTCCATGGAGCATGTATAGGAGTTTACACAAGTATGGCGTATACCCAGGCGCAGTCAGTCGCTGCTATGGGTGGCTGTACACTGCAGCTGTCTCCAGGGTGCAGAAATACCCCTTCAATTTAGGCCGTACATCCTCCTGCGTCCGTGTGTATGAGGCCTACACATCTTTTATTCAGGGTGGTTATGTTTGAATTTGTATTTATGGGAGTCGCAGAGTCCCAGGGACTCCATGTGTTTGTATAGTGAACATTTTGTTAGAAGCGTGGACTGTAGACGGTGAGGAATGGCGGCCAAGCTTTGAACCCTTCACTCACTGTTGTGGTAAAAATACAAATTTTACCACAGAAATGTCTTCATTTGTACAGAATATTGTGAGTAAGGGGTTAATATGGGCGGGTAGAGCTCTCTCTCCTCAGTACAGGGAAGTGGCCGTGTGTGTTTACACTCCCCCCTCCTCCGCCATCTTTCCTCGGCTCATCGGCCTTCATTTGCATTCTGCAGCTCTCATTCATAAAAAGCCGAGCTGTGTTTATGAGAGAGAAGCTGCACAGGCGCTCCCCCTCCCCCACCCGGCCTGCCATTGTCCCGGGGAGCCCGTCCCCAGTGCACAGTGTGCGGCTGGATGTGTCTGGGTGGGGTCGGATGTTGTGTGTCCTGGGAGGGGGGGGGGGAGGAGGACATGGTGCAGGCTGTGTCTGGGGAGCGCCGCTCTGTCTCCTCACTAGTTGTGAATAGGACGGGGGCCGGTCACGTGACCGCAGCCATTCATAAATCCGGCCGCCTCTTCCCAGGCTGTGCCAGTGACCGTGACAGGCCGCCGGGGAGAGCCGAGCCAGAGCTGCCCGGCCTAATTGTGTGCTGCTGGGCCCAGCGCCGTCTGCTTTTCTGTCATGTATATAGGATATTGCAGCAAATGCTGAAGTGTACCTTCAGGCCCCATTCACACCTAGCATCTCCTGAAAGCCTGTTTTTACATGCTGGGCAGTCTGTTTACTTGAATGGGCCGCTGTACCTGTGCCAGGGAGGCACCTGAACCTTCCAGAACGTTCCACCTGCGTGTCAAACGCACACAAAAAATGTGAAGAATGGAAATGTGCGTTCCTGCTATGCCTAGTTGGGCCTTAAGGCTCCATTCACATTTGTGCGACTTGTCATGCAACTTTGGACATCAATGCAGTTTCCAATTTATTTCAGGTTCTTATATAGCGCTGTCAATTTACGCAGCGCTTTACATATACATTACACATTCACATCAGTCCCTGCCCTCAAGGAGCTTACAATCTAAGGTCCCTAACTCACATTCATACATACACAGTAGGGACAATTTCTTTTTATACAGGATCCAATTAACCTACCAGCATGTCTTTGAATTGTGGGAGGAAACCGGAGTACCCAGAGGAAACCCACGCAGGCACAGGGAGAACATGCAAACTCCAGGCAGGTAGTGTCATGGTAGGGATTCGAACCAGCCACCCTCTTGCTGCTAGGTGAAAGTGCTAACCACTATGTGTAGATGTGGGATTTGAGGTCTTTTTGACCCCAGATCTCACATTAGCCACCTAAGCCCCGGAAGATTTTACCCCCTTCCTGACCAGGGGGTATTTTGCGATTCGGCACTGCGTGACTTTAACGGACAATTGCGCGGTCGTGCGATGCTGTACTTAAACGAATTTGACGTCCTTTTTTTCCCACAAACAGAGCTTTCTTTTGGTGGTATTTGATCACCTGTGCGATTTTTTGATCACGCGCTATAAACAAAAAAAGAGCGTCAATTTTGCAAAAATAACAATATTTTTCACATTTTTTTATATGAAATTCCCCCCAAAAAAAAAGTAAAAATCAAAATTTTTTTAAATTTTCGGCCAATTTGTTTTATGCTACCTATGTTTGGTAACAAAAATTGCAAAAAGCGTATTTTGATTGGTTTGCGCAAAAGTTATCGCGTTTACTAACAAAGGGAAAGATTTTTGTCATTTTTGTTGTTTTTTTTTTAACGCGTAATGGCGGCGATCTGCGATTTTTTTTTTTTTTTTTTGCGGTACTGCGACATTAGGGCGGACAGATCGGACCCTTGACTGACATTTGTGACACTTTTGGGGTTACCAGTGACATTACTACAGTAATCAGTGCTATACATATGCACTGTTACTGTAAAAATACACTGGTTGTGAAGGGGTTAACTTTATTTGGGAGGGAGGGGCTGTGTGTATCCCTAGGGGCGTGCTTTCTACTGTGATTGGCTGTGGCTTGAGCTGTAAGGACACTGATCAACGGATCTACATACTAGATCCGTTTGATCAGTGTCTTTACAGCAAGGAGAATGACAGGTGGCTTGTTTACACAAGCTGCCTGACATTCTCCCTCTCCCCCGCCGATCGCCGAGTGACCGGCGGACATCGGGTCCGCTGGTCACACGCGCGGGGGGGTCCGTGACCACGCGGGAGCGCGCCTCCGGGGGCGCGCGCTCGCTCCCTAGACCCTCACAAGCCAGTGACGTAGCCCTACGTCACTTTGCCTGTGAGGGGCTGACTGCCGACGTAGATCGGCGTTAGGCAGTCGGCAAGTGGTTAAAGAGGACCTGTCATGCTTATTTTTATTACAAGGGATGTTTACATTCCTTGTAATAGGAATAAAAGTAATCCAAAAATATTTTTTTCAAAGGGACAGTGTAAAAGTATAAAATTAAGGCCCCTTTCACACAGGCGAACTGATCTGATCCACCTGTCAGTTTTCGAGGCGTACCTGATCGGATCCTCCATGCATCCCTATGGGACAGCTCCTTCTCTGTACACAGAGCGGAGACGGAGATGTCATCCGCCTGCTCAGTGGGGATCGGCGGATCGATCCCCCGCTGAGCAGAACGGACTTCATCGGGCGGTGCGCCCATGTGAAAGGGGCCAAAAGGTAAAATTAAGAAAAAAAAAATACATTTAAAGCGACCACATATGTAAACGGCATTCAAACCACATATGTGAGGTATCGTTAGAGCGAGGGCAATACCTCTAGCCCTAGACCCCCTCTGTAACTCTAATATGGTAACCTGTAGAAATTGTTAAAGTCTCGCTATTGGAGATTTTTAAGTATCAATATTTGTCTCCATTCCAGGAGCGTGCACAATGTTGAATCATTGGGCATGTTGGGTATCTACTCAACGTAACATCATCTTTCACATTATAGAAAAAAACAGGCTAGCTTTACTGTTTTCTTATTTTTTAATTAAAACGTGTTTTTTTTTTTCCAAGAACATTGTGTTTGTAAGACTGCTGCGCAAATACAGTGTGACATAAAGTATTGCAGTGATCTCCATTTTATTCTCTAGGGTCTCTGCTAAAAAAAATAAATAAATAATGTTTGGGGGTTCTAAGTAATTTTTTAGCAAAAAATGATTTTAACTTGTAAAGTGTCAGAAATAGGCCTGGTCCTTTTAAAAAGTTTTTAAAAAATAGCAAAAAAGAAAAAAACAATCTAGCGTATACAATTGCGACACAAATCATATTGTAATTGAATGTTATTAAAAATATTTGGTAATAATACCTTTCCTTTTCAATCTGCAGCTGTTATAATTTTCTGCAAATGCAATATGGCTACCTGGAGCTGTTCTGTACATAGAATGTGTACTGACCACACCCCAGAAACATCATTTCCTGCTTGTTTGATTGGCTCACCCATTTTCCCAGAAGTCTGCACTAAGATACAAGTCAGAATTCTGGCATCCCCTGCAACATAAATGTAATTTTGGGTGGGATACTCCCAATAGGAACACGTCCAAAGGGATGCAGGCCCAGCAGTTTTCCTCATTAGAGCTCAGCAGCTGCCACAGCTGATAGATAATTATGAAACCACTCCCATTTGACCCACTCAGCACAGAGGCACAAATAGGGATTACTTCAGACTAACAAAAGGTAGAAATCTGCAACAGTTTGTTAAAATCCCTGTAATGTACAGAGATCACCCAGAGGGGAATGTTTTTTTTTTCTCAACAAAAGTGGAGTTACACTTTAATGCCCCTTCCACACTTGTGCGACTTCAAAGTCGCCATATTTTACTGCGATTTTGCCGTGACTTTTGCAGCGATTTTGATGCGAGTTTGACTGGGCTTATGTCTTTTCCACAAAACACACCAAAATCATGCCAAAAGTAGTGCAGGGACTACTTTGAAGTCGGTGCAACTTCAAGCTGCACAGATATGAATGGGGCTCATTGGAAATAATGGAGAACGACTTGACATGCGATTTTGCATTCCCAAATCACATGACAAGTCGCACTAGTGTAAAAGGGGACTTAGTGTTTAAAGAAGTAGTGCCGAAGTGGCCCTGGGATCTCGTTTTCAAAGTTGCGGCAGTGTGAACCGGGCCTAGCTCAAACAATAATGCTGCATTGTCTTTGTGAATTTTGATTCTTGATTGTTAGGCAGTAGATGGGTGTTGTCACACACAAAGCTCAATGCCTGGGGCCCCATTCACTCTAGGTGTATTGGGAATGTGTGTTCCCGTTTTTGGTTTATATTTGCACATGTTTCGCACTGTGCACGTAGGGCAGATCATTCACTTGCATGGGCTGCTCTACATGTGACAATTGCACCCAAGAAGGTCCTGCACCTTTTTTAGCTGATCGGGGATTCGGACAACGTATTTATATGGTGCTGGGTCTGCACCTGCCACCCGTCCTCAGTAAAAGTACTTAAAGTGTTACTGAACCCATAACCGTAAAATCAGTCTCTATATGCAGTAAGGCATGCGTGTTATACTCCCCGCGGAACCTAAGAGATTAATCCTGCACATTGTGTAAAAAGGCAGTTTGATCCGGTTTTCTCTGATCCTCTTTCTTCTACTGTTCCCATTCCATCTGCTGATAGAACAGAGCCTTTGGAGACACTCTGCACATGCTCAGTTTGGTGTGTATTACTAGAGAGTTTTTGTTTTCTTTGGAGAGTGCATGTGATCAAACACAGGACCAATCAGCACTGTCCAGACAGAGCATCAGTGGTCCGGCAACCTCATAGTACCCTGAGAGGCGAATGAAAACTCCTCCACAAGCTTTAACCAGGTACTGATAGAAGTCACAAGACTGCTATATACTGCTGATGAGGAAAGGTATTTAGCAGTTTATATTTACTAACATAATTGCATTTCCATGTTTTGTGTACTGTGGGAGACCAGATATAGTGAATGCAGGCTCCTGGGTTTAGTAACACCTTAAGGCCTCTTTCACACGGGCATTCCGCATTTCCGTATATCATCCCATTTTTTTGTGGATGATATACGGACATAATGCATGTCAATGGGATTGCGGATGTCAGTGGATGACACCGCTGACATCCGATTTGCGTCTTCTCAGCTCTGTTCCGTTTTTTGGAACGGAACAGAACCCTATTTTTTCTTCCGTTTAAAAAACGGAAAGGACGCAAAATCGGATGTCAGCGGATGGTCATCCGCTGACATCCGCAATCCCATAGACATGCATTATGTCCGTATATCATCCGCAAACGGATGGTATGATATGCGGACATACGGACCAGATGACACAAGTGTCATCCGTGTCCGTAAAAAAAAAAAAAAAAGTGCCGGAGCGGATCGCAATACGGTCCGCTCCATGTGAAAGAGGCCTAAGGTGGTAAGAAAAAAAAATGAAATAAAAAAAAAAAGTAAACATTGCCTTGCATTGAAAGAACGTAAAATAAATAAAAAATACCCCAATAATGAAATAACCCAGAAATAGGATAGTCATGTTGGGCTGGTAACATGTTGTATTGTTGCTGGCTCACTTTTTTTTTTCTTTGTATGTTTTTTCTCTGTTCTTCAAAAAGATATGTTCAGAAAATATATTTACAGATCTAAGTGCCGGTTCACACTTCTGCGATGCGGGAACGCTGCGAATATGCAGCGTGATCCCGCATCGCATCCGCACCTCTGGCAGTTCCCACTGCCATATGCGATATGCAGGGGGTGTCAATTCATAGTTAAGGACACCCCCAGTTGTGATCGCATATCGCAGTGCAATCTACAAGTTCGCACAGAATCGGATCGCACTAGTGTGAACCACTGTGCGATCCGATTCTATTGCGGATGAAAAAAAGCCTCATGTGCGAGTTTATTGCGGATGCGGTGCGAATTTAGCCATACAAAGTGTAGGGCTGAAATTCGCACCGCACATGAGATCGCATGTAATGAAGGAGCAGTGCGCTCCGAATTACATGCGATCTCCGCAATCGCACAAATGTGAACCGGGGCTTAGAGTATCCTGATAAAATATTTATGGAAGATTTCTTAAACCGACTTTTGCTTTTGTTCTTCTCTGTTAAAGAAGGGTTCAGTGTCCTTTAACCTTTGCCATTAAACGCCATTTTACCGAAATAAGTATAAACATATGTTTTGAATTCCACATGTGGCTTACTTTGTCTTCATCTGCTTGCAGCATTCGTACTTCCTGCCTGGAAGGTCTGCCTGAAAAAGTCTGCAATTTCAATTTGAAATCTAGAGGAAAAATCTAACTGTACAAATCAAATTAAGTTAATATTCTTAATATAGCTATAAAAAAAAAATAAAACGAAACCTGCCTAACAAACAGATGCAACTTCGATTCTATATCCACAA
This sequence comes from Pelophylax lessonae, assembly GCF_965119305.1. NCBI lineage: Eukaryota > Metazoa > Chordata > Amphibia > Anura > Ranidae > Pelophylax > Pelophylax lessonae. The sequence continues at coordinate 582,182,360 of NC_138770.1, read as the reverse complement.
GGGAGAAACCAGAGCTGCTTTCAGCCAGTAAAATAATTGTATTTTATGTGGCTCGCCTCTTCCACAGACTTGCATTAGCGTGTTGCAAATTATTGCTTAGCTTTTGCTATTTATAGTCAGCAATATCTTTCTGAAATACTGACAGCAGCCCACTGCCCTCACAGCTATTTTTACTGACAGTTTGGATCCTTCATGATTGTAGGTTTACAACTTACAGTAACCTCCGTTTCACATAGTTTTACACAATTTATTTTCCCAAATTCAGTTCACTTTCCATAATTTCTTTTACTTTTTGAAACATTTCACTTTTTTTAGCACTTGTTCATCATAAATCTGAATCTGTTTGGTGTATTGCTCAGTAAGAGCTTGTGTAATTATGTAACAACTTTTCTGAAAACTAGATTGGCTGCATACCACATCCTTGAGGGGAAAAAAAAAAATCTTGAATCTTTTTATCATTTGCAAGAACTATTTTTCTGAGCTGTAGACAAAGAAAGTACTGTTTGAAAATGCATACGCGAGCTATGAAACCAATTTGTAGGCTGCTCCTATCAATTAAGCAGTCTGCCGATGTAGAAATTAGGAAGTTTTCCTTGCTGACTTGTTTTTGAAGGCACATGCTCTGGAATCGTTTACCTTAACCACTTGCCGACTGCCGCACGACTATTTACGTCGGCAGTCAGCCCCTCACAGGCAGAGCGTCCGCCGGTCACTCGGCGATCGTCGGTGCAGAGGGAGAAAGGCAGGTGGCTGATGTAAACAAGCCGCCTGTCATTCTCCCCTGTGTAAGAATAGTGATCATACGGTTCTACTATGTAGGACCGTTGATCACTGTTCCTACACCTCAAGCCACAGCCAATCACAGTTAGAATCACGCCCCTAGGGACACACATAACCCCTCCCTCTCAAAAAAAACTTAACCCCTTCACTGCCAGTGTAATTTTACAGTAACAGTGCATATGTATAGCACTGATTACTGTAGAAATGTCACTGGTAACCCCAAAAGTGTCAAAAATGTCAGTCAAGGGTTCGATCTGTCCGCCGCAATGTTGCAGTACCGCAAAAAAAATCGCAGATCGCTGCCATTACTCGTTAAAAAAAAAACACAAAAATGACAAAAAATCTTTCCCTTTGTTAGTAAACGCGATAACTTTTGCGCAAACCAATCAAAATACGCTTTTTGCGACTTTTTTTTTTTTTTTTTTTTTTACCAAACATATGTAGCATAAAACAAATTGGCCTAAAATGTTAAAAAAAATTTGATTTTTACATTTTTTTTTGGAGAATTTCATATAAAAAAATGTGAAAAATATTATTTTTGCAAAATTGACGCTCTTTTTTTGTTTATAGCGCATGATCAAAAAATTGCACAGGTGATCAAATACCACCAAAAGAAAGCTCTTTTTGTGGGAAAAAAAGGACATCAATTTCATTTGGGTACAGTGTCGCACAACCGCGCAATTGTCCGTTAAATTCACGCAGGGGGTAAAATCTTCCGGGGCTTAAGTGGTTAAAGAGGAACTTCACATACAAAAATAAGTTAGCAGCTACCTACCTATTTGGGGGGGAGAGACTGTCCTGAAGCCTATTGGGGGGGGGGGACTGTCCTGAAGCCTATTGGGGGGGGGGGACTTTCCTGAAGCCTATTGGGGGGGGGGAGACTGTCCTGAAGCCTATTGGGGGGGGGGGAGACTGTCCTGAAACCTATTGGGGGGGGGGGAGACTGTCCTGAAGCCTATTGGGGGGGGGGAGACTGTCCTGAAGCCTATTGGGGGGGGGGGAGACTGTCCTGAAGCCTATTGGGGGGGGGAGACTGTCCTGAAGCCTATTGGGGGGGGGGGAGACTGTCCTGAAGCCTATTGGGGGGGGGGGGAGACTGTCCTGAAGCCTATTGGGGGGGGGGGGGAGACTGTCCTGAAGCCTATTGGGGGGAGACTGTCCTGAAGCCTATTGGGGGGGGGGAGACTGTCCTAAAGCCTATTGGGGGGGGGGGGGAGACTGTCCTTGAAGCCTATTGGGGGGGAGACTGTCTTGAAGCCTATTGTGGGGAGATGGTCTTGAAGCCTATTGGGGGGAGACAGTCTTGAAGCCTATTGAAGGGAGACTGTCTTGAAACCTACTGGGGGGAGACTGTCTTGTGTATTCCAGAGGGGTTGGGGGAAATTGGGGTGGTCCAGGCCAAGGGCTACATCCTTATTGGCTAGATGACAAATGAGGAGGTAGAGATGAGTGCTGCTGCTTCTTGGTCATTGTCCCACCATTCATCAGATCACCAGACAGTGAGCAGATGTTCTTGGTGCCTGCAGAATGTCATGGTGTATTTATATACTAGAATACCTGCTAATACTTTTATTTTTGTATTTTCATTTCTAGTTTTGGATAGGATAAGGGTTAGAACATCTGTCAGATATGTATTGCTGTCAGTTTCCTCTTTGACAAGCTTTTTTTTAACTTCCTGTCTCATAGTCACAATAGGAAGTGACAGGAAATCTCAGTGTGAGGGAAATCCCACATTTGACAGCTGGCTGAAGAACAGGATTCCCCATTAGATCTCACCTCTTGTTTTGTAACTTTACATTAACCTTCACTTTGTCTCCATGACAGCTGTCATCAGGACACAGGGGACCCATTTTACACCAATGTGTTGTCCCAGCGCATGTTGGACCACATGTAAATGTGAATTTTTTTAAGGCAGTCCAAAAATGTAAAAAGGACTGACAGTGCATCAGCATGCATACAAAAAACAGGCCTACAGCATTTTTTGCAACTCAGTGCATGACTATGCACAAATGCACAGCAGTGCGTTACCTTGTGCAGGCGCATTGCCGAATGCATGGCACTGCATCACAAGTGTTACCATTAATTGTACAAGTTACATCACCAGTGTGAATAGGTACAAAGTTAATGAATAGTCAGACTGGAATATTACCTCTAATGTATTAGAAATGAACAAGCTGCAGCCTATGCTGCCTTGAATTAATAGGTGCAGTTTAAAAATACACAGTATATACTGTATATTTTTTGCTCCTTTTTTATGGAAGCTGTTCATAAAATAACCTATTTTATTATTTTATTACAGGTACTTGTATAGCACTATCAGTTTACGCAGCGCTTTATATATATATATATATATATATATATATATATATATATATATATTATACACTGCTCAAAATTAAAGGAACACTTTGTAATCAGAGTATAGCATCAAGTCAATTAAACTCCTGGGATGTTGATCTGGCCAGTTAAGTAGCAGAGGGGTTTGTTAATCAGTTTCAGCTGCTTTGCTGTTAATGAAATTAACACCAGGTGCACTAGATGGGCAACAATGAGACAACCTCCAAAACAGGAATGGTTTTTTAGGTGGAGGCCAATAGCATTTTTTCCCTACTCATCTATTCTGACTGTTTTTCACTAGTTTGTCATTTGGCTAGGGTTAGTGTCACTACTGGTAGCATGAGGCAATACCTGGACCCTATAGAGGTTGTACACGAAGTCCAACTCCTCCAGGATGGCACATCAATATGTGCCATTGCCAGAAGGTTTGCGCCGTCTCAAGAGCATGGAGGGGATTGTAGGAGACAGGCAGTTACTTTAGGAAAGCTGGACAGGGCAGTAGAAGATCCTTAACCCATCAGCAGGACCGGTATCTGCTCTTTTGTGCAAGGAGGAATAGGATGAGCAAAGTGACCTCTAGCAGGCCGCTGGTGTGAATGTCTCTGGCTAAACAATCAGAAACAGACAGATGTCCTCTAGTGGGCCCTGTGCTCATTGCCCAGCACCGTGAAGCTCGATTGGCATTTGCCATTGAACACCAGAATTGGCAGGTCCACCACTGGCTGCCCTGTGCTTTTCACAGATGAGAGCAGGTTCACCCTGAGCACACGTGACAGATGTTTAAGGGTCTGGAGAAGAAGTGGAGAACTTAATGCTACCTGTAACATCGTTCAGCACCATCGTTTGGTGGTGGGTCAGTGATGGTCTGGGGAGGCATATTCATGGAGGGACGCACAGACCTCTACAGGCTAGACAATGGCACTCTGGTTGCCATTAGGTATCAATATGAATTCCTTTGACCCATTGTCAGACCCTACGGTGGTGCAGTGGTTCCTGGGTTCCTCCTGCTGCACGACAATGCCCGACCTCATGTGGCAAGAGTATGCAGCCAAATCCTGGAGGGTGAAGAAATGAATGCCATTGAATGGTCCCCACGCTCGCCTGATCTAAATCCAATAGAACACCTCTGGGACATTATGTTTTTTTCCATCCGATGCTGCCAGGTTGCACCTCAGTCTGTTCAGGAGCTCAGTGATGCCCTGCTCCAGATCTGGGAGGAAATACCCCAGGAAACATTCCCTCATCTCATTAGGAGCATGCCCCCCCCCCCCCCCCCCAACGTTGTCAGGAATGCATACAAGCAACTGGGGGGGCCATACAGACTATAGAGCACCATTTTGAGTTGCTGCAATGAAATTTTAGCAAAATGAACTAGCCTGCTGCATCATTTTTTCACTTTGATTTCTGGGGTGTCTTTAAATTCAGTACTCTGTAGGTTAATAATTTTCATTTACTTCAAACAATGTGGCATCCTTTCATTCCAAACACATTACCCAGTCCATATCAGTATAGATATCCAGCCGGAGATTTTTCCCCATTGAAATCTCATGTGTTTAAAAAGTGTTCCTTTATTTTTATTTTTTGTCAGTGTACGTTCACATCAGTCCCTGCCCTCAAGGAACTTACAATATAAGGTCTGTAACACACATTTATATACACATACTAATGTAAATTTAGACAGGAGCCAATTAACCTACCTGCATGTCTTTGGAGTGTAGGAGGAAACCCACGCAGGCACAGGGAGAACTTGCTAACTCTGGGCAGGTAGTGCCATGGTAGAGATTCGAACTGAGGACCCTAGTGCTGCTAGGCTGAAGTGCTAACCACTTAGCCACTGTGCACCTTTTGCATCCTCTTCTTTGCGGCTGTGCTGGGAGACCAGAACTGGCAAGAGTCTTGTCGGTTTTAAATGTTTTTCTTTTTTGCTCAAAGCTGTTTGAAGGCATATGCAACAGTCCCAGGGCTCTGCGTTTAGAGTTACGTCAGTGAAGCATTCCAGATATGTATGATTTTGGGAGTCATTCATGATTGGTTTACAGGAATCTGGGAAATGCATACTTAATGTGATCTTTTCTGCAGCTTTTCATTACTTGTTCCCTTTGGCGCAATTTGTTTTTGTGTTCTTCCTAGAAATCATTTAAATTAGGTGAAAAGCAGCCGGATGGGTAAAAAAACAAAAAGTTATAAATCCCTTAAAAAAACTTGCACATGTTTATATGTATATATATATATATATATATATATATATATATATATATAATATATTATAATATAATATTATATATATATATCTCACTCAAACATACTATAGTCCTGAAATGCACTAACCAAATCTATTTTGGCTTATCTAAAGCCAACAGTTTAAAGCTGATTTCTGGGTATGGCATTTATTGCATAGTTACCTATGGTTCAGCTTAGACTTTAGCATTTAAAGCGGAGTTCCGGGCACGAAAACATTTTTTCAATAAACATACCCCCAGGACAGTCAGGGCTAGTACATTCCACAATGGCTAGCCTCTGATCTGTCCCGGTTTGCACTAACCTGCAAGAAGAAATACTCACTTATAAAATTTCTTCTCCAGCGTTGCCATCTCTGTTGTGGGCAGCTGAAGCCGGCACGATCCTCTTCTGCGTCCTCTTCCGTGTCTTCTTCTCCCAGAATGCACCTGCACTGGCCCCGCTCATCACTTCCGGTGCGGCGCCGCATTCCTCCACAGCTTCTGGGCATGGGAATGCGGCGTCGCCCCAGAAGTGACGAGCGGGGCCGGTGCAGTCGCATTGATTCCTGGGAGCGAAGACGTTCAGCTCCCAGGAATCATCGCAAAGAGGAAGTGACGGCGGAGCCGCGGCACAGAGGGAGGAAGTGGAGAATAGGTGAGTATTTTCTATCTACAATTACAAGGTGAGTAAAAAAAAAATATATACCTAACTATCCAATTCCTTTTCAGGTGAAGAAGATCCAGCGGATGGGCACAAAATCGATTAGGTCGATTTTGTGCCCGGAACTCCGCTTTAAGTATGCCAGTGTCTGTGGGACCTTTGTTGAGACACTTTAGTAGTCCTTGCTCAACATAGGTGCCATTCACAGAATGCCTTGCTTTTTTTTTTCTCTGATTGGATGAGGTGCGGATTGTGATGTCACTGCCCCTTCTCTTCATTACGTCCAACCAGAGAACACATTGCATTAATTGAGAATCAGGCATAGTGTTCTTTCCCTACCATTCTCTCTCCTCTCTTTGCTTCGGTCCCTGGTTCAGAAAGGAGCAAGTAGATCCCAAGGACCACAAGGATGGAGTGTTTTTGTATAGGTTTTTTTTTTTTTTTGCTGAGTAGCTTCCAAAAGTAGTCGATTAGAGCGTCTGGCAAAGCCATAACCTTTTTACCATTGAGGGACCCTTACATTTAATTTAAACACAACAATTTTACTTTCAGCGATAATTAATCACGAAAAATGTAACTTATAATATACTGTAATGGCTATCAAGACATCCATAATATTCAAATGTGTCCAAAACACTGCGCTATAACCAAACAACTATAAAAAGCAATGTTAACAAGGCAGCACTCAAATTTACATTATGTATAACCACGTGCCAAAAATCAATAAATATTAATAAACAGCACAAAACGCTATTCAAAAAGAAACCCAGTTCATATAAGTCTCCATTCTGAGTTCTCCACATGAAGTGGTGAGGTAAGCTGACTGGAAATCACCCGGTGCTTTAACTCACTCCATGACACCACCAATAAGAGCTGCACTTGTCAAATGTGACCTCCAAATTATAGGTAGGTGACATAAGGAGGTAATATAAGAATCATCTAATATATCAGAAACAGCTTCACGTTTTTGCTCCTATAATGCATCTATATATATCTAGCAGAACTAATGCTCAAACAAAAGCTTAACGTACAGCTTTTATTAAAAAAAAAAATAATATAAAACACTGGCCAAATCATAGAATTCTTGTGCTTTGGGCATTATTGAGATAATTTCTCTTTATATTGGTTGGCAGTAGAAAAGTGCCCCCAAATAAGTTTGGATATCATAGGAAAAGTTTTTGCTTTGTATTGGTGGTCATTGGCTGAAAAGAACCCTAGCATTAATGGACAGTGGCAGAGATGAACCCTTACATTGGTGGTCATTAGTAGAGGTGCTCTCTTACATTGGTGGACAGTGGCAGAGATGAACCCTTACATTGGTGGTCAGTGGTAGAGGTGCACTCTTACATTGGTGGACAGTGGCAGGGATGAACCCTTACATTGGTGGTCAGTGGTAGAGGTGCACTCTTACATTGGTGGACAGTGGCAGAGATGAACCCTTACATTGGTGGACAGTGGCAGAGATGAACCCTTACATTGGTGGTCATTAGTAGAGGTGCTCTCTTACATTGGTGGACAGTGGTAGAGATGAACCCTTACATTGGTGGTCAGTGGTCGAGGTGCTATCTTACATTGGTGGACAGTGGCAGAGATGAACCCTTACATTGGTGGTCAGTGGCAGAGATGAACCCTTACATTGGTGGTCAGTGGTAGAGGTGCTCTCTTACATTGGTGGACAGTGGCAGAGATGAACCCTTACATTGGTGGTCATTAGTAGAGGTGCTCTCTTACATTGGTGGACAGTGGCAGAGATGAACCCTTACATTGGTGGTCAGTGGTAGAGGTGCACTCTTACATTGGTGGACAGTGGCAGGGATGAACCCTTACATTGGTGGTCAGTGGTAGAGGTGCACTCTTACATTGGTGGACAGTGGCAGAGATGAACCCTTACATTGGTGGACAGTGGCAGAGATGAACCCTTACATTGGTGGTCAGTGGTAGAGGTGCACTCTTACATTGGTTGACAGTGGCAGAGATGAACCCTTACATTGGTGGTCATTAGTAGAGGTGCTCTCTTACATTGGTGGACAGTGGTAGAGATGAACCCTTACATTGGTGGTCAGTGGTCGAGGTGCTATCTTACATTGGTGGACAGTGGCAGAGATGAACCCTTACATTGGTGGTCAGTGGCAGAGATGAACCCTTACATTGGTGGTCAGTGGTAGAGGTGCACTCTTACATTGGTGGACAGTGGCAGAGATGAACCCTTACATTGGTGGACAGTGGCAGAGATGAACCCTTACATTGGTGGTCAGTGGTAGAGGTGCACTCTTACATTGGTTGACAGTGGCAGAGATGAACCCTTACATTGTGGTCATTAGTAGAGGTGCTCTCTTACATTGGTGGACAGTGGCAGAGATGAACCCTTACATTGGTGGACAGTGGCAGAGATGAACCCTTACATTGGTGGTCAGTGGTAGAGGTGCACTCTTACATTGGTTGACAGTGGCAGAGATGAACCCTTACATTGTGGTCATTAGTAGAGGTGCTCTCTTACATTGGTGGACAGTGGCAGAGATGAACCCTTACATTGGTGGTCAGTGGCAGAGATGAACCCTTACATTGGTGGACAGTGGTAGAGGTGCTCTCTTACATTGGTGGACAGTGGCAGAGATGAACCCTTACATTGGTGGTCAGTGGTAGAGGTGCTCTCTTACATTGGTGGACAGTGGCAGAGATGAACCCTTACATTGGTGGTCATTAGTAGAGGTGCTCTTACATTGGTGGACAGTGGCAGAGATGAACCCTTACATTGGTGGTCAGTGGTAGAGGTGCTCTCTTACATTGGTGGACAGTGGCAGAGATGAACCCTTACATTGGTGGTCATTAGTAGAGGTGCTCTCTTACATTGGTGGACAGTGGCAGAGATGAACCCTTACATTGGTGGTCAGTGGTAGAGGTGCACTCTTACATTGGTGGACAGTGGCAGAGATGAACCCTTACATTGGTGGTCAGTGGTAGAGGTGCTATCTTACATTTGTGGACATTGGCAGAGATGAACCCTTACATTGGTGGTCAGTGGGTAAAGGTGCCCTCTTACATTGGTGTTTGGTGAAGATAAACCCTGACACTGGCAGAGATGAAGCCTTACATTGGTGGTCAATAGTGGAGGTGCACTCTTACCTTGGTGGTCAAGGATAGAAAGGGCCTTTACATTGGTGGACAGTGGCAGAGATGAACCCTTACATTGGTGGACAGTGGCAGAAATGAACCCTTATATTGGTGGACAGTGGCAGAAATGAACCCTTATATTGGTGGACAGTGGCAGAAATGAACCCTTATATTAGTGGACTGTGGCAGAAATGAACCCTTACATTGGTGGACAGTGGCAGAGATGCACCCTTACATTCAAGGTCAGTGACAGAGATGAACCCTTACTTTGGTGGATAGTGGCAGGAATACCTTGTTACACTGCTCCTCGCTCAGGTATCCCCTATCAGTCTCTGGAGGAACACTAGATTTCCATTTGAACTTTGGTTGAGAAAAGGTTCTGTAAGTGCTTCAGAATACTCTGCTAAAGGCATTTACTTTAGAATGCCTAAGGAGTCTGTTCACACCATTATGCACCAGTGCATTATTGCTATGCCGCATGCTAACACGTGCTATGGCAGCCCATTTGTTTGAAAAAACAAAAAAAAGTGAGTCAACAAGATGAATTGAAATGCCCATCATTCTGAATTTAAGCATGAAATGTGCCCATTGAATAGGCTGCCTAAGGCATCAAAAAAGGTGCATGTACCATTTCTGCCATTTCCACACTCCATTTAATGTCCATTGGCAAGGTGCATTGGTTTGCCATTCTGAATGAATGGCACAACTTCGCACCAACGCTTGCTCAGTCACACTATTGCCACAACAAAATGGTGTGAATGGATCCTCAATATTATAAAGAGGTACTTAAAACTGTATTTTATGTAGGTAATTTCAGTTTGATTTAAATTGTCCAGTTACTGTAAATGGTTTTCTAATGCTTGTATCATGCCATATAAGGTGAGCTGTGGTTGAGTCACTGTTAATATTGTGTGTATTTTCCGAGTACTTGTTCCTTGTACTGTGTAAATAAAATGAGCAGTTCAAAAAAGCAGTCTCCTATTTCTCTCTTACTTGTTTACATGCAGACAGAAGTACATGGAAACAACTGCTGGACGTGGAAAGTGCGCTTTTCCTTTTTTTTAGTGGACATGGCCTACTTGTGTGTGAATTTTGGTTTGTCATACTGCATCTTTCATTCACGTTTATGCCACTTATATCAATAAAATGAGGAACATAGGTGTATATAATAAAGTTGAACTCCAGGCACTCAGTAAAGCACTTTATCCCGAACAGCACATTCAGTATTAATCTTCCATTTAAAACTAACAACTTTTCAAATGCAATGTTTCCAATGGCTGAGAGCTATGACTGCACCACACTGCTAAACCTACTGTCAGGAAACTGCAAGTGAGGGTGGCTCTATGTGTTGGAATGCTAGGTGGTACACTTTTCCTAGGATATGAAGAATAGAAGCGTGTCTTTTACTCGGGAGAAGCATGCCTGCATAGGAGAAGAGGATGCAACTGTTAGATCCAGGGCTATAAGAGCCCTTGCATAGCAGTGTACCACTGTACTGGGCCCTGTAGTGCAAGGGGGGTCCATGGATGGGCAGATTTTGCCGATGTGACCAAACATAGATAGTTCTCTTGGAAGCCGGGACAAGCTGCACTATTGGCCTTTCCCATGAAGGAGGTTAGGCTGCTATCTCCCAGCACTGTGTAGTAAGTTTATAAAGTTTTCCATAGACTGACCAAACTTTGGCAAATTACTGCTGACTTGGCTGAAATTTGACCAGTGTATGGCACTGCCATCATATCTCTCTTTAATGACAATAGCCAATTGTTCTGTTAAATTTCGTTGAAAGAGCCTGATGGAAATGTTTTGGCTAAACAATGACTGTAACCGATAGGCTGCATTTACTGTGACAGTATTGTGACAGGTGGTGCTGACAGGAAGGATTCATCCATCTGAGCTGTTTAGTGTGGATGGAGGAATCTATTCGGCCCACAGGCTGTGCAACAGAAATCTTTTAAGCCTCTTTCACCCCATATGTGCAACAAAAAAAAAAATGTCAGAGAAAACCTTGCAGATTTGACGTTGGAGTTGCACGATTATTCGTTAAAAAATCGCAATCTCGATTCAATGCCCTCATGATCTTAATCTGGCATTTCCACGATTCAGTGCAGAGCCGATCTCTGCTCACAGCTGTAAAAAAAAAGCAGAAGTTTGTCACAACATCGCTCAGCTGAGATAAAATGAAACATTGTATCATTTGGTTCTTTTAGATCATAGGGGTGAACTTCTGATTGCAAATGAGGTCAGTTTTACCACCACTAAGCCTTTTTCTGACATTTTGTAGCTTACAAGTTACAATCAGCATTTTTTGCTAGAAAATTACATAGAACCCCAAAAACGTTTTATATATATTTATATATATATATATATATATTTTTTTTGGCAGAGATCCCAGAGAATAAAATAGCAGTCATTGCAATATTTTATGTCACACTGTATTTGCGCAGCGGTCTTTCAAAAGCAATTTTTGGGGAAAAAATACACTTCAATTAATTAAAAAAAAACTGTAAAGTTAGCCCAACTTTTTTGTACAATGTGAAAGATATTGTATGTCAAATCTGCATGCTTTTCCATCGGTTTCTGTGTGAACAAGGCCTTCATGCTCCTGCACGCAGCATATAAGCCATAGGGCATAGCCAGTGCTGGTGCCTGATTTTAGATATCGCTTTTAATTTGTGGTTTAGGAAATTAAAATGGTCACTTTGTTATTGGTATTGTTTACTTATTTAATTAAAGAGTAAAAGGACAACAGTTTGTTTCCTGGGGAAAAGTGCAGATTTGGGCTTTTTTTTTGGTTTACCATGTGACCAAAAGCTAAAGCCTAATGTCATGTGATCTCCACTGAAAGGAAATATAAGACTCTAGATCAGAGATTACTTTTTTGGCTTCACCCTCATCTAGTCAGTGTAAATTCCCCTACATTGTGGAAATTACCAGCAGAGTTGAATAACGGTTCTGTTGATTATAAATAGTAATTGTATTGTAGACCAGAAATAAAGCTGATGTACAGGCTCTAAACCAACCCCCCCTTCCCAACCTCCCTCTATAAAAAACCAAGTGCTAAGTATTCTCACTTTTATTCATTTCTGGGCAGAGAAATTTTTTTTTTTTATTGCAGGGCAACTCCTGATTTAAATTCATGAAGTAGTACTGTCTGGGGTGCCAGGAGAAGGACTTGCTAAGGATGCCTATGCCACACCCTGTCCCCACAAATCTAGCTCTGGCCTCAGATGTCTCTTAAGCCTAGAGTACACACAATCCGTAAATCAGACGAAAAATACCACTTTCAAAGTGATCGTAGGATAATCTGATAGTACACAGTTTTTGAAAGCCAATCACGATTTTTCATCGGAAGTTATCTGAAGAGACAAACACAAATTTTTCTCGTACGTTACCAGATGGTATGATTTTCATTTAATCAGTACAGTTTTCATCCAAAACAAAATCAGAAGAGCATAACTACGCATGCTCGGAAAGGAAAGAATACATTACAATACATTACATCACTTCTGAAGTTGTATTTTGTCGTACGAGATTTTTCCTTTGTTTAGTAATTCTCTTCATTTTCAGTATGAGGTTAACATGCAAAAATCCGCAACCATCCGTCTGATATTTTCATTGTGTTTACGAGGCTTAAAGTGATACTAAAGTCTATTTTTTTTTTTTTCCTATAAAAATAACAAGCATGGTATACTTACCTGCTCTGTACGGTGGTTTTGCACAGGGCAGCCCAGTTCCTCCTCTTCTGTTTCCTAGTCGGCTCTCCTGGCTCCTCCCTCCTGCCGAGTGCCCCCACAGCAAGCAGCTTGCTATGGGGCACCCAAGCCAAGCCGCAGCTCTGTGTGTCCATTTAGATGCCGAGGTGTAATTTTGACCCCACCCCCTCTCCTCATTGGCTCTCTGACTTTTAACAGTAGGGGAGGCAGAGTCCCGGACGAGCGAGGCACTTGTGGGCTCAGGTAAGTATGAAGGGGGGGGGGGGGGCTTCTGCACACAGCCCTGCCTCTTCTCTTATGCACTTTATACTTTCTCCTACCCTGATAATATTCCTGGCCCTACTCCTATCCCCCTTATATTCTTCCCTACACTAATATTCCTGACCTACCTCCTATCCCCCTTATATTCTCCCCTACCCTGATAATCTTCCTGACCTACCTTCTATCCCCCTTATATTCTTCCCTACACTAATATTCCTGACCTACCTCCTATCCCCCTTATATTCTCCCCTACCCTGATAATATTACTGACCCACCTCCTATCTCCCTTATATTTTCCCCTACCCTGATAATCTTCCTGACCTACCTTCTATCCCCCTTATATTCTTCCCTACACTAATATTCCTGACCTACCTCCTATCCCCCTTATATTCTCCCCTACCCTGATAATATTACTGGCCCAACTCCTATCCCCCTTGTATTCTCCCTTATCCTGATATTCCTGGCCCATCTCCTCATCCCCTTATATTCTGCCCTACCCTGATAATTCTCCTGGCCCACCTCCTATACCCCTTATTTTCTCCTCTACCCTGACAATATTCCTGGCCCACCTCAGATCCACCTTATATTCTCCCCCACCCTGATAATTTTCCTTGTCTCACATCATATCCCCTCCTCTGAAAATATATATCCCTTTCATATATATTCCTGCGCTCATCTCCTATCCCCTTGATCTTATTCCTTACCATGGTACAACATTCCTGGACTCACTCCTTTTTCTATTTTATTTGACCCATTGTCCTAATAGTGTCCTAGTTTGTATTCTTTGCAACCCCCCCAAGTTTCCCAACCAACTCATGTTAAATTCCTTAGTTGTTTTGGCAGTATTAAAATGTATTTGTTCTGCCAATAAAGCTTATCTGAATTGAGTAAAGTCATTGTATTACCGCAGTAGTAATTGGAATTATAGCTTTAGTTGGCCCTGTCAGCACCACCTGCATCTACAAAAGTTGATTTAACCACTTGGTGCCCACACTATAACGTAAAGACCGCTACAACGCTGGCTTAAAATGCCGGAAGGGCGTACATAGAAGTCTACCCATTCGCATGCTGCCTGCGTGCTTTACCCCATGATCAGCTGTCAGCCATTGACAGCTGAGCGCGGAAGTGAACAGAAGCCGGTTATTGGCAGCGCGAAGAAAAAAGAGAGAGCCATTTATCGGCTACTGTTAGAGGGAACATCGGTTCCCCTTAGTGCCCACCAGTGCTGCTAATCAGTGCCCATCACTGCCCCATTATCAGTGTCACTTATCATTGTCACCCACCAGTGCAGCCTCATCAGTGCCCATCAGTGAAGGAGAAAAATTACCTGTTTGCAAATTTTTCTAACAAAATATTTTTATTATTATTTTTTTAAAAAATTTCGGGCTTTTTTTGTTTGTTTAGCAAAAAATAAAAAAACCCAGTGGTGATTAACTACCAACAAAAGAAAGCTCTATTTGTGTGGAAAAAAATGATTAAAATTTGATATGCGTTACATGACCTCACAATTGTCATTTACAGTGTGACAGTGCTGAAAGCTGAAAATTGGCCTGGGCAGCAGGGCAGTATAAGTGCCTAGTAAGCAAGTGGTTAAAGATGGATTGAGCTGAGAAGGTTTAGGAGTGAGTCTGTCTATGGGAATGTTTGACCTTTCCTCCAGAAGCGCATTTATGAGATTAGGCACTGATGTGAACGAGAAGGCCTAGCTCGCAGTCTGCGCTCTAATTCAACCCAAAGGTGTTTTATTAGGTTGAGGTCAGGACTCACCCCAAACTCACTCATCCATGTCTATGGACATTGCTTCGTGCACTGGTCCAAATGATTTGGTGGAGGGGGGATTTTGGCGTGGGGTTGTTTTTCAGGGAAGGCGTCATCATACCAAGACATTTTGGACAATTTTATGCTCCCAACGTTGTGGTAGCAGTTTACGGATGGCCCCTTCCTGTTCCAACATCAACAGTCCACAAACAAGGTCCATAAAGACATAGATGAGTGAGTTTGGGGTGGAGGAACTTAACTGGCTTGACCTTAACCTAATAGAACAACTTTGGGGTGAATTAGAGCGCAGACTGTGAGCCAGGACTTCTCCTCCAACATCAGTGCCTGAGGTCACAAATGCGCTTCTGGAAGAATGGTCAAGCATTCCCAAACCTTGTGGACAGCCTTTCCAGAAGAGTTGAAGCTGTTATAGCTGCAAAGGGTGGACCAACTCAACATTGAACCCTACGGACTAAGACTGGGATGCCATTAAAGTTCATGTGCGTGTAAAGGCAGGCGGCCCAATATTTTTGACAATATAGTGTATTATCGCAGATCGTTATGGGCGAACTTCTTTTAGTTTCATTTAAAATACGGTTAGTTACAGACATCCTTTAAATGTACTTTTCTTTCTTTCTCTTGACTTAAGAAGGTTCAATTTAATTATACATAAACCACTGCTTATGGGATAGGTTATTCTACTTCCAGATTGTGACCATGCAGAACGCAGGGGACTGTAAACAATTACTACATGGCATGCCAGCCTGTCTGTGTGTGTTGTAGTAGCGTGTGCATATCATTGCTGCAGGCAGTCTCCTTTCTGTGTCCCCCCTTCATCTCTTTCTACTAGTGCAATGTTCTGTTTCAACCTGATTGTTTATTATCACGGAGGAAGCATTTCAGCAGTTACCATTCACAAAATTGTTCAGCTTGAAAGTGGCAAGTTTGACAAAGCGTATTAAGTTCAATGTCACAACATGGTTTCTAGAGCTGGCCATATAAATTAGATCAAAGGATTTTCGACTGGTCATATAAGAAGAGATTACTTTTGGCTCACTCCCAGTAGAAACATGGTTGAGCATTTTGATGTATTTACAGGAGCAACTCCATGGACATCAGAAAATCCATGGTAAAAGAAAAATTGCCCCATGCATCCAGGGTTTGACCTTCACTTTGCCATTAAAGTGATATTAGGCCCTCCATTTTTTCCGTCAGCTTTAGCAGCTGATTAATTCACTTAATGAGAATGCAGCTTCTTTAACTTTTAGCCCTCGTTTACATTGAATGCGGCTTTGAAATTGTTCGACTTCACCTGAACTTGCACGATTTCAAAGCCGCATTTCAGTCCGACTTCAGTTGCGACTTGAAAGACATCTGTGTGGGTTTATGCACAAATGTCTATTGAAGTAGCCCCCGAAGTCACCAAAAGTAGTGCAGGAACTACCTTTGGAAATCTGTGCAGCGCCGCAAAGTCAGCTTCGTACCAATTGGGACAGTGCCTTTGCCGGCAATGGGCTGCAATTTGTCATGCGATTTTGACCTGTCAAATCGTGTCTGTGAACGGGGGCTTAATCGTTGCCTATGTTCCAAGTTTAAGCTGATGCCATGACGGCTGCCCCAGGTTTCCTATTTCAAGGTGGCTTCCTTCTCTTGCAGGATCCTATGGAGCCACAATTGCGCAAGTTGGCTCCCTATACTATCTACATCAATAAAAACACAACCCTGGATAGCAGGGCACTCGTTCTCCTTTCTTCTCTACGCTAACAGACTGACTGGAGACTGTTCACTGTTCAGGTGGAACTTTACCCATAAAAATGTTCTTTAAAAAAATTTTCTTTATCAAGGAACATACATTTCACATAATTATGCTACCAAAACCCGTGTGTCTTGTAACTTGCTTCCTACATTGTTATTGTTTCTTCTTGCTGGATGCTGCCATTTTGCTGAAGCCCAGGGCCCCTAAGCAGCAGTAAATTTTTAGACTGTCCGAAAGTTGGCCTCTACAAATTCGGCACAGTGCCTAAAAATAGATAGAAACTGAGCATGTCCAGAGCAAAGCGAGACAGTGTGTTACTGGATTTTAAACAGTATAGGCACTTAGGTTTAATGTTTAATATAGCTCCCCCCTTGCATTGGCGGTCAGTGGAGTAAAGCCCGCTCTTGCATTGGTGGTCAGTGGGGTAAAGCCCCCCCCTGCCATTGGCGGTCAGTGGGGTAAAGTCCCCCCTTGCCATTGGCGGTCAGTGGGGTGAAGTCCCCCCTTGCCATTGGCGGTCAGTGGGGTGAAGTCCCCCCTTGCCATTGGCGGTCAGTGGGGTGAAGTCCCCCCTTGCCATTGGCGGTCAGTGGGGTGAAGTCCCCCCTTGCCATTGGCGGTCAGTGGGGTAAAGTCCCCCCTTGCCATTGGCGGTCAGTGGGGTAAAGTCCCCCCTTGCCATTGGCGGTCAGTGGGGTAAAGTCCCCCCTTGCCATTGGCGGTCAGTGGGGTAAAGTCCCCCCTTGCCATTGGCGGTCAGTGGGGTAAAGTCCCCCCTTGCCATTGGCGGTCAGTGGGGTAAAGTCCCCCCTTGCCATTGGCGGTCAGTGGGGTAAAGTCCCCCCTTGCCGTTGGCGGTCAGTGGGGTAAAGTCCCCCCTTGCCGTTGGCGGTCAGTGGGGTAAAGTCCCCCCTTGCCGTTGGCGGTCAGTGGGGTAAAGTCCCCCCTTGCCGTTGGCGGTCAGTGGGGTAAAGTCCCCCCTTGCCGTTGGCGGTCAGTGGGGTAAAGTCCCCTCTTGCCGTTGGCGGTCAGTGGGGTAAAGTCCCCCCTTGCCGTTGGCGGTCAGTGGGGTAAAGTCCCCCCTTGCCGTTGGCGGTCAGTGGGGTAAAGTCCCCCCTTGCCGTTGGCGGTCAGTGGGGTAAAGTCCCCCCTTGCCGTTGGCGGTCAGTGGGGTAAAGTCCCCCCTTGCCGTTGGCGGTCAGTGGGGTAAAGTCCCCCCTTGCCATTGGCGGTCAGTGGGGTAAAGTCCCCCCTTGCCATTGGCGGTCAGTGGGGTAAAGTCCCCCCTTGCCATTGGCGGTCAGTGGGGTAAAGTCCCCCCTTGCCATTGGCGGTCAGTGGGGTAAAGTCCCCCCTTGCCATTGGCGGTCAGTGGGGTAAAGTCCCCCCTTGCCATTGGCGGTCAGTGGGGTAAAGTCCCCCCTTGCCATTGGCGGTCAGTGGGGTAAAGTCCCCCCTTGCCATTGGCGGTCAGTGGGGTAAAGTCCCCCCTTGCCATTGGCGGTCAGTGGGGTAAAGTCCCCCCTTGCCATTGGCGGTCAGTGGGGTAAAGTCCCCCCTTGCCATTGGCGGTCAGTGGGGTAAAGTCCCCCCTTGCCATTGGCGGTCAGAGGGGTAAAGTCCCCCCCTTGCCATTGGCGGTCAGAGGGGTAAAGTCCCCCCCTTGCCATTGGCGGTCAGTGGGGTAAAGTCCCCCCTTGCCATTGGCGGTCAGTGGGGTAAAGTCCCCCCTTGCCATTGGCGGTCAGTGGGGTAAAGTCCCCCCTTGCCATTGGCGGTCATTGGGGTAAAGTCCCCCCTTGCCATTGGCGGTCATTGGGGTAAAGTTCCCCCCCTTGCCATTGGCGGTCATTGGGGTAAAGTTCCCCCCCTTGCCATTGGCGGTCATTGGGGTAAAGTCCCCCCCCCTTGCCATTGGCGGTCATTGGGGTAAAGTCCCCCCCCCTTGCCATTGGCGGTCATTGGGGTAAAGTCCCCCCCCCTTGCCATTGGCGGTCATTGGGGTAAAGTCCCCCCCCCTTGCCATTGGCGGTCATTGGGGTAAAGTCCCCCCCCCTGCCATTGGCAATCATTGGGGTAAAGTCCCCCCCCCCTTGCCATTGGCGGTCATTGGGGTAAAGTCCCCCCCCTTGCCATTGGCGGTCATTGGGGTAAAGTCCCCCCCCCCCCCCTTGCCATTGGCGGTCATTGGGGTAAAGTCCCCCCCCCCTTGCCATTGGCGGTCATTGGGGTAAAGTCCCCCCCCCTTGCTATTGGCGGTCATTGGGGTAAAGTCCCCCCCCCTTGCTATTGGCGGTCATTGGGGTAAAGTCCCCCCCCCTTGCCATTGGCGGTCAGTGGGTTAAAGCCCCCCCCTTGCCATTGGCGGTCAGTGGGTTAAAGCCCCCCCCCCCTTGCCATTGGCGGTCAGTGGGTTAAAGCCCCCCCCCCTTGCCATTGGCGGTCAGTGGGTTAAAGCCCCCCTTGCCATTGGCGGTCAGTGGGTTAAAGCCCCCCCCCCCTTGCCATTGGCGGTCAGTGGGTTAAAGCCCCCCTTGCCATTGGCGGTCAGTGGGTTAAAGCCCCCCTTGCCATTGGCGGTCAGTGGGTTAAAGCCCCCCTTGCCATTGGCGGTCAGTGGGTTAAAGCCCCCCCCTGCCATTGGCGGTCAGTGGGGTAAAAAAAAAAAAACAGCCCCCCTTGCTCTAGTGATCGGTGTAGAGAGTGACCCCTTATAAAGAGATTTAACACATTGTATATTCTGTAATAGATTACTTTTGGTACCCATGTCATTTTTTCTAGGAAACAATGGAAATGGAAGATGTCCCCATGTAATCAGACTGCTTCATCTCACTTAATACGGACTGGATTAGGAATTCTTTTGCCACCTGTTTACGGGTG
Source organism: Pelophylax lessonae (assembly GCF_965119305.1). NCBI lineage: Eukaryota > Metazoa > Chordata > Amphibia > Anura > Ranidae > Pelophylax > Pelophylax lessonae. The sequence continues at coordinate 582,162,884 of NC_138770.1, read as the reverse complement.
TGATAGATTGTAATGCCCAGTACACATGATCCGAAAATCGGGCGACGTTCCATCCGTTATTTTTCGTATTCTAGCAGCTCTCAATAATATTCGCTTAAAGGGAGAGGTTACTCATGATACGAATTTTCTCAGACGATAATTCTTAGCTTGCGGTATGCGTAACCACGCTGTAGCGTGTGAGGGGAAAATGATGTCTACTGCTCATGCGCTGTCTACTGCTCACCATTTTTTTCGGACGAACAACATACTGATAATACGATTATCGTACGATGTGTTATAATACGATCAAAATTTTTATGCTTGCACGACCGGATAATATCGGGTGAACTGTCGTGATCGCCTCTCGTAAGCTGTGTACTAACGATCCGATTATCGTCCGATCCTTTCACAAGCGTTAATTTTCGTCCGATTTTCGGATCGTGTGTACGGGCCATAAGCTCTCATGAACAGGGCCTTCCTAGCCCTATTGTATTGTAACTTTACTGTCTCCCTTTATAATGTAAAGTGCTGAGCAAACTGTTGGTGCTACATAAATCCTGTATAGTAATAATAGTAATAATAAAACAACTAACTCATTGTAGTAAACCTATATAGAGTAAGGATGTTAAAATGTGAAAGTCAAAACAAAAGTTACATGAAGGGAAACACTGCAGTAATAAATCAGAATATGCATTCATTGCAAGTGTGGTGAATTTCTTTTCTAGTCATCGGAGTAGATTTGAATGGACTTTGACAAAATGAAAACAAAATGCCATCGTCTTCAGAGTTGATCACTTCTGTTGGAGGTTAGAATCTGGTGTCACAGACACATTAATCAGGGGGTACAAGAAAAATACAGGAAATGAATGTACTTAAAATACCCAGCAATTTAAAATCCCTCCCAGGGATCATAGGAAATTATCTCCTTATCAATAGATAAATCCCAGACTTTTCTTGTCCTAGGTCTTTTTTTTTTTTTTTTTAGTGCTCCTGTAATTTAGGGAAATAAAAGTTGGTTTGCACCAGATACAATCGGTTGTACTCTATTGCTTTGCATTTTGCAAATTTCAACTCAACATGTTTTTATTTTTTATAGCTTAGAAGAATTTCAGAAGCTCTGTCAGGTTTTTATTACTCTCTGTCTACGCCCCTGACCCCTTTTAACAATTAGAAGTAGTTTTGTTGCTATATGGTCCCCCTTTTGGAGATTTTCTCCTCAATTCCTGTCTTGATGACCATAGAGGAAACGATTGGAAATCTTCCCAACAAAGACAAATACAGATAAAGTTTTGACCAGGGGTGTTAAAGTGTTACTAAACCCAGGAGCCGGCATTCACTATATCTGGTCTCCCACAGTACACAGAACATGGAAATGCAGTTATTTTATATAACCTGCTAAATACCTTTCCTCATCAGCAGTATATAGCAGTCTTGTGACTTCTATCAGTGCCTGGTTAAATATTTTAGAAGTAGTTATCATTCTCCTCTGTCTGTTCTATGAGGCTGCATGATCCCTGACCTGTCTGGACTGTGCTGATTGGCCCTGTACTGATCATGTGCGCCCTCAAAAAAAGAATAGCAATATTCACCAAACTAGGCATGTGCAGAGTGCCCCCAAGGCTCTGTTCTATCAAGAGATGGATTGGGGACTGTGGAAGAAGGGGAGGATCAGAGAAGACAGGATCAAACAGCCTTTTTACACAATGCAAAGGATTATGTTCCACAGTGAGTAAAACAAGCATGGTTTACTGCATTATACATGCTAATTTTACTGTCGTGGGTTTAGTAACAATTTAAACTTTTCCAACTCTCCAAAATATTTTTGGGTTGGGCTTAAATTGAATAAGCTGGGATCTGTAATGTAATGATATATGCTTGTTTGCGTATTACCTTTTTGATTTTGCAAGCTAAAAAAAAAAATATGCTCCTAGCTGCTTGTGGAGATATGCATGCTTTTATTTAAAATGGGGCCACTCATAAAAAGGGACAGTAAACCACAGTATATTGAAAATTTACTTACAGTTCAGGTATAGCAACATATAAAGCCAAGTGGGTGACCTAGGTCACATTTGATTTTGAGCCTTTTCAAGCATTTTTGAATATTTTTTTTTTTTTTAACCACTTAAGCCCCGGAAGATTTTACCCCCTTCCTGACCAGGGGGTATTTTGCAATTCGGCACTGCGTGATTTTAACGGACAATTGCGCGGTCGTGCGACGCTGTACCTAAACGAATTTGACGTCCTTTTTTTCCCACAAACAGAGCTTTCTTTTGGTGGTATTTGATCACCTGTGCAATTTTTTTTCCTTTTTGATCATGCGCTATAAACAAAATAGCAGCGTAAATTTTTTTTATATGAAATTCCCCCAAAAAAATGTAAAAATCAAAATTTTTTAACATTTTAGGCCAATTTGTTTTATGCTACATATTTTTGGTAAAAAAAATCGCAAAAAGCGTATTTTGATTGGTTTGCGCAAAAGTTATTGCGTTTACTAACTAAGGGAAAGATTTTTGTCATTTTTGTTGTTTTTTTTTTTTTTTTTTTAACGCGTAATGGCGGCGATCTGCAATTTTTTTTTGCAGGACTGCGACATTGCGGCGGACAGATCGGACCCTTGACTGACATTTTTGACACTTTTGGGGTTACCAGTGACATTACTACAGTAATCAGTGCTATACATATGCACTGTTACTGTAAAATGACACTGGCAGTGAAGGGTTTAACTTTATTTGAGAGGGAGGGGTTGTGTGTGTCCCTAGGGACGTGATTCTAACTGTGATTGGCTGTGGCTTGAGGTGTAGGAACAGTGATCAACGGTCCTACATAGTAGAACTGTATGATCACTGTTCTTACACAGGGGAGAATGACAGGCAGCTTGTTTACATCAGCTGTCTGCCTTTCTCCCGCTCTAACGGACGATCGTGAGTGCCCGGCGGACCACACGCGCGGGGGGTCCGTGAGCGAGCCTCCGGCGGGGAGCGCGCTCGCTCCCCAGAGCCTCACAGGCTAGTGACGTACCCATACGTCACTTTGCCTGTGAGGGGCTGACTGCCGCAAGTACATATCGGCAAGTGGTTAAGGCATGTTTGTTTGCAAATGTGGTTTCAGGCTTGCGCTTGAGGGGTAGGGCAACTATGTACCCCTTTACTCATTCACGTGGGGTGGGGTAGTATATGGGACCCCTATTTATTATTAAAGGTGGCTTCCAGATTCTGGTAAGTTGTCCCCCACAACCACCAGGCCAGGGTTGTGGGGAAGAGGCTCTTGTTCTCATCAAGTGCTTTCCTGGCCTGCCGGGTTATATGCTTTAAGTCTGGTCACAATAAATTTTTTTTTTTCCTTTGGCTTGAGGTTTTACCCTAAATACATTCTAGACTGAAAGGACTTTTTTTTTTTTTTGGGTCGCCTTTTTTTTTTTTTTTGGGTCGCCTTTTTTTTTTGTTTACATTTTGATGTCAGTGGGGGATCCCACTGACATCAGATGAGTCATTGTTGCTAAGATACCAGCAGGTGTCTGCTCCCTAACTACCAGATAGTTTGATAAATACCATGTGGCTAGATGTCTCATTATTTGAAGTGGTTGTAAACTCTCCAGCAAAACGTTATCACATTGTAATCTACATCAGTAGCGCTGATCAGTAATCTTCTTACAATATGTCCCACAATGTTTGAATATGTCACTGGTACATGCGCAATTCGTCTTTAGATTCACGGCATGCTATGTGTGCCGTCTCGCAAACATCAGGCCGTGTATGTCAGTTCTACTGACAACGGCACAGTTTGCAAGGCTCGCAGTACTATTTCTACTGCTATGAACGGCAGACCTTGGTTGCTGTAGTAACGACTATCGAGAAAAAAGGCTTGATTCGCACGCGATCGCGCATGTGTGAGATTTCGGCAGGGGAAACGAAGAAGGGCGGAAATGACGTCCACAGGGGAGACATAAATCATTAGTAAAGATGGCGCAGCTGATTCCTGGAAGACCATTTTATTCATATAACTAAAAAAAAAAGTAAACGAAAAGCGTTTTTAATACCAATACCCTGTGCAATGAATGATCATTCTTTTTTTTTAATGACCATATGTACAAAAAGGGAAACGGAATGCAGAGGTTACTTCCTCTTTAACATAGTCACGTTTGTGAATTTACTTTGGTCTATGCAGTATTTACTGAGTGTTTTTTTAGTTTTTGCTTTAAATACCACATAAACTTGTAGTGAATTGACCTTGTTTATACCTCATGAGATATTTGGGTTAAATGTGTCACCTGACCCAAATATCTCATTCGATATCCTTTTGTAAATCGACCCCAATCTCTCCACTTCTAAAATCGATAGTAGAAAATAACTAAATATTTTCTTCGGTATAACTAACAACCTTTTTCTGTATCCGTTTACAGAAAAACTGTATAATAAATGAAACTGACCATGAACTAGGAGTAGATCATGTGAGAATGTCTATGGAGACGTTGTAGATGTTCCATTTATATGATTAGACCGATATAGATGCAAGTCTGTCATTGCAGGAATTCCTTGCAGTCTCAGACAGAAGGATCTATAATGTATCAGTTTTTTAATGTGGAACTGCATTCCCAATTTTTCTGTTTATGGATAGCATGCAGAAAAAAAACAGTGGGCATACAGAAAGGAGCACTAAACAAAAAATGATATAATTAATAATTTTAATTGTTTGCAAATGGATCATGTAAAAACAGCCAAATGGCACTTTTCCACTGCAAGTACCGGCTCGGCTCCACTTGGCCCTGCTTGGCTCGGTTTGGTTTGCCACTGCATGGTACGGTGTTGGAACGGTTCGCTATGGTTTGGTACGGTTTGCTTTTCCACTAATAGTAAGTGGGTGGGATAACAACGATTCTCTGACCAAACAGTCAAGGCTGCATGCAAAGGATTGTGGGATATGGTACCTGTACGGCCCTCTTGCAACCACAACCGAGGTGGTAATGTTTAAGCGAGCCGTACCGTTTGGTTCCATGTAGTGGAAAAGCGCCGCCGTACCATGCCGTACCAAACCGTTCCAACACCGTACCATGCGGTATCATGCAGTGGAAAATCGCAAAAGCGAGCCGAACCGTTCGATTCCATGCAGTGGAAAAGCGCCAAAAGGGTCCTTTTCACTTTTCCATTTTGCTCAGCGGGGATTGATCCTCTGATCCCTGCTGAGCAGGCAGAGGACAGGTCCATCTCCTCTTTATTTTGCAGAGACAGAGCTGTCAAGATCCCCGCTCTCCTTTTTGGGAGATCGGGTAAAAACGGACCGCCTGTCCATTTTCATCCGATTCTATCTGATCTGATTCTCCAGACAGATGGAAAATAGGGTTTCCATCCGTCTATATTTTATCGACCACATCGGATCGGACAGCAGCGGGGGTCAGTGGAGATGTCACAGGTGACATCCGCTGCTCTAGAGGTGGACCTGATCGGAAAGCCCGTGTGAAAGGGGCCAAACCATTTCCACTTAGTTAGGGATTTTCACCTGATAAAACCTGAATGGACGCTGACCACACAGATCCATATAGGGACCAGAATAGTTCCATATTGCAGTGTCAGTCCACTATTGGCGCTTTTCCACTGCATGGAACCGTACCAGTTCGGCACCCTTTTGTGCTTTTCCACTGCTGGTACTGCATGGTATAGGGTCGGAACGGTTCGGTACGGTACGGTATAGGTTTGCTTTTCCACTGCATGGAACCGAACGGTACGGTACGGTACGGCTCTGAAAAAACAGTACCTACTCGATTGTGGTTCCAACAGGTACCAAACTGGTACCATATCCCACAATCCTTTGCATGCAGTCACTACTAGCCACTGATTGGTCAGAGAATCCCACCCACCCCGTTGTTATCCCACCCACTTAACTTAGTACTACTTTAGTGGAAAAGCAAACCTATACCGTACCGTACCGAACCGTTCCGACCCTATACCATGCGGTACCAGCAGTGGAAAAGCAAACCAGGCCAAGCAGGGCCGAGTAGAGCCGAGCCAGTACTAGCCGGTACTTGCAGTGGAAAAGTGCCATAATAGAGTTTAATTCCTGTCCCAATATAGATGGGGTCGGTGTTTTCTTTAGGGCCTTTTCAGGTTTTATGAAGAGTTGAGCCATGAAGAAGACACAGTAAAAGTAAAAATCCTCCCTTGCAGTGGGTTTCCCCCGCACTGTGGAGGTTAAAGGCTTGCTTAGGCCTAGGGGAATGGGAATAGCAATTTTACTTACCTCATTCTTCCAGAAGCTGGCACTCTCCTATTTTACCCTACACTCTGGCATTGGACTGTCCATTGGTGTCCTCTTGTCCAATTGTACTTAAAGACATCAGAAAAACTGTGACCGCTGGAGTGTAGGGGAGAAGAGGCTGTAGGGACTGGTCTAGCAGCATAGAGGGAACTTACAGTAGTGGAGAATCGAGTAAGTAAGGCCTGGTTCACCCCAGTGCAGTTTTCTGTTGATCCGTTTCTGCAGTGCTTTTTGTGGTGCGGTTTTTTTTTTTATGTTTTTGTACACGCGTTTTGATGTGTTTTGCTGGGGTTTTTTTTGGCCAATTTGTTGTTGGGCAGAATAAAAAATCCAAAATGCATCAAAAATGTACTACATGGTTTTCTACAGCGTCTCCATTGAAAAAAATGCACCGTTTTGTGTTTAAAAAAAAGTCCCTGACCCTTCCAAATATGCAGCAGCTGAAAAAAAACCTTAGATGTGAATTCGTCCCATAGGAAACCATGTTAAATGAACTGTAGTGCTTTTCTGCAAAAAAAAAATAACACATTGGTGTAAACAAAACCTAAAAGTGTTCTTTCTGGGCCCCTAGACCTAAGCAAGTATTTTTACTTTCTTCCCCCCCTGGGACTCAACACCCTGGTGCCCTATCTGTGGCCCTGGGACCACATGCAGGCCTTTAGCACTTATTGTGCAGTGCTCAGGATCTCTGCAGAAAGTAGTCTTTGCTGATCCCAGGAAAGGATAAGTATTCTTACTTTTATTGTGGTGTCCATCCCTTTTTCTCCATGTTTTTTTCCTCTGATCTTTAATAATGAGAAACCTTGCCTGTGGCACAAGCAGTTTTTAAGGGGGCTATAGAATGTAGAAATGCAGAGTCGCAATGGTGCTTGTTCCAATCTATACAACTTAGAAATGGTTCCTGCACTAATTTGATTCGACTTGAGTGCCAGAGTCTATAAAGTTACATCAAGGTCACAATAGAAATCGCGAAACTTTGGAGTTGCGCTAGTGTAAACAGAGCCTAATGGCTGTGAGCTCTAGCATTCTCATGCAACATATCTGCAGTCTATTACTATCTTTAAAATCATGTTCCCAGTCTCCAACAACTTATTTTGCACGACTCCAGTCTGTGATCGCTTTCTGTACCATTACATTAGCTCAGAGGTCTCCAAACTTTCTAAACAAAGGGCCAGTTTAGTGTCCTTCAGACTTTAAGGGGGTCAAACTGTGGCCAATGGAGGTGGAAATTGTCCTGGTATCAGTGGGAATAAATGTCTCCACATTTGGTATTAGGGGAGGTATAGTGCGCCATCATTGGTATCATTGGGAAGAATAATGCCCCATTGTTGGCATCATTGGGAAGAATAGTGTGCCATCATTGGTATCATTGGGAAGAATAGTGCCCCATTGTTGGTATCATTGGGAAGAATAGTGCGCCATCATTGGTATCATTGGGAAGAATAATGCCCCATTGTTGGCATCATTGGGAAGAATAGTGTGCCATCATTGGTATCATTGGGAAGAATAATGCCCCATTGTTGGCATCATTGGGAAGAATAGTGCGCCATCATTGATATCATTGGGAAGAATAGTGCCCCATTGTTGGTATCATTGGGAAGAATAGTGTGCCATCATTGGTATCATTGGGAAGAATAATGCCCCATTGTTGGCATCATTGGGAAGAATAGTGTGCCATCATTGGTAACATTGGGAAGAATAGTGCCCCATTGTTGGTATCATTGGGAAGAATAGTGCGCCATCATTGGTATCATTGGGAAGAATAATGCCCCATTGTTGGCATCATTGGAAAGAATAGTGTGCCATCATTGGTATCATTGGGAAGAATAGTGCCCCATTGTTGGTATCATTGGGAAGAATAGTGCGCCATCATTGGTATCATTGGGAAGAATAATGCCCCATTGTTGGTATCATTGGGAAGAATAGTGCGCCTTTATTGGGAAGAATAATGCCCCATTGTTGATATCATTGGGAAGAATAGTGCGCCATCAGTGGTATCATTGGGAGGAATAGTGCCCCATTGTTGGTGTGAATTGACAATGTCTTGTATCAGTGGGGGGAATAGTGCCTCAAGAGCCAGGCTGCAGTTAGGAGACCACTGCATTAACTGAAGAAAATGTACGGCCCTTTTAGTGATGTTAAGGTCTGCACTTGAGGCCCCATGCATTGAGAAAGTTGGGCATTAATGACCTAAGAGCTATTAGAAGTTTTGCCATCTTTTTTGCAAACCAAGCGGTTTGCAAAAAAGTTACTTAGGCTCCATTCACATGTAGGCGTTTTGGGGGCGTTTTTCTGCTCTAGTATCAGCTTTTAAAATGCCCAACAAGGCAAATCCTATTCATTTTAATGGCCCCTGTTCACATCTGAGCGTTTTGACGCTGTGAGCAAAACCCAACGCTCAAAAAAGTACATGAGCTTCTTTTTGGGCAGATTACATGCATTTTCCATTGGTCTCTATTCAATCTAAAAACGCCTGCACAAAAAACATCTGTAAAACGCCTGCAAAAACGCCCATAAAAATGCCTGAAAAAACGCCTGTAATAGCAACGCCAAGATGTGAACGTAGTAGCCTAAGTGAATGACCTTTAATTCATCCTATTGATATTGGCCTCTAGTACGGATTACATGCAAAATTCATAAGTTGCGTATAAAAGATTTGTTTTATTGGGCATCAAGCATATGGAGACTACCTGTCTAGTTACTCAACTTTGAAATATCTTTTGGAATTATCCTTCGCCATTATTTTCGTTCTCCAGTCAATAAATTACGAAATCCGGGCCATTTGTAGCAACGGTTTTATTTTCATTCTTTCCATATCCTGTTTTTTGTGTTTTCTTACCACAAAAGAAAATAGAACTTGCAAGGACCTGGTTTAGATAAAAATTTACCACAACAAAATTTAAGGGGCTTCTGGATGAGCTGCTAGCTGATGATAAAAACAGTCAGTGTTTTTGATTAAATATCCTCAAAGGATATATGTCTTTTGAAGTAAGGAAATGCACGGATGCTTTGATTATTATTACATATGGTATACAACCTTGAGACCAGATCAAGCTGCACTCCTACAAAATGCTGAAGTCCTTGTTTTCTTAGGATGCAAAATGCTGAACATAACGTGACTCGGGAAAAGAGGCCTCCAGAAAGAACACGTCAAGAAACGCCCAACATTTCAGTATTTTTTTGTCTGATATCTACTGGTTTATCAGAGGAAACTGTGGTTACAGCAATGAGCAACCTAGTGACGCCTATAAATAAGAAAAGATTTCATACTTTCTGTTTCATATAAGTTATTAGAATGTTAAAGTGGTCTCTTGTGATATTAGTGGTAATTGGCAGTTATGATGGAGAAATATATAGACAAGAGTAAACTACCTAAAAATAACAATTGACTGCTGCACTCACTGCACCGATCAATACGAAAACAAATGTAAACAGAAAATAGTGTTGCACTCATGGTGGATAAAAATTGATGATTTAAAAAAAATATATATTTTTTTTATTTAAATCAGATTTTTTTTATTTAAATAAGATTTTTTTATTTAAATCGTATTTTTCAGATTTTTATTAAATTTATTTTAATAGATTTTTATATACAGGTCCCTCTCAAAAAATTAGCATATTGTGATAAAGTTCATTATTTTCTGTAATGTACTGATAAACATTAGACTTTCATATATTTTAGATTCATTACACACAACTGAAGTACTGCAAGCCTTTTATTGTTTTAATATTGATGATTTTGACATACAGCTCATGAAAACCCAAAATTCCTATCTAAAAAAATTTGCATATTTCATCCAACCAATAAAAGAAAAGTGTTTTTAATACAAAAAAAGTCAACCTTCAAAAAATTATGTTCAGTTATGCACTCAATACTTGGTCGGGAATCTTTTGCAGAAATGACTGCTTCAATGCGGCGTGGCATGGAGGCAATCAGCCTGTGGCACTGCTGAGGTACTTGACACTGGACTTCAGGCATTTTGCCATTTCCCTCTCCCCAGTCTTCCTGAGGGTCCGGTCACCTCTTCTCGTTGTGCAGCGTTTTCTGCCACACTTTTCCCTTCCCACAGACTTCCCACTGAGGTGCCTTGATACAGCACTCTGGGAACAGCCTATTCGTTCAGAAATTTCTTTCTGTGTCTTACCCTCTTGCTTGAGGGTGTCAATGATGGCCTTCTGGACAGCAGTCAGGTCGGCAGTCTTACCCATGATTGCGGTTTTGAGTAATGAACCAGGCTGGGAGTTTTTAAAAGCCTCAGGAATCTTTTGCAGGTGTTTAGAGTTAATTAGTTGATTCAGATGATTAGGTTAATAGCTCGTTTAGAGAACCTTTTCATGATATGCTAATTTTTTGAGATAGGAATTTTGGGTTTTCATGAGCTGTATGCCAAAATCATCAATATTAAAACAAAAAAGGCTTGCACTACTTCAGTTGTGTGTAATGAATCTAAAATATATGAAAGTCTAATGTTTATCAGTACATTACAGAAAATAATGAACTTTATCACAATATGCTAATTTTTTGAGAGGGACCTGTGTGTATATATATATATATATATATATATATATATATATATATATATTATTTTTTTTTTTTATCTGCAATATTTACATTTTTGGTAAACTCATTCAATGAATGCAAGCTGAGATAACATGCATTGATGCATTCACACAATTTCACACTAACAACCAGCAAGAATGGGTCCTTATATTTAAAGAGCACCTGTGATTTCAGATCCATCATGGCAGCGTCTGTTAGCAGGCATCCACTCACCTGCTGCCGCCACGTCCCTCACCTTGTGTCGCTGCCACATCACCAGCCGTCCCATTAAAGTGAATGGGACTGTCGGTGAGTCAGAGAAGGAGATTTTTTTTTTCACCAAAAATATGTAGCAAAATACATATTTCCCTAAATTGATGAAGAAATATGATTTTTAAATGTTTTTATTAAGTAGGTTTTATAGCAGAAAGTCTAAAATATTGTTCCTTTTTTCCAAATTGTCTGTCTTTTTTAGTTTATAGTGCAAAAAATAAAAACCGCACAGATGATCAAATACCACTAAAAGAAAGCTCTATTTGTGGGGGGAAAAAAGCACAACAATTTTATTTGGGTACAGTGTCACACGACCGTGCAATTTTCAGTTACAGTAACTCAGTGCTGTATCGCAAAAAATGGCCTGGTCAGGAAGGGGATAAAACCTTTCGGAGCTGAAATGGTTAAAGTGCATATAAGTGCTAAAAATGAATAAAAAATGCCTTGTAAAAACAATATGCAATAATATATATTAAATGTAAATAAATTCCAAAAATTAGTGCGGTCATGCAATAAAACTCATTCAAGTGCCATGTCCAGAAATGTTACATTAAAAATTATTTTATAATCCCAAATACAATATTGGCATTGGAAATAGTGTTGTACACGTGCTTTTCCTGTCCAAATGGTGTTCCAAGTGATCACTTATCGTGCTCCACACTTATGTGACCAATGGCCTCTTACTGGACATGAAGACCTCATTACAGGGTCTGACCACGCATCAGTGAGAAAACCCCTCACTATAGGTATGGAAAATGACTCCCTTCGGGGGACCCTCATAACAATTGGACCTTCAATAAGGATCTCCGGGTTTTGCAGCAAATCAGATGTCATACACCAACCATATGGCCACACATGCCAGATACAGGAGTTTCAAAGAGAGCTTCTTTTCTTAACGTATGTGTGAACCCTTACCAAATCCTTAGACCCACAGCTCAAGAGGTCTCAATCATCATTTTAAAGACGACAAATCCCGCATGGATGGATGGCTCCAGCTCTCTTCCTCACACCTTAGCAAGCCTCCAGTAAAAAAAAAAAAAAAAGACGGTGAAGCTTGGTAAAAGTACTTTAGATATAAGACACAAAATTGTTTAACCACTTCCATACCGGGCCAATTCTGCCACTACATGTAAAAATCATAATTTTTTAGCTAGAAAATTACTCAGAACAAACATTATCTATGTTTTTTAGCAGAGACTCTAGGCAATAAAATGGCGGTCGATGCAACTTTTTATTTCACACGGTATTTGTGCAAACATTTTTCAAACGCGCTTAAAAAAAATAAAAATTCTTGAGTTAAAAAAAAAAAAAAACACTAAAGTTATCCCAATTTTTTTGTATAGTGTCAAAGATAATGTTACATCGAGTAAATAAATACCTAACTTGTCATGCTTAAAAATTCACTCGTGGAATGGCGCCAAACTTCGGTACTTAAAAATCTCTATTGGCAAAGCTTTAAAAATGTTTACAGGTTGCCAGTTTATTTACAGAGGAGGTCTTGGGCTAGAATTGTTCTAATGTTCACGGCGATATCTCACATGTGTGGATTGACCGCCATTTACATATATGGGCGCGACGTACGTATGCGTTCACTTCTGCGTGCAAGAGCGCGGGGACAGGAGCACTTTAATTTTTTTTTTTTTTTTACACTTTCCTTTTCATTTTTTTGATCACTTTCATTCCTATTACAAGGAATGTAAACATCCCTTCTAATAGAAATAGTGCATAAAGGTCCTCTTTCTGGAGAGATCGGGGTCAATAAGACCTCAGATCTCTCCTACAGGCTGGAGAGCCTGAAATAAGAAAAAAAAAAAAAAACGACGGCAGTATTCACAACTGCCAGGCCGGGCATGACGTCATAATATCACGCCCAGGCCTCCGAGAGTCATAGAGACTTCCAGGGACCATCCGGTCCTCGGTATTCTCTATGGTGTACTTCTGCTGCTGGCGGATTCTTTCTCCGGCTTGCCGATCGCACGGGGCTGAACAGCCGCTATGATTGTTCTTATGGTGAAGAGAATCGCCGGCTAAAAAATGTTTTATCTAAATGATGCCTGCAGCTGAAAGCATCATTCAGATATTCCTACTCAAAGCCCAGGACGTCAAATGACGCCCAGCAGTATGGAAGTGGTTTAAGAGTAACTCCACTTTAGTTAAGAAATAAAAAACCCCCTCAGGGTAATCAATGTACATTGCAAGTATTTTAACAAACTTGGTAGCAGATTCCTACCTTTTGTTGCTGTTTGTTCCATGATGTCTTTTGTAGACTGATTCTAAGTAGGAAGATCTGCTTCATTATAATCGCCTGGTGCACTCTCAGTGTTCTGAAGAGAAAAGTTGCAATGTTGGCATTACTAGAACCACTTCAACTCCAGAAGGTTTTACCCTCTTGGTGACCAGGCCATCTTTTGCTATTTTAACTGATAATTGCTTGGTCATGCAACGCTGTACCCAAAGGTACTTTATACAATTTTTTTTTTTTCACGCAAACTGAGCTTTTTTTGGTAGTATTTGATCACCACTGGGTTTTTTTCTTTATTATATAATTTAATATTTATAATTATAAAATATAAATTATAATTATTTATGTTTTTGCTCATAATTACGTGCATCTTCAGGTATATGTGTTCGCACAATTTTGCGTGCTCGCATTTTCACGCAAAACCTTATTCTCTTAATATGTAAATGTGCATTTGCGTGCATGAGGTGTAAATTACTGACCAAAAAAAGCAAATTTTTCTTTTTTTTTTTTTTTACTGAAGAATGCACGGCGCTTGTTTATAATGGGCTGTATTTTAGCTCAGTAAAAAAAAAAAAAGCTGTACTGAGCTTTTTCAAGCTGCAGTGTGCAAGAGGCCTTTTAGAGCAGACAAGATAGAGCATGCACTTTTATTAAAAGCAACGCCAGGCAAAAAGCATCTCAAAGTACTCTGTTTGCTTATGGTCCGATAATGAGTAGGGTTACGTTACGCCAACAGTTTGCCGGACAGTAACCTTCATTCATTGAAGAGATTAAGGGGAGTTCATCAACTGTCACCAATGGCTGGAAAGGTCAGTAGAGGTAGAAGTGGTCAGTCCATTGATCTTTACATTCAAGTAAGGACACCCTAAGAGCCGGTTCACATTAGCGTGACTTGTCAGGCGACTTGTCAGCCTGACAAGTCGCGCTCCCTCGTGGTCCATTAACCGCTACAGGACCCTTTCTAATAGGAGCGACACAAGTCGCTCCGACTTAGAAAAAGGGTCCTGTACTATTTCGGGGTGAATTCGGAGCGACTTGCATAGACTTCCATTATGTGAAGTCCCTGCAAGTCGCTCCGAAGTCGTGGTGCACCTGGTCGCCTGACAAGTCGCCGTGGGTCGCCTGCCATAGATTAGCACAGGACCCGCTCTAATAGGAGCGACACAAGTCGCTCCGACTTAGAAAAATGGTCCTGTACTACTTTGGGGCGACCTGGAGCGACCAGCATTGACTTCAATGAAGTCTGTGCATGCCGCTCCGAGGTCGCGGTGCGCGCTGTGCACCGCGACCTCATAGGTCGCCCTGGCAAATCGGGTCGCTGCTATGTGAACCGGCTCTTATACGTTTTTCTTTCCTTCTTTGTAAGATAATGGATGGGATTGAAAACACTTGGTCTAGATATTGACATTGTCATTGCCTAAACTGGTTTAGGGAAAGTTGGAAGGCAGGCCATACATTATACATACACGAAAAATGAACCAATTCCCCCATCCACAAATTAGATGTGGATGGGGAAATACTCCCACTGTGCCATTGTATTCTGCCGACAGGAAGCCTTCCCCATCGGCAGAACACAATGATCGGTATCGCCGGCTATAGCCGATGGTACTGATCATTCGGGAAAAACCCGACAGACTGGTTGTACACAAATCAATTGATAGTTTGACTTGTGTACAACCAGCTAGCCCATAGATGGATCGAAATTCATCCGGTCCCTGTTAAATTTCCATGTATGGTTGGCTTTAGAGTTGCTCTCCATCACCCACCATTTGGACAGGATAGGATAGTGCAGGCTTAAAATCTGCTGGGAGTTCAGAGTCAGAGAGCTGCTAATTTGCTAATTATCAGCTTCCAGTTCTTTCATTATCATCTCTCACAGAGCCAAAAAACCTTAACACGTTGCTACACAGTTGACTTTCGCGTCTTAATGTGGTTCTAAATGCATGTTTTTTTTTTCTATCCAAATGCATTCTATACATTAAGATAAAAAAACTTTCTATGTGTAGCAGCCCCCTAATACTTGCCTGAGCCCCATCTCAATCCAGCGATATTGCACAAGAGACTCGGCTGCCTGGGACTCTCCCTCCGGATTGGCTGAGACACAGCAGCTGGAGCCAATTCAATCAAAATAATTGATCCAATGAAGAGAGAGAAGGGGGCAGGGCCAAGCCACGGCTCCATGTCTGAATAGACACACAAAGCAGCGGTTGAGCCTGGGTGCCCCCATAACAAGCTGCTTTTTGTGGGGGCAGGAGGGAGGGGCCAGGAGTGCCAACGAGGGATCCAAGAAGAGATGGATCCGGGCTGCTCTGTGCAAAACCACTGCATAGAGCAGGTAAGTATAACATGTTTATTATTTTTAAACAAAAAAAAAAAAGAGACTTTAGTACTTTTCCTTCCTTGCAGTAAATACAAAAATGAGCCTTGAGACCCCAGTCACACTTAGGCTGCATTTACACTTGAGCGTAGCGTTTTTACCGTGATTTTTAGGCGCTTTTTTTCAGGCGTTTTTGGAGGCAGGCATTGACATCTATCAAAAACGCTGGTAATCAGCCCAAAAAGAAGCTCATGTACTTTTTTTCAGCTACAGGCGTTTTGCTTCAGGCGTTAAAACGCTCAGATGTGAACAGGGGCCATTTAAATGAATGGGGTTTTACTTGTTGGCGTTTTGGAACATTTTTTTTTCGAGCATTTTTAGAGCTAAAAAACGCTCAAAAACGCCCAGGTGTGAATGGATTCTTAAACTGAAAATCTTGGGTTTATTTTCCTATCTTTATAGTATGTGCACAGATTTTTTTTATTTTTTTTTTGCATGTTTCAGGCTATAATTTTTAGGTAACAGAAAGCTAGTTACTAGGCAGGAAACCCTGGGGAAAAATGTGTGTTGGGCTTGTTTTGTATGTTTTCTGTCCCTCCCATTGAAGTCTCTTGGAGACAAAATTGCGTGACTCTTCAAAAGAAATGTATGTAGCTTTTCCAGTGACGGGTTTCAAGCAGCACTACACTCAGGTCTGGACAGGCACCATTGAATATAATAGAAATCCTAGGGTCGAGCATTGAAGCTCATCAGGTGTGAAACTTCAGATTGCTCAGGTGTGAACGGGCCCTGACACCTGAATTGTTTTTAAGAACATGGAGATTACCGAACTGCTGTTTTGACATTTTTTGGATACATTAATTTGAAAAGAGCTCAGTATATGCTAAAAAATGCTAAAATACTGCAAAAAAAATCAAAATTCATAGTACTGGAGCAGTAACAGTGTATCCTTACAATTTCTCCTATTTAGGATTGTTTTTATTTATTGTAGTGAATATAAAAGTAATAAAAGTTAGTAAAATACTGTAGATTTTTTTTTTCTGTTTTTAGCCTTGACTTTGACATTGAACTTACTGACAACTCATTAGGAAGAAGTCTTCCCAAAATGCACCATACACACCCAAACATGTTAAAAATAAACTTCCAGCTCTTCCTGTTTTCTTTGCTTACCTATTTCCTTTGCATTACGTATTTTGGTCAGCTTTGCAGCCTTTTGTAGACAATAAGGACACAAGAAGAACTTCCTGCACATGTTGTTCTTGAAATGTCTTCTATTGAACCTGTGGGCCTGATGTGCCGTGTCTCTACATTGTCTGCGGTATGACCACAAGTGCTTTGTCGTGAGCAGTCTCTGGGATTTAACTCAGCTGTATGACACAGGTTGCGTTACAAGAGAACATAACCTTTCAAGTTATAAAGAAGTGGGGCAAAAAAGAATCAAAAGCCACCTACTAGTAGACTATTTACATGTTTGCATTAAAAGAAAATATCTCTTTACCTGTATTTTCGTACCTGAATGTCACTTAAAGAGGTTGTAAACCCGATTTTTTTTTTTTTTTTTTAACCCTGAAAGAGAAACACATAATGAGCTAGTATGCATCGCATACTAGCTCATTATGAAATACTTACCTTAGAACGAGCCCCCGCCTCGCCGCCCGCTTACCTCTATGACGGGCGACATGTTCAGTCTTCCGGGATCGCGGCATCCGGCCATCTGATTGGCCGGAGCCGCGGTGACGTCACTCCCGCGTACGCGCGCGGGAGCCGACGGTTTTGGCACGGGGCTCTGAAGGAAGCGCTAGTGACGTCACATGCTGCATGGAAGGTAAATATCTCCTAAACGGTGCATGTTTAGGAGATATTTACAGTACCTATAGGTAAGCCTTACCATAGGTTTACCTATAGGTACAACTTGCAGAGGATGGTTTACTTCCTCTTTAAAAGGCAAAATAGTTTCAACGCATGTATGTGACCTGTTTTATCTGCAGAATTCATTTTTACTTTATGGAGCAAATCTTGAGACCCAAGATGATGATCTTGGGTGTACTCCGAACTCATATCTAGCCAAACTCCAAACTTTGCGCTTTGCTGTTTAAAAGAAAAGTATGGGAATTGTTTTTCTTTTTAATCATATTTACCTTGATGTATGCAGCATCACTCCGATGCTGAATCTGTCCCCCGTCGGCTCTAAGGCCTTGTTCACACCAGAGCGTTTTTCAGCTCCTAAAACGCTCATCTCTGAAGTCTCAAAACACCCAACAAGCAAAATCCCATTCATTTCAATGGTCCCTGTTCACATATGAGTGTTTTGTCGGCGGAAGCAAAATGCATGAAGCTCAAATAAGTACATGAGCTTCTTTTATGGCAGATTACAAGCATTTTTGTTAGATGCCAATGCCTGCCTCCAAACACCTGCAAAAAAGGCCTTAAAACAATACGCTCAGGTGTGAATGGAGCCTAAGGCTGAGAACCGAACGATCAAACACTGCTGATCACTCGGTTCTCAGAGCTCCCTGAGCCGAGAGCTGGTGACTATCAGTTAGCGGCTCGCTGAAAGGCTGAGCCAGGTGGCGGTCCAGGCATGTGGGCAGGTTCCGACCATATGGTCACGACCTTTCCTGAGCCTGGACAGGCTCTGTGATGTCAGCTGGCTTCAACCCGCTGTCTGCTGAAAACATTTCACAGGAGTGCAGAACGATCTGCTCTCCTGTGATCCACAGAAGTACAACCAAACAAGCTTTGGCTGTACTTCTCCTTTTAAACTCTCTTAAAACTTGAGGGCAGAGTAAGGTCAGTGATAGATGGTGCAATTTTGTTGATGGAATCAAGTGTTTTTCTTTACTGGAATCCCTCCCTCTGAGCCATTGTGTTCTCCAGGCAGAGGCTAAAACAGGCGCTAGTACAATCAGTCTGCCTAAACATGGTTCGAATCTTGGCTGCCTAAACATGGTTCGAATCTTGGCTGGTCCCTGCTGAAACGGGCTGAGATTCCGAACCGTCTATGGCTGGCTTAAGGCCTCGTGCACATGGGACGTTTTGTGGGCTCTCCTAAACTCCTTTACTCCTGAATTTTGGCAAATATAAATACTTGACGCTTGTAAACTCGTGTATTGTGTTTAGGCACGTCAAGTGCTTGAGCGTAAATTAATTTTATTGGCAAGAAAAATAATTTATTCTTGCCAAGTAGATAAATTACTGCTCAAGCAATAAACGCACCTAGCACTTGGGCACGCTTACATGCGTTTTGGTGCATCAAACATTTTCTGCCAAAACTATCTTGCTCCTGGACTTGCTGGCTGCTGGATGTTTTCTTGTCTCTAAACTCTTTTAAATGCCTATGTGTGCATGGACACATAGGCCAAAATACAGAAGCATTTAAAGGCAGGAGAAAAATAAAATGCAAAACACCCCTAGGAGCAGCAGAAAAACGTCCGTGTGCATGAGGCCTTGAAGCGTAAACAGTAAAACAGTGTAGTGCACCTCCCTTTGAGGTTGGATACGGCTGTGTAGGGAATTACAGGTGGCTGATATCAAGATGTATTCAGGTACAAAACTGAATTTAATGGTGTTTTCTAATATCTGCCTGGAGTACGGTATTAGGCCCCTTTCACACATGCTGTCCGTTTGTCCGTTTTTCATCCATCCGTTGACGGATGAAAAATGGACATCAATGCATCTCTATGTAAAAACGGATGACAACGGATGAAAGACGGATAACAACTGACGAAAAACGGATAACAACTGACGAAAAACGGATAACAACTGACGTTGTGTGAAAGGGGCCTTAAGCTTATTTCAATGAGTTGAGGTGCATCTTTGCATTTTTTTTTTTTTCAGGAATAAAAGCATTTTATAATTTTAAAATGCATAAGTGTTAATAGATTTTAAGTACAGCATTTCCTTCTTAAGGAGATATGTACATGTCATCGCTGCAATCAGAAATCCAGAACATGAGAGGCCTTCCAAGCAAATCATTCCTTTATGCCCTTGTGGCCAATTTTACATTTATTTTTTTTTTTTATAGCACAGACAGGCTAAAATTATACAGGCAATTATTCCGACTTGCATACAGCTGTTTCAGACTTTTTAGTTCTCATAAAGAGGATTTGTTTTTTAACTAGGATTTAAAAATGTGAATACGAGAATCAGACAGTTCTGGCTAAAGAATATGTTACCCCAATATTTCATATTCCTGATATGTGACTGTTGTAGCATTTACTTGCATATAAAAAGTATCATGTTCTCTTTGTGTTGCTTCCTTTCTGGTTTTCCTGCTTTCCAATTTCATAATTGATCAGGCTAGGCATGGTAGCCCATCCATCCAAGCGTGGTCAGTTTTTTGGCTGTGTTGGGAGAACAGTCTGCCTGTCCTCTAATGGCCAGGACTTGTGCTAAGACCCCCCCCCCCCCCCCCGCAACAGCCATTCACAGGGAAGATTAGAGTACTGCTGTTTCTCCATCCCCAGCTCCCTAAGCCCTTTGTGCAGCTGAGAACACAGATTGTGTGAACATATATAAAAAAAAAAGGATATTTAGATCTTCTATTTTCAACCGAATGGGTTGTTTTACAAGGTAAGGGTTCTTATATATTTTGAAGGATAAGTTCACCTTTGGGAAGTGCTGCAGCCACTGCCCCGCGGCCCCCCGTGGCAGCAGTATGGTGAGAAGTACCCCATACTAGCTGTCACTGTTTGAAAATAGCGCGGCCGTGTGAGGCTCCGCCCACAGCTCTGTGTGTCTGAATATACTACAAGCCCGGACATCCTAAGCAGCTGTCGGCTTGTAGCTCTCAATGAACTACTATGGCACTGTCAAGGAGTATCAGCTTACCTATATGGGCAAGCAGATGTACTGACAGTGTACAGGAGACCTGCATGGCATGCCATGATCACTGGTGCAATGCTTTACAGGCTAATACAACAAAAAATAATAAATGCATATTTTTTTTACCTGCAAAAAAGTAAATTTATCTTTTAACCACATCCTGCCCGGCCTATAGCAGAATAATGGCCGGGTGGGGGATCAGTTACCCTGACTGGGTGTTATATGACATCCAGCAGCATAAGCCGCGAGGGCGTGCAGCACGGCGATCGGTAGTGCAGTTGGCCGCTCTGACACACCGCATCTCCGATCTCCGTAAAGAGCCTATGATGTAGGCTCTTTACCATGGGATCAGTTGTGTCCAATCACATCGCAACCAGGAAGTGCTGTTTATCGGCTTTTCCTCTATTCGCGCTGACTAGGCACGGGTAGAGGAAAGGCGATAAGCGGCTTTCCTGACAGAGGGGGGTCTGCGCTAATAATCATTGATTATCAGTTCAGACCCATCAAGGATGTCACTCAGTGCCCATCAGTGCTGCATATTATTGCCACATCAGTGTCCGTCAGGGAAGGAGAAAACGTACTTATTTACAAAATTTTATAACAAAAACAAAGAAAAACATTTTTTTTTTTTTTTTTCAAAATTTTCGATTTTTTTAATTTTATTTGTTTAGCAAAAAATGAAAAACCCAGTGGTAATCAAATACCACCAAAAGAAAGCTCTATTTGTGGGAAAAAAATGATAAAAGTTTCATATGCCATATGGAATACCTTTTACAACTCGCACCTCTGCTTGCCTTTGTTGTACCAGCTGACTGCTTTAGTGGGTCATGCGCTTGGGACTTTCTTGGAAATGTCACCTATAACAACTGAAAAAACTGCTTTGAAAAAGGTAAGTATATAGGGGGGGGGGGTTCATGAAGCTGCTGCGCTGCTTTTGTGGTGCTAATTCCTCTTATTAATGTATTGCACCAAATTCATGAACCATTTCATTTTGGTTTTCAGAAAGCACATTTGTTGTGTGAAACGCGTTAACCTCTTCCTTCTCTTTCTGTACGTCTGTATACTGTGTTGCTCTTATTGATTTGGAATAAAGGCATTTTTGGATCTTTCGTTAGGAGTGTAGCTATCAGAGTTTCTTCTTCATTTGGATTACTGCATTCACTACTGGGCATGCCCCCTACTCTAGAGACCATGAAGCCATGCTGGCTCACCTTTGAGTAGCAAGATTTTGTCTACAAGGGTTCTGAAAGTGACTCATGTACCAAATTCAGATATTTCTAAAATGCACGATTTATACAGTGTCCTCTGTGATTCTTCAGTAAAGATTTTGGACGCTATTCAATGATCCATGGTGTGCTTGGTGAATATGCGCATTTGACCTGTGATGTCTCCAGTTCCAGCTGGTTGTTGCTTGAGCACCTTCTACTCCTAAGCCTTATTCGGGAAAATGTGCAAACGGAATATTGACATTACCTTTTACATTGAGGGTAATTTACTAAAATTGGTTAACACAAAATCTGGTGCAGCTGTGCATGGAAACCAATCGGTTTCCAGGTTTTACTGTCAAAGCTTCATTGAATTAGCCTGATTGGTTACTATGCTCAGCTGCACAATATTGCTGGTGCACTAGTTTTATTAACCACTTGCCGACTGCCGCACGACTATTTACGTCGGCGGTCAGCCCCTCACAGGCAAAGCGACGTAGGGCTACGTCGCTAGCCTGTAAGGGTTTTGGGAGTGAGCGCGCTCCCGCTCGGTCACGGACCCCCCCCCCCCCCCCCCGCGCGTGTGCCCGGCGGACCCGAGCACTCGCGATCATCCTTGACAGCGGGAGAAAGGCAGGCAGCTAGTGTAAACAAAGCCGCCTGTCAGTCTCCCCTGTGTAAGAATGGTGATCAAACGTTTCTACTATGTAGGACCGTTGATCTCTGTTCTTACACACCAAGCCACAGCCAATCACAGTTAGAAACACGCCCCTAGGGACACACTTAACCCCTCCCTCTCAAAAAAAAGTCAACTCCTTCACTGCCAGTGTCATTTTTACAGTAACAGTGCATATGTATAGGACTGATTACTGTAGTAATGTCACTGGTAACCCCAAAAGTGTCAAAAATGTCAGTCAAGGGTCCGATCTGTCCGCCCCAATGTCGCAGTCCCGCAAAAAAATCGAAGATCGCCGCCATTACGCGTTTAAAAAAAAAACAACAAAAATTACAAAAATCTTTCCCTTTGTTAGTAAACGCAATAACTTTTGCGCAAACCAATCAAAATACGCTTTTCGCGATTTTTTTTTACCAAACATATGGTAAAAAAAATTAGCCTAAAATGTTAAGTTTTGATTTTTACATTTTTTTTTTGGGGGGGGGGGTGATTTCATATAAAAAAAATGTGAAAAATATTGTTATTTTTGCAAAATTGACGCTCTTTTTTTGTTTATAGCGCATGATCAAAAAATCGCACAGGTGATCAAATACCACCAAAAGAAAGCTTTGTTTGTGGGAAAAAAGGATGCCAAATTCGTTTAGGTACAGCGTTGCACGACCGCGCAATTGTCCGTTAAAGTCACACAGTGCCGAATCGCAAAATAGGCCCTGGTCAGGAAGGGGGTAAAATCTTCCGGGGCTTAAGTGGTTAAATCTCTCTCATTGCGTCACATTGAATGTGTGAAATGTAAATGTGGAGCTAATTAGGACCAACTCTCTTTTGGTATACCGAGAGAAAAACTGTCTCAGACAGATTTTGCAAAAGTGTCTCACGTGCATTCTAAAAGTGGCGCAGCATGAGCCAAATTCAAGTACAAGTTCTACACCAGTATATGAATTTAGCGCATTCTTCACCACTTTTAGAATGCAAGAGAGACACTTTTGCAAAATCAGCCTGCGCCGGTCTTTATGAATTCCAGGGATAGTGTTAAAAAAAAAATTGGTAGAAGGGGCTTCAGTTGCTGTGCACAAATGGTACAACTGGAGCTTTACTTTAGCATAAAATACCATAAGTATTCTGTAATGGTACTGTTTGAAAGTAGATACCCAAAGCTGAAATGCTAGTTCTGGGGAAATAGAATTATGCTAAGATAATCTGTTTTAATGCAATGGTATAGGAAGCCTTGTATGGCAATCGCTGTTGTGGAAATCCTAGTTCCAGTACAGTGAGGTTCACCTGCTATACTATTTTCTTTGAATCATCTATTCTTGTGTGATTTTTATTGTTTATCTGGGACTTTTTTGCAGTTAGGTCGCATACTTCTTTTTAGGGTCCGCAAAAAAAAAAAATAAGTGCCGGGTCACACTTGTGCGATGTGGGAAGGCTGCGAATTCGCACCCTGTTCCCGCATCGCAAACGCACATCTGGCAGTTCACACTGCCATATGCGATACGCAGGGGGTGTCAATGAAATGTTAACGACACCCCCAGTTTGATCGCATATCGCAGTGCGATCTGACAATTCGCACAGGATCGGATCGCACAAGTGTGAACCACTGTGCGATCCGATCATGATGCGGCTGAAAAAAAGGGTCATGTGCGACTTTTGTGCGGGTGCAGTGCGAATTTAGCCATACAAAGTGTATGGCTGAATTCGCACCGCACATCCGATTCGCATGTAATGAAGGAGCAGTGCGCTCCGATATTACATGCGATCGCCGCACACGCTATATTGTGAACCGGCACTTAAACTACTGTATCATGTCTCTGCCTTCAACCTGCTCACTGGACAATGAAACCGCATAATCCAGGGGTGTCCAAACTATGGCCCTCCAGCTGTTGCGGAACTACACTTCCCATGAGGCATTGTAAATCTCTGACATTCACATACCTAACTAGGCATGATGGGAATTGTAATTCTTGAACAGCTGGAGGGCCATAGTTTGGACACCTCTGGCATAATCACTTCATTCCAGGTAGCAGGATGGTGAACAGGAAGTGGTATGGCGATCTTCTTGGCTTGATCAGTCCTTAGGACATGTAATACTGTAAGCCTATATGCAAGTCTTGGCTGTATGATTGAGCTTCCATCTTACAGTGTTTGTGTGGCTTTGACAAACTTACCCCTTGTTGTGATTAGAATCTTTTTTTTTAATAAATGTAATACCTACTCTGTGTAATGGTTTTGCACAGAAGCCCCGGTCCTCATCTTCTGGGGTCATACAAAAGGTTTGTTTTATCTTTAACACGGCCGTCAGTTTTTCAGGCGGACCTGAACAGGAGGTTCATGCATTCCTTTTGTCCGTTTACACCCTCCTATCTCCAGGTCCAATCGGGTCTGCCAAAAATGGGAACAGGACGGAGTCCTGATAGCCAGGCAATTTTCACTTTCAGCAAGTTAGAAATGGCAGCCTCCATACGGGTCTCATTTGGAGTTCAGCCTGTGCTCCGCCTCAAGAGGGTACCAGTCAGTTTGCTGCCCATAGAAAGCGATTACAGGACGTGTCTCTGTTTGCTGTGTCCCCCACATGGCTTCTCGAAAAATGCAAACAGGGCTTCTTATGGCTTTCTTTTTGCCACTCTTCCATAAATGCCAGAATTGTGGAGTCCATGACAAATAGTTGTTCTGTGCACAGAACCACCTGAGTTGTTACATAGTTACATAGTTGGTGAGGTTGAAAAAAGACATCAGTCCATCCCGTTCAACCTATGATGTGTGTGTTTGCTTTTAACCATACATTGTATACCCCTGTATGTTGTGGTCTTTAAGGTGCCCATCTAATAGTTTTTTGAAACTATCGATGCTCCTTGCTGATACCACTGTTTGTGGAAGAGAATTCCACATCCTTACTGCTCTGACAGTGAAGAACCCCCTACGTATTTTAAGGTTAAACCATTTTTCCTCTAGTTTTAGTGAGTGGCCACGTGTCTTATTGTATTCCCTTTCTCTAAAAAGTTTGTTCCTTATGATAGGGTCGCCAGTACAGTATTTGTACATTGATATCATATCCCCTCTCAATCGTCTCTTCTCCAGGGAGAATAAGTTCAATGCTTGTAGTCTTTCCTCATAGCTGATGTTCTCCATTCCCCTAATTATTTTTGTTGCCCTTCTCTGGACTCTCTCCAGTTCCAGCACATCCTTCCTGAGGACCGGTGCCCAGAACTGGACAGCATGCATAGTTGTGGATCTCTGCAGCTCCTCTAGAGTTACCATGGGCCTCTTGGTTGCTTCTCTGAATAATGCTCTCATTACCTGGCCTGTCATTTTAGGTGGATGGCCAATTGGCCATGTCTGGGTAGGTTTGCAGTTGTGCCATACTCCATTTTCAGATGATGGATTGAACAGTGCTCAATGAGTTGTTCAAACCTTTTTTTTTTTTTTTTATATATATTACCTAGCCCTTCTTTAAACTTCTCCACAACTTTATCCCTGACCTGTCTGGTGTATTTATGTTTCTTCACTAAGGTTCTCTAACAAACCTCTAAGGGCTTCACAGAACAGCTCCATTCATACTGAGATTAAATTACATACAGGTGGACTCTATTTACTAATTAGGTGACTATTGAAGGCAATTGGTTCCACTAGATTTTAATTAGGGGCATCATAATAAAGGGGCGGAATACAAATGCATGCCACATTTTTCAAATATTTATTTGTAAAAAAAATTTGAAAACCATTTATCATTTTCCTTCCACTTCACAATTATGTGCCATTTTGTGTTGTTCTATCACGTAAAATTCCAATAAAATACATTTATTTTCTTGGTTGTAACATGACATGACTCTGTTAAGTCAGAAATAATCTCTACCTGTTCTTCGATGAAACCGCTCGCGCAGGGCATATCCATACTTTGTTATAGAGACTTCACTGAAATTATTCTTTCAGTGTCCTATACAGTTGCAGTGTAAATTATCCCATTACTATGCCACCAACAACACAATAGGGACGTAATACAGACAGAAGAACTATTAACATCATGCTTGTTCTTGCTTGCGGATGTAGAATAGCACGTAGGAAGGAAGCTATAGTCTTAAGACTTGTTTTATGATAGCTGCCCTAGAGTTACAAGTATTGTTCTAGGAGCACACCGGCTGTCAGTAATATATTGCTGTTGTACAGCTATTTTCTATTTCTTTTTTGTGCTTGCTCAGAATAGTAGAAATTCTACCTACAATTTTATTTCTCTGGGCTTTTAAATCTGACACCTAAATTAGTCTTTTTATATTAGAGGTGCACAAAATGGAAATTTTGGGGGTGAAACCAAAAATTTAGGATACACTTAACTGAACCCACAGTTTTTAAAATATATATATATATATATATATATATATATATATATATATATATATATATATATATATATATATATATATTGTTATATATATATATATATATATATATATATATATATATATATATATATATATATATATATATATATTGTTATATATATATATATATATATATATTGTTATATATAATTTTATTATATTCGACTTTTAATATGAATTTAAATGAATATGAAATTGTCAGCCATTATCGGCACCTTTAGCGCAAGAAAAGCCCATCCCTTTAAATTCTATGTACAGTATCTCACAAAAGTGAGTACACCCCTCCCATTTTTGTAAATATTTTATTATATCTTTTCATATGACAACACTGAAGAAATTACACTTTGCTACAATGTAAAGTAGTAGGTGTACAGCTTGTATAACAGTGTAAATTTGCTGTCTCCTCAAAATAACTCAACACAGCCATTAATGTCTAAACCGCTGGCAACAAAAGTGAGTACATCCCTAAGTGAAGATGTCCAAATTGGGCCCAATTAGCCATTTCCCCTCCTTGGTGTCATGTGACTTGTTTGTGTTACAAGGTCTCAAATGTTAATGGGGAGCAGGTGTGTTAAATTTGGTGTTATCGCTCTCACTCTCATACTGGTCACTGGAAGTTAAACATGGCTTCTCATGGCAAAGAACTCTCCAAGGATCTGAAAAAAGAATTGTTGCTCTACATAAAGATGGCCTAGGCTTTAAGAAGATTGCCAAAACCTTGAGGCTGAGCTGCAGCATGGTGGCCAAGACCATACAGTGGTTTAACAGGACAGGTTCCACTCAGAACAGGCCTCGCCATGGTCGACCAAAGAAGTTGAGTGCATGTGCTTAGCGTCATATCCAGAGTTAGTCTTTGGGAAATGGACATATGAGTGCTGCCAGCATTTCTGCAGAGGTTGAAGGGGTGGGGGGGTCAGCCTGTCAGTACTCAGACCATACACCGCATACTGCATCAAAGTTGTCTGCATGGCTGTCGTCCCAGAAGGAACGTCTTTTCTAAAGACGATGCACAAGAAAGCCCGCAAACAGTTTGCTGAAGACAAGCAGACTAAGGACATGGATTACTGGAATCATGTCCTGTGGTCTGATGAGACCAAGATAAACTAATTTGGTTAAGATGGTGTCAAGCATGTGTGGCAGCAACCAGGTGAGAAGTACAAAGACAAATGTGTCTTGCCTACAGTCAAGCATAGTGGTAGGAGTGTCATGGTCTGGGGCTGCATGAGTGCTGCCGGCACTGGGGAGCTACAGTTCCTTGAGGGAACCATGAATGCCAACATGTACTGTGAAATACTGAAGCAGAGCATGATCCCCTCCCTTCAGAGACTGGGCCGCAGGGCAGTATTCCAACATATAGACCCCAAACACACCTCCAAGACGCCCACTGCCTTGCTAACGAAGCTGAGGTTAAAAGTGATTGACTGGCCTAGCATGTCTCCAGACCTAAACCCTATTGAGCATCTGTGGGGCATCCTCAAACGGAAGGTGGAGGAGCGCAAGATCTCTAACATCCACCAGCGCCGTGATGCCGTCATGGAGGAGTGGAAGAGGACTCCAGTGGCAATCTGTGAGTCTCTGGTGAACTCCATGCCCAAGAGGGTTAAGGCAGTGCTAGAAAATAATGGTGGCCACACAAAATGTTGACACTTTGGGCCCTATTTGGACATTTTTACTTAGGGACTCACTTTTGTTGCCAGCGGTTTAGACATTAATGGCTGCGCGTTGTTATTTTGAGGGGAGAGCAAATATACACTGTTATACAAGCTGTACATCCACTACTTTACATTGTAACAAAGTGTCATTTCTTCAGTGTTGCCACATGAAAAGATATACTAAAATATTTACAAAAATGTGAGGGGTGTACTCACTTTTGTGAGATACTGTATGTCTTTACATTGGTCCGTTGCGCTTCCATTGTGGTGTTAAAAATCTTGCTTGCTGCATTTTTGTTCAGTTTAAAAAAACACACTTCCCATTTGAAATGCATTAGGACAGCATCAATAACGCACCCATGTTGTGTTTTTGATTGGGTTTTTGAGTGACATGACCTACACGCCACAAGCACAGTAAAACTGCAACAAAATTGAGTGCATTTTCGGCATCTTTTCCTCTATTGGCAAAATGCCAAGAACTCCATTTTCGGCCGCCATAATTTCGATGTATCTCTACTTTATATAGCCCTAAAAATTGAGGGCTCATTCACACGGGTAACAGTCCATAAACTACAAGCATAATTCTGTGTTCGGGAGTCGCATGTGTTTTTGTACAGCCGCCTGTACAAATCAATGGCAGCATGTGGCTGTACGCTGGTAACCACACATACATGTGTATACATGAATACAGGGGTGAATATTCACCCTTCCACTCAGTTAGTTTGTGTTCCTCCATCCCTGGCTGCCTGTATTTATCAGTGATAGGCTGATGCTGGCTGAATGTAATCGCAGATGAAGCGCTCGCCTGCCTCTATGGACAAGTGTGTGCCCTCATTCAAAAAGATAAGGATAGTGTTGGCCTGCCATTAATTTGTACATACTTCTTGTCCATTGCTGATCAGAAATATGGAGCCATACTTGACACAGAAATGCTTATCTGGGAAGCGCACAGCCCTAATTGGCCACATACCATACATGAGCCCTTATGGGGACACAGATGGCATTTTCAACTTTTACAGAGGTTCTAAGCCTTTTAACCACTTAAGCCCCGGAAGATTTTACCCCCATTCCGACCAGGGGGTATTTTGCGATTCGGCACTGCGTGACTTTAACGGACAATTGCGCGGTTGTGCGACGCTGTGCCTAAACAAATTTGGCGTCCTTTTTTTCCCACAAACAGAGCTTTCTTTTGGTGGTATTTGATCACCTGTGCAATTTTTTGATCACGCGCTATAAACAAAAAAAGAGCGTCAATTTTGCAAAAATAGCAATATTTTTCACATTTTTTTATATGAAATTCCCCCCCAAAAAAATGTAAAAATCTAAATTTTTTAACATTTTCGGCCAATTTGTTTTATGCTACCTATGTTTGGTAAAAAAAATCGCAAAAAGCGTATTTTGATTGGTTTGCGCAAAAGTTATCGCGTTTACTAACAAAGGGAAAGATTTTTGTCATTTTTGTTGTTTTTTTTTTTTTTTTACGCGTAATGGCGGCGATCTGCGATTTTTTTTTTGCAGTACTGCGACATTGGGGCGGACAGATTGGACCCTTGACTGACATTTTTGACACTTTTTGGGGTTACCAGTGACATTTCTACAGTAATCAGTGCTATACATATGCACTGTTACTGTAAAAATACACTGGTAGTGAAGGGGTTAACTTTATTTGGGAGGGAGGGGTTATGTGTGTCCCTAGGGGCGTGCTTTCTACTGTGATTGGCTGTGGCTTGAGCTGTAAGGACACTGATCAACGGATCTACATAGTAGATCCGTGTGATCAGTGTTTTTACACCGAGGAGAATGACAGGTGGCTTGTTTACACAAGCCGCCTGACTTTCTCCCTCTCCCCCGACGATCGACGAGTGACCGGCGGACATCGGGTCCGCCGGTCACACGCGCGGGGGGGTCAGAGACCGAGCGGGAGCGCGCCTCCGGGGGCGCGCGCTCGCTCCCTAGACCCTCACAAGCTAGTGACGTAGCCCTACGTCACTTTGCCTGTGAGGGGCTGACTGCCGACGTAGATCGGCGTTAGGCAGTCGGCAAGTGGTTAAAGGAGAAGTACAGCCAAAGCTCGTTTGGCTGTACTTCTCCTGTGGATCACAGAAGAGCAATTCGTTTTGCACTTCTGTGACCCGTTTTCAGTTGACAGTGGGTTAAAGCCTGCTATTGGCTGACATCACACAGCCAGTCCAGGCTGGGGAAAGATCACAACAATAAAGTCAAGATCTGCCCACAACCCTGGACCTTCACCCGGCTCAGGCTCTCAGCGAGCCGCTGAGAGCCTGAGCCATCCTCTCCCGCCCCCTCCATAGCCCAGCGCTCCAGTAAGCCTGGAGAGCCGGTGACTGTAACCAGCTCTCTGCTCACGGAGCTCTGAGAACAGAGAAATCAGCGGTTGTTGATCTCTCAGTTCTTGAGCTGCCAGGGGACCAATGCTGCATCCACCTAAGCAAGTGTGATTTTTAAAAAAAAGACCAAACTTTTCTTTTAAACTTACAAAAGAAAGTTTGGAGTTGGATTTTACTCCCGCTGTGCTTGGGTGACTTTCACATGCCATGAACACTATAGAAGTCAATACAGTGTAAAAAGAGGACTATATGAAAATAGAACTTAGCCAAATGTACGCTGGGAAAAATCCAATTTTACTTTAAATTTTATGGTCTTCCCAGCTTTTCAGTGATTTACTTCTCACTGACAATGTATTTTGGGTGTTCACTAACAGCTGCATCACATGTCGTCCAACTGTCTCTCCCTTTCATTCTTCTTGTATGAGAAGCTGATGTCTTGCTTAGAGCTCACATACTTCTTGCCTCATACTTCTTTTCATTATGAGGCCTTGTATGGCTAAAATAGAAATAAAAAGTTGTGTTTTCAATGCGTTTCATATATGTGTATGCATGCGTCGTGTGTATATGTGTGTGTGTGTATATATATATATATATATATATATATATATATATATATATATATATATATATAATGTGTGTGTATGTATATATATGTATATATATGTATCTTACAAAAGTAAGTACACCCCCCACATTTTTGTAAATATTTTATTATATCTTTTCTTGTGACAACACTGAAGAAATGACACTTTGCTACAATGTAACAGTGTACAGCTTGTATAACAGTGTAAATTTGCTGTCCCCCTCAAAATAACTCAACACACAGCCATTTATGTCTAAACCGCTGGCAACAAAAGTGAGTACACCCCTAAGTGAAAATGTCCAAATTGGGCCCAAAGTGTCAATGTTTTGTGTGGCCACCCTTATTTTCTAGTGCTGCCCTAACCTTCTTGGGCATGGGGTTCACCAAAGCTTCACAGGTTGCCACTGGAGTCCCCTTCCACTCCTCCATGATAACATCACAGAGCTGGTGGAGGTTAGAGATCTTGCGCTCCTTCCACTTTCCGTTTGAGGATGCCCCTCAGATGCTTTTTTTTTTTTTTTTCCTCCCTCAGATGCTTAATAGGGTTTAGGTCTGGAGACATGCTTGGCCAGTCCATCGCCTTTACCCTCAGCTTCTTTAGCAAGGCAGTGGTCATCTTGGAGGTGTGTTTGGGGTCTTAATCATGTTGAAATACTGCCCAGCGGCCCAGTCTCTGAAGAGGGGGGATCATGCTCATGCATTTAAGCCCCCGTTCACACTGGGGCGACCTGGTTGCCGTAGGTCGCCTGGCATAGAGAAGCTGTGGACCAGTTCTAATAGGAGCGACACAAGTCGCTCCGACTTAGAAAAAGGGTCCGGAGCTTCTTTGGGGCGACCTGGAGCGACCTGCATTGACTTCAATGTTATGAAGTCCGTGCCGGCCGCTCCGAGGTCGTGGTGTGAGCAGCGCGCCGTGACCTGTGAGGTCGCCCCGGGAAGTCGGATCGCCCCAGTGTGAACGGGGCCTAAGGGAACAATGAATGCCAACATGTACTGTGACATACAGAAGCAGAGCATGATCCCCTCCCTTCAGAGACTGGGCTGCTGGGCAGTATTACTTTACATCAGGGATCTCCAAACTACGACCCCCCCCCCCCCCCCCCCCCCCGCTGCTGCAGAACTGTAAAACGTGTAAAACTCTGTAATAAAATATTTACAAAAATGGGAGGGGTGTATTCACATTTGTGAGATATAATCTTTACAGACACCCCTTATTTACTGATAAAAAATAAATAAATAAAAATTCCATAAATATATCTTATAGTTGTTGATGCTCTAACTTTTGAAAAAGCCAATCAATATACGCTTATTGAGGTTTTTTTCCCAAAAATATGTAGCAGAATAGATATTGACCTAAATTTATGAGGAAATTAGATTTTTCTTTACATTTTTTATTAGATATGTTTTATAGGAAAAAGTCAAAAATGTTTTTTTTTTTTTTTTAAAAAAAAACATTGTTGATCTTTTTTTGTTTATAGTGCAAAGATAAAAAAAAAAGTGATCAAATAACACCAAAAGAATTTTTTTTGTGGGGGGAAAAATGACATAAATTGTATTTGGGTACAGTGTCGCATGACCACACAATTGTCAGTTAAAGTAACGCAGTTCTGTATTGTACCGCTGGAATTCCCCCAAATTAATAAACTGGTGCAAGACAGACAGGATTGGCTTGGCAGGCTGTAGAAGACTTCAACAAAATGGTGACTGCACACAGACCCTGACTCCCTGTTGCATAAATGGGAATAAGATGGGTAAAAGATGGCTTCGGCTCCGGTTCTCCACTCCTCCGTCACGTTCTACCCTTTTCGGGGCACAGATCATTTCCTGGGCGCACAAAGACAACACTCTGCATGGTGGGTCAGGTCTAAGCCCCCGTGTGAATGAAGCCTATATTTATTTAGCAATTTTGTATCAAATAATTGTACTGTACAACAATTTCGGAACCATGAAGGTCCTTCCTCAGATATGACAAGTATGTGTAACCTTCCTCATAACCAAGTATTTAATCCTCACTAAACACTGGCAACAAGTATCAACCTCATACTAGCAGTCTTAATTTCGTCAACTAAACCATTTTCGTCAACTAAATTAACACTATTTTAGTCGACTAAAATACGACTGAAACTAAAACAATTTAGATTACTAAAATACAACAAAAACTAAATTGGCATTTTAGTCATAAGACTAAAATACGACTAAAACTAAAATGACATTTTAGTCAAAAGACTATGACTAAAACGGAAATTGACATAAAAATTAACACTACTCTGCTGGTCATTTCTAAATTGGCAGCACAATTCCATCCAGAGCCTGTAATAATAACACATTAAAGTTTGAAATTGTATTCCACTACTGCATAAGTAAGGGGCATCTACTAAGCTGCTAAAAGAGAAAAAAATAAAAACGCTTTTCTTATATTTTTCCTTAATATGTAATGTTGGTAATATATTCCGGTAATATGTGCAATGACATTAAAGCCAAAGTTTACAGTTTTTTGGGTTTTTTGTATTTTAAAGTTGTACTTCTGTTTGTCAAAAAGCAATATTTTAACCGGTTGCCGACCGCCGCACGACTATATACTGCGGCGGTCAGCCCCGGCCAGGCAGAGTGACGTATGGATACGTCACTCGCCTGTCACTGACTTGCGAGCCTATCGCGGGCGGGCGCGCGCCCGCCGCGGCTCGTTCACAGACAAGTCAGTGCGTGTGACCGGCGGACTCGATGTCCGCCGGTCACACTGCGATCGCTCCTGTGAAGGGAGAAAGACAGAGCAGCTTGTGTAAACAAGCTGCCTGTCAGTTCTCCCTGTGTAAAAGTGAAGATCTGACCGTTCTACTATGTAGAACGGTTGATCTTTGCTTTTACACCAATAGGAATGTCCCTACACAGTTAGAAACACGCCCCTAGGACACACTTAACCCCTCCCTGTCCAATAAAGTTAACCCCTTCCCTGCCCGTGTCATTTTTGCAGTAACAGTGCATATGTATAGCACTGATTACTGCAGTAATGTCACTGGTACACCCAAAAGTGTCAAAAATGTCAGTCAAGGGTCCGATCTGTCCGCCGCAATGTCGCAGTACCGAAAAAAAAATCGCAGATCGCCGCCATTATGCGTTAAAAAAAAAACACCAAAAATGACAAAAATCTTTCCCTTTGTTAGTAAACGCGATAACTTTTGCGCAAACCAATCAAAATACGCTTTTTGCGATTTTTTTTTTTTTACCAAACATAGGTAGCATAAAACAAATTGGCCGAAAAATGTTAAAAAATTTTGATTTTTACTTTTTTTTGGGGGGAATTTCATATAAAAAAATGTGAAAAATATTGTTATTTTTGCAAAATTTACGCTCTTTTTTTGTTTATAGCGCGTGATCAAAAAATCGCACAGGTGATCAAATACCACCAAAAGAAAGCTCTGTTTGTGGGAAAAAAAGGACGTCAAATTTGTTTAGGTACAGCGTCGCACGACCGCGCAATTGTCCGTTAAAGTCACGCAGTAAAAAATCGCAAAAAAACCCCTGGTCCTTTAGCAGCCAAATCCTCCGGGGCTTAAGTGGTTAATTGGTTTATAAAACTTGGTTTTATTTACAAAGACTTTATATATCACAATGGCTAAATCTGTGTCTGTAGTGCGTGTTCAAACCTTATATTATTAGATTTTTACTCCAGGAGTATATAATTAATTTGGAAATTCTACAGAAATGTTTAAATAATGCACTACAATTTACCTAAACCCATTCGATTTGAAGTTGACTAAAATGTACTAGAGATTTTAGGTGACTAAAATATGACCAAAACAATCCCGATGACTAAAATATGACTAAAACTAAAATAGCATTTTAGTCAAAAGACTATGACTAAAACTAAATCGAAATTTGCTGCCAAAATTAACACTGCATACTAGTCCTTGAAGTAACCCGCATAATACAACATACCTTACAGTTTGTATCCCATGGGGAAACCACACAAAAAAATCAGATAGACTAGCGCAACATAATCGTAATCTATTTTGTCCTCACAAATAGATTTTACCATTAGCACAGCATTTCATTCAGTGTGGCCATTATTATTGACCATGTTCCACCACATAGGAGTGGAGGTGATAGAGAATTGTTTCTCAGAGAGAAGTAAAGTGGATATCTAAACACTAATTTTGGTGTACATCCATTTAGCGTGATACCATATATATTCAGTATCTCATTTTGATTCTTTTATCCTTTTCCTATTTATGTGTTATCTTTTTGGAATAGCTGGTGGGCACTGCAATTGTTTCTCTTTGTAGTTGAATGTCTTCCTCAAGGACTAGAATGGGGTTAAATGTTAAACAGGATACAGTAATCCCCCGCTACATCGCGGTTCAGTTTTTGCGGTCCCGGTAATTCGCGTTTTTTTTTGTAATGTTATTTTACTATATAAATCATTAAAAATGAAACATTTTTGTGTTTTTCATAGCTCTTGCTCTGTCTCTAAGTATCTTTTATGTGTTTAAATGAGTTTCTATTGTTTTAAAAGTGTGTTTAAAGACCTTAAAATGCTTCTACACGTACAGTGACAGTAAAATAAACACGCCTGCAATGCATTTTAATAGGGTTTTTCTATTTCGCGGAATTTCACTTTTCGCGGCTGGGTCCGGAACGTAACCCCCGCAATGGAGGGGGGTTTACTGTACTTGTTTTTGCTGTTTAGTGAGGCATATATTATGGATTATGTGGGTGCTCCTATCATCCTTGAGGAAAGATCTTCATGGGTTTGTTGGGGTTCTTTTACACTAGCAGTGGGTCGCTTTGCAGAAGTGCTTGACAGGGGGTGAGGAGTTATGTTACCTGATTTAATTCCTAAAAATCCACACCGCCGTGCCTACGATGCATGTGGTTGGAGGTAGTTGCAGCCGTACATTTTTGCCATGGGCTGTTGCAAAGCGCCGCAGCATGTACAGATACTGGTATCTGGCTTTTTTGGCCTGATGAAGGGCTTGTTGCCCAAAACTGACAAATTTGTACCTTTTTTTTTGTCTAATGAGCATTTAAATATGTTTTATGTATGCTGCAACTCCCTATTTTTGACTTTTGCTACATATTTAGCCTGGAAAACAGGGCTCTGGTTGCATGCATCAACTAAATTAGTTAAATAAGTTGCAGGTGCTCTCTACTCTTCTTTGAGCATTTGTAAATGTGTGTGTGTGTGTATGTATGTATGTATGTATGTATGTGTGTATATATATATATATATATATATATATATATATATGTGTGTGTGTGTGTGTGTGTGTGTGTATATATATATATATATATATATATATATATACACACACACACACACACACACACACACATATATATATATATATATACACACTGTGTGTGTATAGATATATACACACACACCGATCAGCCATAACAGTATGGCCACTGAAAATAATGTGAATAACATTGATTATCTCATTACAATGACACCTGAAAGTGGGTGGGATATGTTAGACAGCATTGAACATGTTGTCCCTGAAGTTGATGCCTTGGAAGTAGAATAAATGGCCAAATGTAGGGATTTAAGCAATTTTGACAAGGGCTAAATTGGAATGACCAGATGACTGGGTCCAAGCCACCCCAAAACTGCTGCTTTTGTGGGATGTTCCCAATCTGCAGTGGTCATGACCACCAAAAGAAGTGGTCCAAGAAAGAGAAAAACTGAGGAACCAGTGACAGGGGTCATTGGTGGTGAAGGTTCATTGATGGATGTGGGGAGAGAAGGCTGGCCTATGTAGTCTGATTCAATAGAAGAGCTACTGTAGCTCAGATTACTGAAAATGTCAATGCTGGTTCACATAGAAAGGTGTCAGAACACACAGTATATCACAGTTTGTTGTGTATGGGGCTGCGTAGCTATAGACCGGTCAGGGTGCCCATGCTGAGCAATGTCTGCACCCAAAAGTTTCTACAATGGGCATATGAGCATCAGAACTGGGCCATGGAGTAATGGAAGAAGGTGACCTTGTCTGATAAATATAGAAATGGTTTGAGGAACACAACAATGGGTTCAAGGTGTTTAATTAGCCTCCAAATTCTCTAGATCTCAATCCAGTTGAGTGTAGGATGTGCTGGAATAAGAAGTCTGGTCGATGGAGGCAGGCTAAACCTTGCACCTTACAGGACTTAAAGCGGAGTTTTAGCCGTTTTTTTGTTTATTAAAAGTTAGCTGCTACACATTTTTTAATAAACACACACTCGCCTGTCCCTCGATCCAGTACCCAATCCCCCCCCCCCCCAAAAAAAAATTACATGCCAAATGTGGCATGTCAGGGGGGCAGGAGTACTTAAAGCTGTAGTATCCTGCTTTTTGACACTTTTACCTACAGGTAAGCCTATAATAAGGCTTACCTGTAGGTACAAATAATATCTCCTAAACCGGCATGGTTTAGGAGATATTTACAGTGCATGCAGCCGCTCTCGCGAGCGGCGCATGCGCTCTGAAGGTCCGGGGGGGACCTTCAATTAGTTTGCCGGGAGCTTGCCGGAAAATCACTCCCGCGCGCATGCGCGGGAGTGACGTCATCGCGGCTCCGGCCAATCATAGCGCCGGAGCCGTCTCTTCCGGCCACTCACCGCGCCGGAGCCGCCGAACCCGGAAGAGACGGCGAGGGATCATGGCAGCGCCCGCAGCGATGTCCGGGGGTCCATGTCGGGGCTTCGTTCTAAGGTAAGTTACACATAATGGGCTAGTATGCGATGCATACTAGCCCATTATGCCTTTGTCTTGCAGGTTTTTTTTTTTTCTAGGGTTTACAACCGCTTTAAAGCCAAAGTTCCACTTTTGGGTGGAACTCTGCTTTAAAGGATCTGCTACGGATGGCCTGATGCCAGATACCACAGCATACCTTCAGCGGTCTAGTGGAGTCCATATGTTGATGGGTTATGGTGGGTGGTCACAATGTTATAGCTGATCATTGGTTTTTAATACTTCATTCATTTGCATGTACCTTCTAAAATGTCGCCATCTTTCTAATCCTTTTAATCCCGGTTCACATATATGCGATGACAGTCATTGCATGGGATTCAGAGCGCACTGCTCTGCAAATCATATGCGATGTCTGTGCGATGCAAATTCAGCCATACAGATTGTATGGCTGAATTTGCATCGCATTCGGACACTCGCACAGAATCCTTTTTTGAATCCGCACCAGAATCAGATTGCATGGATGATCACACCTATGCGATCCAAATCATTTCTGAACTGACAGTTCGCACTGCGATAGGCAAACTGATCTGGGGGTGTCATTAACTTTGTATTGACACCCCCAGCGATTCACACATGGCAGTGTGAACTGCCTGCGAGTTGAATGCGATGCGGGAACCCGCAGTGGATTCGCAGGGTTCCCGCATCACATATATTGGCACTTTTCCACTGCAAGTACCGGCTTGGCTCTACTCGGCCCTGCTTGGCCCGGTTTGCTTTTCCACTGCTGGTACCGCATGGTACGGTGTTGGAACGTTTCGGTGCGGTACGGTATGGTTTGCTTTTCCACTAAAGTAGTACTAAAGTTAAGTGGGTGGGATAGCAATGGGGTGGGTGGGATTCTCTGACCAATCAGTGGCTAGTAGTGACTGCATGCAAAGGATTGTGGGATATGGTACCTCTTGGAACCACAATCGAGGTGGTACTGTTTTTGAGAGCCGTACCGTTCGGTTCCATGCAGTGGAAAAGCGCCGCAGTACTGTACCGAACCGTTCCTACACCGTACCATGCGGTACCAGCAGTGGAAAAGCACAAAAGCGAGCCGAACCGTTCGGTTCCATGCAGTGGAAAAGCGCCATATGTGAACTGGGACTAAAACATTTGAATTTATTGATGAACTTCTGTAACAAGCTGTTTCGTGCTCGCAGCAAGCAAAAACCTGAATGCTGTAGCAGCCATAAAAATACTTTGGCAATGTCTTTAGCAGATAATTGTGTTGTTTCAATCATGCCTAGTGAAATTCTAGCTTGCCTTTGTTTTCCAGCCGTAGCATGACCCCCAAATAGTGTGCTGCATAACTCTCTTACCCAAGAGAATTGAAATATATAAAACATGTCTATCTCGAAGAGTTTATGCATTTTGTTTTGTTTCTTGTTTCATTTTGTTTCTTTTCTAGGAATTTTGAGCAAATCAGTAAGATTTACACATAAAAGCTTATTTCCATTAAATACATTTTTTTTTTCCCACCGTGAACAGTGGCTTAGTGGTTGACTTGCTGATCTGTGGTCGATCTTTGTGAGATCTGAACCTGAAGTTTCTTCTCCTCGCGTTTGCATGGATTTCCTCTGGGCACCACCAGTTTCCTGCCACAACCCAAAAACATAGCGATAGGTTTTAGAATTCTACTCGACTATATTTTCATCTAAACCGAAAACAGCCTCTGCGTCATTTCAGAAAAGAACTCCTTATCTGATAAAACATTTATTTGAATATTAGATGCCCCCCAGCTCATACATTAATTCATGAAATCAAGCCACCCCTGTTGCTCATCTTTTCTTAGCAGTCAGGAATGAGGGCCTACAGACAAAGTTTTGAACCCTTCTAATACGGTAGAAACAGATATTATTCTGGCTTAAATAAGAAAAGAAGGCAAATATATATTACCCACATATAGTGCCCTGCACAACATTATATAGACTGTAAACCTCGCCATCACATTATTACCTCTTCACTATTCAAGCACAGGCTGGAATGGTCCATGACCAAGATGTGTTACTTAACCATTTAAGCCCCGGAAGATTTTACCCCCATTCCGACCAGGGGGTTTTTTGCGATTCGGCACTGCGTGACTTTAACGGACAATTGCGCGGTCATGCGATTCTGTACCTAAACTAATTTGACGTCCTTTTTTTCCCACAAACAGAGCTTTCTTTTGGTGGTATTTGATCACCTGTGCGATTTTTTTTTTTTTTTTTGATCATACGCTATAAAGAAAAAAAGAGCGGCAATTTTGCAAAAATAACAATATTTTTCACATTTTTAATATGAAATCCCCCCCCCCCCCCCAAAAAAAAATGTAAAAATCAAAATTTTTTAACTTTTTGGCCAATTTGTTTTTTGCTACATATGTTTGGTAAAAAAAATCGCAAAAAGCGTATTTTGATTGGTTTGCGCAAAATTTATCGCGTTTACTAACAAAGGGAAAGATTTTTGTCATTTTTGTTGTTTTTTTTTAACACGTAATGGCGGCGATCTGCTATTTTTTTTGCGGTACTGCGACATTGCGGCGGACAGATCGGACCCTTGACTGACATTTTTGACACTTTTGGGATTACCAGTGACATTACTGCAGTAATCAGTGCTATACATATGCACTCTTACTGTAAAATTACACTGGCAGTGAAGGGGTTAACTTTTTTTTGAGAGGGAGGGGCTGTGTGTGTCCCTAGGGGCTTGTTTCTAACTGTGATTGGCTGTGGCTTGAGGTGTAGGAACAGTGATCAACGGTCCTACATAGTAGAACCGTATGATCACTGTTTCTACACAGGGGAGAATGACAGGCGGCTTGTTTACATCAGCCGCCTGCCTTTCTCCCTCTGCACCGACGATCGCAGAGTGACCGGCGGACATCTGGTCCACCGATCACACGCGCAGGGAGGTCCGTGAGCGCGCCTCCGGGGGCGCTCGCTCGCTCCCTAGACCCTTACAGGCTAGCGACGTAGTACTACGTCGCTCTGCCTGTGAGGGGCTGACCGCCGCAGTAAATAGTCGTGCGGCGGTCGGCAAGCGGTTAAAGTATAGGTAAACCCATTCGGTTTAAAATTGAAATGAAAGGTAAAACATATTTGTGTATACAAAAACTTTTATAAACACCTTTCCCCTCTGTTTTATAAGTGATCACATACCCTCTGTTTGCAGCTACATAAGGAGCTCAGAGAGCTGGAGAAGGAGAAACAGCAGAACACTGGTCTGTGCAAGGAGAGTCGTGTCGGCACACGTCTAAGTATTAGAGGAGAGCAGGCATGGCACAGCCAGAAAACTGATCACACTGTGCTCTCATGCCTGGTGTAGTCAGTTTTTAATGGGAAAGCAGAGGGACTGGCAGGAACACCAGAGATTTCACACAAAGGAAGCAATGCACAGAGAACAGCATACCTTTTCAAACAAGTACATGGTACAGCAGGCACAAAAAAAAAAAGAAATATTAAATGTTGGGCTTACATATTCTTTAAGGCCTCTTTCATATGGGCATTGCATCAGTCCATTTTTGATCAGCGTAATCACTGATCAAAAAACGACTGCTGGAATGCCCCTTATGAAAGGGGCCTTAACCACTTCCCAACCCCCCTCCGCAGTTTTATTACGGCAGGGTGGCTCTCCTGCACAAACCGGCGTAGACCTACGTCGGTCACACGCGGGAAGCTAGTGGGCGAGCGCACGCCGCTAGCGGCGCGCTCCCACCCCTACTTGGCAGCGGGGAAGCCAATGCATGGGTCAGGCGGCTCTGATTGCCGCCTGACACCCGCGATCGCTCCCCCACTAAGAGAGGACGGTCGGCTGTTGTAAACACAGCCGACCGTCCTCCCTGAAATGATCACAGAGCTGATGTGATCCTTCTATATAGAATCACATGTCTCTCTGTTCATTTCACAAGCCATGCCCCCCACTGTTAGAATAACTCCCCTAGGCTCACATTTAACCCTTTTATCACCCATAGGGTTAACCCCTTCCCTGCCAGTGTCATTATTACAGTAACAGTGCAAATTTTTAGCACTGATTACTGTAGTAATGTCACTGGTACCCCCAAAAGTGTCAAAAATGTCAGTTAGGGGTCCGATCAGTCTGCCGCGATGTCGCAGTCCTTCAAGAAATCGCAGATCGCCGCCATTACTGCCATTACTAGTTAAAAAAAACAATAAAAATGACCTAAATCTTTCCCCTAGTTTGTAGACACGATACCCAGTGCAGTGGTACTTTTTTGTAATTCCTGGAGCTGGGTTTTAGCTCCGTTTAAATTATCTTAACTTGTACACTAGGTGTCAAACTGGTTTGATTTGTGCATTCTCTCTGTGTCACGTCTTTCAGATTTTGTTTATGGACTGAAGAGGATTTAGGGTGGTTGGCCTGGTGCAATTGTATGCAACGATCTGTGGTGCTCATTCAACTACTTCCTGACCTTTTGGCCCACATCCTCCTTTATTTCAAGTAGTAAACATTGTGTAAAGAAAAGGCATGAATGCCAGAGTGTCTTTCCTCTCAGTGTCTGAACATGTCAGTCCTTTCTTCTCCGACAAGAAACCTTTCTGTTTACCTAATCCTTCTAGACAGGTTGTTTATCTTAGACACTGCTGCATGCACCCATGTGGTATGTTGCCTCGCTCGCAATGTTTGCTTTGTAGCCATTTATGCTGTTGTAGGAGCTGAATGCAACAAACATGAGGCCACTAACCACTGATACAGAGCACCAGGGTGCAAAGAAAGGCTACATAAATAAGGGGAAAATCTTGACTTGTACATGGGCAAAATAATGTACAGTAAAACCTTGGATTGAGAGTAACTTGGTTTGAGAGCGTTTTGCAAGACAAGCAAACATTTTTAATAAATTTTGACTTCATAAACGATGTCTTGATATACTCTACTTGTATATCAAGACATGTCACAACTGAGTATAAAAAAAAAAAAGAGAGGTGCCTCTTAGGCTCGGTTCACACTGGGGCGACTTGTCGCCTGACAAGTCGCGCTCCATTTAGTGCAATGGAACCTGCGAATTAGAAAAAGGTTACTGCACAACTGGGCGACTTCAGAGCAGCTTGCATTGATTTCTATTAAAGAAGTTGTTTGCAAGTCACGCTGTAGGGGGTGGCTTCAGAGTCGGGTGACTTTGAAGCCGCCCCAGTAAGTACTTAGCCTTAGTGTAGCAATATGGTTACATTAAATGAAGGTACAATATTTAGCAACTCACATGGTTGAAGATTAAAAGTGGCACCTCTAAGTATGCAGGCATCCGGGGTAAAGCTGTCCACATAGACCGTCCTCGGCACCACCATTGACGTCATCCCTTCCATGTTGTACTCCACAAGCATTTCAAGCCTCACTTTCAGATCGCTCTACTGCATTGTAGTCTTCCCAGTTCACGATTGCAGACTGATAGTGGTGAGAGCTGGCGGTGGGCAGGACGGTCTATGTGGACAGCTTTACCCCGGATGCCTGCATACTTAGATGTGCCTCTTTTAATCATCAACCATGTGAGTTGCTAAATGTTGTACCTTCATTAAATGTAACCATATTGCTACACTAAGGCCCTGATCACACCAGAGCTTTTTTCAGCTCGTAAAACGCTCATCTCTGAAGTCTCAAAACGCCCAACAAGAAAAATCCCATTTAATGGCCCCTGTTCACATATAAGGGTTTTGTCATCTAAAGCAAAATGCCTGAAGCTCAAAAAAGTACATGAGCTTCTTTTTGGCACATTACAAGTGTTTTTGTTAGATGTCAATGCCCGCCTCCAAACACCTGCAAAAAAAATCCTGAAAAACGCCCAAAAAAGCTTAAAAACGATACGTTGGGTGTAAATGGAGCCTTCAAGGTGCCTCTCTTCTCTTTTATACTCTAGCTCCTGCTGGATTTTGCTTCTAATCCCCTTGTGGTGGCTGCCATTTGTGAATGGACATTTTATGGTTATACTTTAATCTTTTTATATGGACTAAAACTGAAAGACTTATGAATAAATGGTTGTGGAATGAATCATCTGAGTTTCCATTATTTCTTATGGGAAAATTTGCTTTGCAAAAGAGTGCTTTGGTTTGAATTACAAGCATGTTTCCGGAATGAATTCTGTTCGTAAACCAAGGTTTTACTGTAGTTTAGTAGCTCTTTCATCTGAGGACCCTTCCACATGGGGCGGGCTCCATTTAAATCCACCGGCTCAGGGGGAAATCTGACCGTTAATCCCCGTTGAGAAGGCGGGTGGCTGGTCCGTGTCTCCTCCGCTTATACAGAACGAACACAGACACAACCGCTCTCTTCTATGGGTGGTCAGATTTATATGGACTGCCTGTGCATGTACACTCGACTGCCATCCAATCCACCACTCTTTTTAGGGAATAGGACCGGATGTCATTGGGTGTTAACTAGGGATCGACCAATTATCGGCAGAGCCGATATATCGAGGGCTGATCTGCACTTTCCCCGATATATCAGAATCGGCCCCTGAGGTTACCGATATTGCCAATATTTCGGGAAAGTGCTGTACCGGAGTGATTCCTGCAGCTAGAGGCATCACCCCGGTACCCGCGCCCATA
Source organism: Pelophylax lessonae (assembly GCF_965119305.1). NCBI lineage: Eukaryota > Metazoa > Chordata > Amphibia > Anura > Ranidae > Pelophylax > Pelophylax lessonae. The sequence continues at coordinate 582,118,372 of NC_138770.1, read as the reverse complement.
GCCGACAGTCTGCTGTCTTGTAATGACAACCGATGTGGCTGAGAAGCCGCTCGGCTGTCATTACAAGGAGCGGGAGGGGACGTCCCCCCCCCCCCCCCTCCCGCTGCCTTCCGCGGCTTGCCCGGGTCTCCCGTCCCACCGGGAGACCCGGGCATCCTCCCTGCACGGCCGCCGAAGAGAAGACCCGATCAAAGCCGCATTCGGCTCTGATCGGGTCTCCACGTAAAAACCGGGAAGTGATGTCATGACATCACTTCCGGGTACTCGGCAATAAATTCAAAAAAATGACGGCATTCAAAATAGCCAAACTTGGCGTTTTGAATGCTTTTAAGTGCAGAGGAGGGGTTTGGGGTCTTTTAGACCCCCAGATCCCTCCACAACAGTACCTGTAAAATAAAAAAAAAAAAACATTTTAAAAGTCTGAAAATATCGGCAGTTATCGGCCGATACCGATATGCGATGACCAAAATATCGATATCGGTCGATCAATAGTGTTAATGGACACATGTCTGTTGACACCAGATGCTCCATAGAGAAAACTGGAGGGTCAGATCGGGTCTGCTTGTGAAAGGTGAAAATTAAACCTGTGCAAAACAAAAATGAATAAACATTGGGCCCCATGAGCTTAATGCCATAATGTTCCAGTATGTACAGCATATTCACACTGACTTACCTGGCAATCGATCCCCTCCAGTGCTGCACTTCTGTCTGTCACAGGGGGCTTCCGTCTTCTTCTGACCTTTTTTCTGGGTTTGCATTCTACCTGCTTGATTAGCCAGGCCACGATGATGTCACTCCCGCGCATGCGCACCCAAGTCACATAGTCTTGCTGGTTGCCATGTACTAACTGTATGTAGCCTCCGCTACATATAGTATACAGGGCTGTGTTCTGGCAGTGGGACAGGGGCTTTCCGCCCCACTCACGCAACAACATAAAGTCGGGCTGAGTGCTGCTCAGCCATTTACAGGAAGCGTTGTATTCTATGAATGAATATAAAGCTTCCTCTGATTGGCTGAGGCGGAGATTGTAACACCCTCTGCCTGCCTCACAGCAGGCCACCCTCAAATTTTTCCAAGGGCTAAAGAATCTTCAGTGTCCATCAGTTCCAGTTATGTTGGATGCCTGTGCCCCCAGCTTTGCATTGTGGTTCCACCTGCCAGTTGCTGCGTCTTTGCAGATCTATGTTGACCATGTGTGGAATCACAGCAAAGGATGCAAACGATTTTGCCGGTGATTGGATGTACAGGTGGTGGAACAGATAAGTTCTGTAAGGGCTCCTTCACACGGTCCGCCTCCGTAGGCGGATCAGTGTTGCTCAGCGGAGATCGATCCGCGATCCCCGCTAAGCCGGCGGATGACAGCTCTGTCTCCGCTTGCAGAGTGATTTTGGGACACAAATGTCATCCGCTCCGTGAAAAAAAAAAAAAGTCCCGCAGCGGAGGAGAAATCTGGAGCAGCCGTGTGAAAGAAGCCTTATTCTTTAAAAGGGCGGTTGACGGGCAGTGCTTCATTTTTGCTGTAGGGTGCCCACATCCAGAAATCTTGAATCTTGGCAACAACTTTGTCCCATGCACTATGTGAATTTCATTATCTGACATGGCTTACAGTTTGCTGTCCCTTTGTTTACAATATGTTGCGGAGTAGAGTAGAAAAGCGAGTTGATTGAATCCTCCACCTCCTCGTGTCCTTTGTGAAATGGGAGCATTAAGTGTTCTTCTCTTTATAGCGAGTGAACCATGAAAAACAAGGGCTAGCCTTCCATCTTTCTTACGCAAGGAGTGTATTCATGATCTGTAGAGCTGTTGGGATCTGAAGCACACACATTAGCTCCTCTTATATAGGTTGTTTTTTGGGTAGTTCTTCAGCACGGGATGGGTGACATTTCTGAACACGCCTTCAGCAATGTTGTCTAGCTGCAAAACCAAATAGCTCGCTTCTATAATCTTTAATTTCCTGTCCTTTTTTTACACAGCGACGTCAATTTTATGAGAAAAGAATACTTAGGTTTCCTTTTATGAAACCGAGATGAGCAGTGATCCTGCTGATCGCAGCTCATTTCCGATCTTTATTGGTTTATGAAACAGAGGTGATCAGGGGAGAACATGTTCTCCGCTGATCATCTCTACACATGGAGAATCTGTCATTGACAGACACAGAAATGGCCAGGTTATGAAGCTGCGATCTCCGCACTTCACTGGTGATTTGGGTCAGAATTCACAATCCCAGATTCACCAGTCTGAAGGTGGTGAATAGGGGAGAGAAGACAGAAGCGGGGGAGAACTGAGGGGGAAAAAGGAAGATTATCGACTTCCTTCTTCCTCGTTCAGACCCCCCAACACAGTACTCATGTCCCCCTGCCATATTCATATATATATATATATATATTTATATATATATACACACACATACATGTATATTTATATTTCATGTGTGTGTGTATATATATATATATATATATATATATATATATATATATATATATATATATATAGTGTGTGTGTGTGTATGCATGCAGTATATATGTAAATTTATGTAGGGGGACTAATTATTTTATTAACATTAGTGGGGGTCGAATGCACATGTACGGTTTCTCGTACTGTAATCTCACTTTGTCTCACAAGATTACAGGCGGCCTATTCACTTCTACACAGATCTCGGCCGTTCTCTGAGGAAAAACTTCTCCTCTGATCACCCTGTGAGAACTGTTCACCGCTTCATAAAAAGGGTGCCAGAGAACTGCCGAGAAGTGAACGGTGAAAAAGATTCCCAGTTTCATAAATGGACACCTGAATGTGGATATTGAGCTGTGTACACATGCTACGAAATTATGGCGGCAAACGACTGGAGAGTAGAAACAGAAATACTTGATTTTATGGAGAAATCTATTGAGTGAATGTTGTATTTTTTTGCGTTGACATTGTGGTATAGAGGCATAAGCAAAGCGCAGGAAAAAGTCTGGTGCCGCAGCTAATAAGACGTTCGATTTTATGACCTATTCAGCTTAGGAAACCTGGACCCTGCGTAATCTCGCATACGGTCAATAAATATGTATTGTTGCTTAATCATTTACATAGTGCCATCATATTCTGCAGCATTGTACAGAGAACCTTGACCTCTTCATGTTTAGCCATGCTAATGAAAAGTGTTCTTATAAGCAGTTTTGCATAATCGAGGTTCACTTTTTAAAAAAAATAATAATTGCACATTTTTTTGCAGATATAAAAATGTGCATTTATTAGTTTTTGTTGCAGGAGCCTGGAAAGCATTGCACCAGTGATCAATAGATTGCTAATCCCATGCAGGTCTCCTGCACACTGTCAGTCCCATACTGGTAAGCCAATGAACTACAAGCTGACAGGCGCTAAGGATGGCAGGGCTTGTAGTTCATTCAAGCTGTGTGTGTCTGAATGACGCAGCCATGTGGGCGGAGCCCCACACAGTCGTACCATTTTCAAATAGTGGCAGCTAGTATGGGGAACTTCCACATGTTCCCAAAGGTGAACTTAAAACTCCTTTAGACCAGAAGACAATTACCAAACGTAATGATGGCCATACTGTGAGTGATTTTATTTACAATGATTGGAAGATCAATAAGATTATTCAATGTGCCCTAGACTTAAAGTAGTTTTGCAGTGAAGTGACTGGTCTCAGGTAATACACAGAGATTAACCACTGAAGCCAGAAAGGTTTTACCCCCTTAATGGCCAGGCCATTTTTTATACGATTCGGCACTGCGTTGCTTTAACTGACAATTGTGCGGTCGTACGACGCTGTACCCAAATACAATTGATGTTCCCCCCCACACACACAAATAGAGCTTTCTTTTGGTGGTATTTGATCACCTCTGCGGTTTTTAGATTTTGCGTTATAAACAAAAAAATAGCGACAATTTGGGGGAAAAAAATCAATATTTTTTACTTTCTGCTATACAACATTCCCAATAAAAAAATTTAAAAAAATCAATTTTTTTTATCATTTTGGACTAATTTGTATTCTGCTACATATTTTTGGTAAAAAAAAAAATGTATTAATTTGTTAACGCAAAAGTTATAGCGTTTACAAACTATGGGATAGATTTATGGACTTTTTATTTATTTATTTTTTATTAGTAATGGTGGCGATCAGCGATTTTTAGCAGGAATGCGACATTGCGGCGGACAGATCGGACACCTAACTGACATTTTTGACATTTTTTGGGGACCAGTGACATTAATACAGTAATCAGTGCTAAATAATATGCACTGTTACTGTATAAATGACAATGGCAGGGAAGAGGTTAATACTGGGAGTGATCAAAAGGTTAAATGTGTTCCCTTTTGTGCTTACTAACTGTGTGGGGGGGGGATGGGTTGGACAGAGGCAGGGAGAGAGCAGTGATTCAGCTAAGCTGAATCACACAATCTTTCCCTGCCTCTCTGACAGAAGACCCGCATGATTTGTTTACATAAGCAGGCGGTTCTTCTGTCATTCCAGCAGAAGATCGCGGGAGGCTGGCGGCGATCGAGCCCACTCCTCCCATTGGCTCCCATTGTGTCTATTTACAGCAGGAGCGCGGCTCCGGTGGCACGTGAGCGCCACCGATTCCACGTGCACATAATCATGTAGATCTACGTGATTAGGCACAGCTCCCTCCCCGGTCATCATTTTTCTCTTGGTGTCAGGAAAACTTGTCAGAAGAGATTCATGCTGATAGCAGAGGAACAAAGCAGCAGACAGAAAAGATACTTGGTGCTCTTAACTGAGATAAGCCCACCGTATAGAGGGATATGCTTTGTTCATATTTCTGAAGTTTACATAGTTACATAGTTAGATTGAAAAAAGACACAAGTCCATTTGGTTCAACCAAAAAAAAAAAAAAAAAGTTAGCTTGTGAGCTAGCCAGGACCACCTCTGGAGGGAGTCTATTGCACATTTTCATAGCTCTTACAGTGAAGAAACCTTTTTGTATTTGCAGACGAAATCTGTTTTCCTCTAGACGTAAAGAGTGCCCCCTTGTCCTGTGTGTAAAGTGAACAACTCAACACCAAGTTCACTATATGGACTCCTTGACCCCTTATGTATTTATACATGTTAATCATATCCCGCCTTAATCTCCTCTTCTCAAGAGAGAATAAATTCAGTTCCTCTAATCTTTCCTCATAGCTGAGCTCCTCCATGCCTCTTATCAGTTTGGTTGCCCTTCTCTGCATTTTCTCCAGTTCCCCGATATCCTTTTTAAGAACTGCATATTCCAGATGAGGTCTTACTAATGATATCTCTCTCTCTGGAGTCCATACCTCTGTTAATACAAGAAAGGACTTTGCCTGCTTTGGAAACCACAGCTTGGCATTGCATGCTATTATTAAGCTTATGATCTCCCAGAACACCCAGATCCTTCTCCGCTATGGATTCCCCCAGTTCTACTCCCCCTAGTATGTATAATGCATGCATATTCTTAGCCCCCAAGTGCATAACTTTACATTTATCAGCATAAAACCTCATTTGCCACATTGTTTACAACCACTTTAACAATCGTACTGAATTGTCTACTTTCCTACGATCAGGTTTTCCTCTCAGACCAATCAGAATAATTTTGAATAAATCAATCAGTTTTGTTTAAAATCGCAGTATGTGTCTTTTCCATAATTTTATAGATCCAATCATATATTTCAAATTCTATAAAGGATCGCTCAATCAGATCATTACTTGTTCGGCCACCTATCTTTAACATTACAAGTCTGCCTAAAAATTTTCCTGACACGTCGCAATATAAATTCTCAAAGCCTAAAACACTGCTGCACAGGTGACGGAAGTTTCAGGATTGTGTTATCTGTGATCCAACATCTTCATAAAGAATATGTTCACCCTGGATGATGCCTGAACAAAAATAGTGCCAGCCTTCAGGGGAAAGGAAAGATGAAGGCATTGTAAAGGGGTAGGGGGAGCTGTCATTTTGTGTTACATGTGTGCAATACCTATCAATGCAATAGGTATGCATATGGAAATATGTCTGAGCGTAGGTCTGCTTTAACTAAGGACTGGGACCACCGGTGCCATTTTTTGGCACCCCTGGCGCCAGGATGCCATGGCAACAAGAAGTTTCATCCTGGCTCCTGCTCCTCACATCCCGTGCAAGTTCCCTGATGATTTTTTTTCTGAGCACTCAGGACCCAAGTGTTGCCAAATACTGCAACCAACAAATCCATTTACATTTCTTTATAATACACTAGTGTTGTCTGATTTTATATTTTGGTTGTATATATGTCAGTGATTTGTGTTGTAACCAGTCCGAGCTTCAGTCTCATTTTGGCATTTCAGGTCATACAGTTCAGTTTATGCTTTGAGCATTTCAAACAGATTTGTCATGTCAGTGTTTAACTACTTAAGGACCGGAAGGTTTTACCCCGTTATTGACCAGGCCATTTTTTGCGATACGGCACAGCGTTACTTTACCTGACAATTGCGCAGTCGTGCGATGCTGTACCCAAATAAAATTGTTCTTTTTTTCTCCACATATAGAGCTTTCTTTTGGTGCTAATTGATCACCTACTGCGTTTTTTATTTTTTGCGCTATAAACAAAAATAGAGCAACAATTCTGGAAAAAAAAAAACAACAATATTTTTTACTTTTCTGCTATAAAACATTCCCAATAAAATACATTTTAAAAATTTAATTTTTTCATCATTTTAGGCCAAAAAAGTATTCTGCTACATATTTTTGGTAAAAAAAAAATCCCAATAAGTGTATACTGATTGGTTTGCGCAAAAGTTATAGCGTCTACAAACTAGTAATGTCTACGATCAGCAATTTTTAGTGGGACTGCGACATTGCGGTGGACAGATCGGTCCCCTAACTGACACTTTTGGGGGGACCAGTGACATTACTACAGTAGTCAGTGCTAAAACTGGATGAACACGGGGACCTGTGTTCCTAAATAGGAGGTACACAGGATACCTGTGTTCATAATGGACAGAACAGCTGTCTGCCGTATTTACATCTGGTTCCATGGGGAGCGATCACGGGTTCCCGGCGGATATCGCATTTGTCGGACCCGCCCTCTAACCAATCAGCGTGCGCGCCCCCACTAGTCGCTACACGAAACAACGTACATGTACGTCATTTCTCGTAACAGAGCCGACCTGCCACAGTATAACTATGGTGGCTGGTCGGCAAGTGGTTAAAATGTACACAATTTATCTACTTTTTTCATTTGGTGTTTTATACAAAGTTATCATTTTTGTATGGGTTATGTAGCCTCATCTTAAAAATGATACACTGATTAGCCTTTACATTATGATCACCCAACAAATAATGAGTAGGTCCCCCTTTTGCCTCCAAAACAGCTCTGATCTGTTAAGGCAGGGGTGGGGAACCTTTTTTCTGCCAAGGGCCATTTTGGTATTTAGAAAATCATTTGGGGGCCGTACAAAATTATTAACTTTAAAAGTGTGCCTGTTATATTTGGTCAAACATTAAATTAACTCACCCCTAATGTGATGGTTGCAACTGCTTCTCTTTGGTGAGGTGTGTGATGTTAGCTGGTATTGATGATGTTGCTACTCGCAACTGGTTTTCCAGGTTTGCGTCGGTCAGTCTGGAGTTCAGCCGACTCTTTGTGGTGGTAAGTTTTGAAAGAACTGCTGGCAGGTACTGCTGGTGGGTACAGCTGGCTGGTACTGCTGGTGGTTACTGCAGTGGGTACTGCTGGCTCAGGCTGATACTGCTGGCTTGTACTGTTGTGGGTACTGCTGGCTAGTACTGCTGTGGGTACTGCTGGCTCAGGCTGGTACTGTGCTGTAGGTACTGCTGGCTCAGGCTGGTACTGTGCTGTAGGTACTGCCCGCTGGTACTGATGTGGGTACTGCTGGCTCAGGCTGGTACTGCTGTGTGTCCTGCTGGCGGGAAATGCTGGCTAGCAGCGGCGCCGCGCTGGAGGAAGAGGCGATGTTTTCTGTATTGGTCACAGGCGGAGTGCATTTGATATCACTCCGCCTGTGACTCACTAAGACTGTCAGAACGGAGCCGGAACTATACAGGAAGCATCAGTTCCGTTCTAACAGATCAGCTGAGAGACACAGACTCAGCTGCACAGGGGGCCGGACCAAATGACTTCGAGGGCCGCATACGGCCCCCGGGCCATAGGTTCCCCACCCCTGTGTAAAGGCATGGACACCACTAGAATATTGAAGGTATGCTGTGGTATCTGGCACCAAGCTATCAATAGCAGATCCTAGAAGGTCCTGTAAGTGAGGCCTCCACGGATTGGACTTCTCATAGCGCATGCTTGTACCATCTCCTCCCAAGGTAGGCAATGCACACGGGCCTGGCCATCCACATGTTATAGAAGAAAACTTGATTCACCAGACCAGGCCACCTTCTTTCATTGCTATGTGGTCCAGTTCTCAAGCTTAAGTACCCAGTGTAGGAGTTTTTGGCTGTGGACACAGGTCAAAACGGGCAACCTGACCGATATCTAGCTACGCAGCCCCATACACAACAAACTGTGATGCACTGTGTGTTCTGACACCTTTCTATCAGAACCAGCATTCATTTTTTCAGCAATTTGGGCTACAGTAGTTATTTTATTGGATCAGAATACACAGGCCAGCCTTTGCTCCCCACATGCATCAATGAGCCTTCATTGCCCATGACTCTGTCGCCGGTTCACCTGTTTTCCTTCCTTTGACTGCTTTTGATTTGGTTTTTTAAAACCAAGTTTTGACTACTGCAATCCGGGAACATCCCACAAGAGCTGCAGTTTTGGCGTTGATGTGACCCAGTCATCTAGCCACTAGAATATGGCCTTTGTCAGTTACTAAACTTCCTTACACTTTCCTATTTTTTTTCTACTTTCAACACATCAGCTTCAGGGATAACATGTTCACTTGCTGCCTAATATATCCCACCCACTTTCAGGTGCCATTGTAACAAGATAATCAGTGTTGTTCACTTTACACGTCAGTGGTCATGATGTTATGGCTGATCGGTGTGTGTGTATTAGAGATTGACTGATAATCGTTTTTTAAGGGTCGATACCGATTTTCCGGCCACCCTTCAGGCCAATAGCCGATATTAGGTGCTGATATTCTGTACATTCAAAGCTTTTATTTTTACACTGTCCTTTAAAAAATCACTTTTATTGCTGTCACAAGGAATGTAAACATCCCTTGTGGCAGTAATAGGCAGCGACCGGTACTCTTTATGGAGAGGTATCTAGGGTCTAAAAGGCTCCAATCCCCTCCTTTGCAACTAAAAGCATTCAAAATGCCAAGTTTGGCTGGTTGGAATGCTGTCATTTATTTATTTTTTTAAATCTGGTGCTTTTAAGGCTCCTTACCCAGAAGTGATGTCATGACATCGCTTCCAGGTTTTTACATCAGAGACTCAGAGATGTATAGTAACTAAGTAGAACTACTTCACTACTGTACTTAAGTACCGAAAGGCGGTATCTGTACTTTCCTAGAGTAGAATTTTTTTCTCCTACTTCCACTTTTACTTCACTACATTTTTTCAATGATTTCAATACTTCTACTCCGATATATTTTTTTTTGTGCTGCATAGTTACTCGTTACAATTATAAAAATTACCACTGCCAGAACAGTAGATGGCAGGTTTCATGAAGCTCAAAACATGTGTATTATCAGCGCATACGAAAATAAATGCTACTGTATGTATAAATAAAAGCTGCATTTGAAATAATAATAGACAATATGATGTTCAAACTTTTGACTTCTTTCTTTAACCACTCTACTACCGCTCACAGTAATACTACTGCGGCAGAGTGGCTCGTTCCCGTCCAGCCACGTAGTATTAACGTGACTGGACTCCTCCCCTTCTGGGCGGCGCTTGCGCGCCGCCGGAGGCTCGCTCCCGCTGTTTTCATTCACAGCGGGAGTCGGGCCAGGGGAGGAGCAGCGGCGATCGCCGCTGCTCTTACCCGATCGTCGGGGATCGAGTCTGGAGATCCGCCCGCTGTGTGTAAACACAGCGGGCGGATCTCCATAGTGACAGGGAGTGACAGATCGGACTGTTCAGCATAGCTGGACATCCGATCTGTCCATGAATCACATAGTCACCTCCCCCCCTACACGTCAGTAAGCACCAGGCATACATTAACCCCTCCCTCTCCAATAAAATTAACCCCTTCCCTGCCAGTGTCATTTTTACAGTAACAGTGCATATATATAGCACTGATTACTGCAGTAATGTCACTGGTACCCCCAAAAGTGTCAAAAATGTCAGTCAGGGGTCCGGTCTGTCCGCCGCAATGTCGCAGTCCCGCAAAAAAAATCGCAGATCGCCGCCATTACGCGTTAAAAAAAAAAACACCAAAAATGACAGAAATCTTTCCCTTTGTTAGTAAACGCAATAACTTTTGCGCAAACCAATCAAAATACGCTTATTGCGATTTTTTTTACCAAACATATGTAGCATAAAACAAATTGGCCAAAAACTTTTAAAAAAATTGGTTTTTACATCTTTTTTGGGGGGAATTTCATATAAAAAAATGTGAAAAATATTGTTATTTTTTCAAAATAAACGCTCTTTTTTTGTTTATAGCGCAAAAAGTAAAAATCGCACAGGTGATCAAATACCACCAAAAGAAAGCTCTGTTTGTGGGAAAAAAAGGACGTAAATTTCGTTTGGGTACGGCGTCGCACGACCGCGCAATTGTCAGTTGAAGTCGCACAGCGCCGAATCGCAAAAAGTGGCCTGGACGGAAGACAGCAAAATCCTCCGGTTGTAAAGTGGTTAATAACTACATAACACAGTACTTGTACTTTTATTTTCAGTACTTGAGTAGCAATTTTTTTTTCAAAACTACTGGTACTTTTACTTTCAGTACTTGAGTAGCAAAATTTAAAAAAAAACTACTTGCAATACTTAAGTACAAAAAATGTTGAATACTTTAGTACTCAAGTCACTTTTTGATCGAGCACTTCTACTTCTACTCAAGTCACTTTTTGATCGAGCACTTGTACTTTTACTCAGGTATGGGTTTCAAGTACTTTATACAACTCTGCAGAGACTCGATTAGAGCCGAATGCAGCTTTGTTTGTTCGGGTCTTTGGCCAGCCGGTGGACATGCCAGCTGGTCGCTTGGGTCTCCAAGTGGGACGGTAGACCCGGGCGAGCCACGAAAGGCAGGGGCAGGGGGGTGTCCTCTCCTGCTTCTTGTAATGAAGCTCAACTGCATCAGTTGTCATAACAAGAAAGCCGACTATCGGCTCTGAAAACCGGTACCAAGGTGATGCCTCTAGCTGCAGGCATCACTCCGGTACAACTACGTGAAGTAACATCGGTCATATCGGCAAGTTTGTGGCCGATACTTAAAAAAATAATTGAATATCCGCCACGATAATCGGTCGATCCCTAGTGTGTATGTACGTGTGTGTGTGTGTGTATGTATGTATGTATGTGTATATATATATATATATTATAGATCGACCGATTTGCAGCAACACTGATATATCGGGGGCCGATATGCACTTTCCCCGATATATCGGAATTGGCCCCTGAGGTTACCAATATTGCTGATATTTAGGGAAAGTGCATGTACCGGGGTGATTCCTGCAGCTAGAGGCATCACCCCGGTACCCGTGTCCATAGCCAATGGTCGACTGACTTGCAATGACAACCGATGCATCTGAGAAGCTGCTCGGCTGTTATTACAAGGAGCGGGAGGGAGCGGGACGTCCGCCCCCCTCCCGCCGCCTTCCGCGGCTCGTCCGGGTCTTCCTTCCCACCAGGAGACCGGGACATCCTACCACCGCCGCCGCCGCCGAAGAGAAGACCCGGGTCTCCATGTAAAAAACCCAGAAGTGATGCCATGACATAACTTCCGGGTACTCTGCGCCGATTTAAAAAAACTGACAGCATTCAAAACAGCCAAACTTGGCGCTTTGAATGCTTTTCGGTGCCGAGGAGGGGTTTGGGGTCTTTAACCACTTTACCACCGGAGGATTTTTTTGTCTTACGTCCAGGCCACTTTTTGGGATTCGGCGCTGTGTGAATTTAACTCACAATTGCGCGGTCGTGCGACGCCATACCCAAACAAAATTTACGTCCTTTTTTTCCCACAAACAGAGCTCTCTTTTGGGGGTATTTGATCACCTGTGCGATTTTTACTTTTTGCGCTATAAACAAAAAAAGAGCGTAAATTTTGAAAAAAATAACAATATTTTTCACTTTTTTTATATGAAATTCCCCCTAAAAAAAAAATGTAAACATCAACATTTTTTTAAATTTTTGGCCAATTTGTTTTCTGCTACCTATGTTTGGTAAAAAAAAAATCACAATAAGCGTATTTTGATTGGTTTGCGCAAAAGTTATTGCGTTTACTAACTAAGGGAAAGATTTCTGTCATTTCTGGTGTTTTTTTTTTTTAACGAGTAATGGCGGCGATCTGCGTTTTTTTTTTTTTTTTTGCGGGACTGCGACACTGCGGCAGACAGATCGGACCCTTGACTGACATTTTGACACTTTTGGGGGTACCAGTGACATTACTACAGTAATCAGTGCTATAAATATGCACTGTTACTGTTAAAATGACACTGGCAGGGTAGGGGTTAATTTTATTGGAGATGGAGGGGTTAGGAAGCCTGGTGCTTACTAACGTGTGTGGGGGGAGGTGACTGAGTGACACAGGGACAGATTGCATGTTCCCTCAGGGCCCACTAACAGGCCAGGTTTGAAAGATAACTGATATACATCCCAGGTGATATAATTTGCTGCTCAGTGATTGCAGTACTCTAGTCTGCATCTCTCCAAGGTAATACTTAAAATCTGGCCTGTTAGTGGGCCCTGAGGACTGGAGTTGAGGACCACTGACTTAGGAGATCCGCCCGCTCTGTTTACACAAGTGGGCGGATCTCCAAACTCGATTCCCCGACGATCGGGGAAGAGCGGCGGTGATCACCGCTGCTCCCCCTGGCTCGACTCCCGCTGTGACTGAATACAGGGGGAGCGAGCCTCTGGCGGCGCGCGTGCGCCGCCCACAAGGGGAGAAGTCCAGCGACGTAGGTCTACGTCGCTGGACGGGAACTAACCACTTTGCCGCAGTAGAGCTTGATTGAGCGGTCGGCAAGTGGTTAAGACCTCCAGATCCCTCCACAAGGAGTACCTAAATAAAAAAATAAAAACATTTTAATGTCCGAAAATATCGCCCGATACCGATATCTGATGACCAAAGTATCGGTATCTGCATTAAGAAAACAATATCGGTCGATCACTTATATATATATATATTATGTGTGTGTGTGTATTTATATAATATTGCTCTTCCTGTGTCCAAAATCTAGGAAGATGTTTGAATTTTATTGGCTGTTTTGCTTCTTCTGAGCATGTCATAGGTCTGATCCAGGAAAAGAAAATGAAAGCTTTCATTGCTTAGCATATGTGATTTGTGAGCATGACACAATAAAAGTGGTCAGTCAAAGTTCAACTTAACATGGGATTTACCAAATCACGGCAGTGTCAACATTGTTTGAGTGCCGAGCTGACATCATTCACCAAACCATTCATTAAAAAAATAAAAGTTCCCATAAGTTTCCATGAGCAATTTAAGTAATGTATTCATAAAAACATCTTGGCTGTGTTGTCAACAGACTCGGAGCTGTCACTCACTCTTTGCTGTTCCCCATCAGCCCTCAGTTGCTACAAAAAGTTTATGTAAGGTGGTGAGCTGGAGGAGCTGGGCCAGCACCGACCGTAATTGGAAATTCCCAGAAAAGGAGAGGGCTACAACATGCAAGGAATAAGGGGGCTGTGCTAGAGACTAGACTCTTCTAATACATTCAAAGGCACAATAAACATTATTTATGGAAATAATACTGCACGTAGGCAATTAAAATTCTTGTTTTTTGTGTTTTCTCTGCATTTATTTATATCGGTGGTTCTCAACTCCGGTCCTCAGGGCCCACTAACAGGCCAGGTTTGCAAGATAACTGAAATACATCACAGGTGATATAATTTGCTGCTCAGTGATTGCAGTACTCTAGTCTGCATCTCCCCAAGGTAATACTTAAAATCTGGCCTGTTAGTGGGCCCTGAACACTGGAGTTGAGAATCGCTGGTTTAGATGGTAAGAGGTTCTCTTTAGGTAGACTGTAGCTCCTATATCTGAGGCTTTATAACTGGTGAATATGGACTTATCAATGTATTCTTAGCATTGCTTTACTTCATGATGTGTTCTTATTTTTTTCTCTTCTTTTATGTATGTTCTCCCCTAGTGACAACTACATAGTGCGTGTGAAGGCTGTGGTTATGAGCAGAGATGACTCCAGTGGGGGATGGTTACCACATGAAGGCGGCGGAATCAGTCGGGTTGGAGTCTCTAAAGTTTACCCGGAGGGCAGCGGAAGAAGTGACTTTCTAATTCATGGAGAACGAATAAAAGATAAGCTGGTAAAGCCTTTTTTTAATCTTTTAACCCACAGTTGTTATGCATGCTGTATGTGGTTGCTTTTTATTTCCCTTTGTAGGCTGGCTAGATTTTAGGATCTGTTTATCGACCTTACAGTACAGGCAACATACTTTTTACAATATTGCCAGAGCTGTCTCTCGCCTAGTCTAAAGGCCAAGACTGCTAAAAAAGGGTACATATAAAGAGGAACTCTACCCACATACCGTTTCCCCTGCTGTCCAAGAGTTTGGGAGACTGAGAATATGTAGACCTCTGCTTTTCCATCTATTACTACACATTGGGAGGGAGAGATATCCTACAGGCCCCTTTCACACTAATGCGACGCGATTTTACCGCGACTTTGTCGCGATTTTGAAAGCTATGGCTATGGCTCAAAACGCAATCAAATCATAGCAAAGTAGTGCAGGAACTACTTTGAAGTCGGTGCAACTTCAAAACGCACTGATATGAATGGGGCTCATTGAAAATAATGGAAAACGACTTGTCATGCGATTTTGCGGTCCAAAATCGCGGGATAAGTCGCACTAGTGAGAAAGGGGCCTTAAGTGTTACTAAACCCACAACAGTAAAATCAGTCCGTATGCGCAGTAAAGCATGCTTGTTGTACTCACTGGAACCTAAGGGGTTCATCCTCTGCATTGTGTAAAAAGGCTGTTTAATCCTGTCTGATCTGATCCTCCCCTCCTTCCACTGTCCCCAATTCATCTCCTGATAGAACAGAACCCTGGGGGCACTCTGTTCATGCTTAGTTTGGTGTGTATTGATAGAGGTTTTTTTTTTTTTTTTTTTTTTTTGTTTTGTTTCTTGGGAGGATGCTTGTGATCAGCACAGGGCCAATTAGCACTGTCCAGACTGAGGGTCAGGGGGCCTGAAGCCTCATAGGACAGTCAAAGTAGATTGAAAACTCCTCCTACAAGCTTTAACCAGACACTGATAGAAGTCGCAAGATAAGAAAAGGTATTTAGCAGTTTACGTACTAAAATAATTGCCTTTCCATGTTCTGTGTACTGTGGGAGACCAGATTTAGTGAATGCAGGGTCCCTGGGTTTAGTAACACTTTAAAATAAAAAAATAAAAAACAGTAGGGGATCCTGGCCATTATACCAAGAATGGGCATTTTTTTTTTCGTGGTGACTTCTAGCGTAAAGAAAACTGGAACTCTTTCTGTGAAACCTCCGGCACCGCTTAAGGCGAAGCAGTTTAACCTTAAGCTGTGTAGGGGCTTTTTCACTATCAGGGCGGTAAGGATGTAGAACTCCCTTCCACAATCGGTGGTGTCAGCAGAAAGTATTGATAGTTTTTAAATAACCTTTTGGACCTGCATCTTCATGAACTCAATATACAGGGATATGAAAAATGATTTTCGACATGAACACTCACACACTCACACAGGTTGAACTGGATGAACTAGTGTCTTATTTCAACCTTACCAACTATGTAACTATATACAATCAACATGTAAAAAAAGTTTGAGTTTATTGTGGTCGCTCTTCCTCAGCGTGCCAAAACTGAGATTATGGATTATTAGAAAACAATTAGGCCCTCCATGATGTAATGCAAGTTGTCAGTGCTTTGCTGTGTAGTAAAGAGGGGCAAACCCTGACTCAAAGTTTGAAAGGAACAGTTCACATTTTGCATATATGTAATAAATGTACCCAAATTGGTAAAGGAAAAAATGGTGCATTCATTACATTTTTTTCATGGAAGCCTGCAAACCATTGCAACCACGTTCAGTGCATTGCAAGTGCAGTGCTTAGGCTCCTGCATTGTTTACATCCTAGCCTGTGGTCTGTATGAGGGTATGGAACCCAACATTATGGGGCTGGAGGACGTAATCAGTGGGCTTACAAGTCTAGCGTCACCATTGTACTTGTACTCCACTGATATGTAAATCCCTCTGCTATAATGGAAAATTGGACTTGTAGTCTTTTGATTCACAGATCCTGAACTCAAGCATAAAAATTGGGTAGGTTACAGGGAGAAGTACCCAAAATTCATTTAGGGGGGATTTGGGAATGTGACCTTGTTTAATGGTATACCCTAATGCACATGTGTCAAACACAAGGCCCGCTGGCCGAATCAGGCCCTTTCATGTGGCCCTCGCACCCGGGGGGAGGGGTGGGGACGTGATCTGTGAACAGCTTGTGAAAGAGAGCTGATTCCTTCACTCTATGCTTATGTAGCGCACCCCTGCACCCTGTACGTGGTGCACCCTTGAACTCTGCACTCTGTACGTGGTGCACCACTGAACTCTGCACTCTGTATGTGGTGCACCCCTGAACTCTGCACTCTGTACGTGGTGCACCCTTGAACTCTGCACTCTGTACGTAGCGCACCATAAAATCTGTATTCTATACATAGCGTACCCCTGAACTCTGCACTCTGTACATGGCGCACCCCTGAACTCCACGCATAATGCACTCCTGGTATTTATTGCTCCTTTAAGATCCTGCCACTGTGCAATTTGGCCACACCCATCATTTGATGCGGTTAGGGGAGGGGGTGTTGAGCTCTTGCACCGATTCCCTGAGAAAAAAAAAGCCCTACATATATTTATTTATATAATCTTAGATACAACTGGTCCTTTGAGGACAACCATAATGCTGATGCGGCCTGAAAATGAAATTGAGTTTGACACGTCTGCCCTAATGCATCATGCACACTGGGAATTTAGCTCCTGTTTGATCTAAATAGAAAAAAAACGTGCTAATGTCAATACAGTGCTCTAAATAACAGTGTAAAGCAACAAAATAACAGTGTAAAGCAGCGACTTAACCATGTGATATCAGCACAGTAAAACAAAAAAAAAATTACCAAAGTCGCACTGCATATAAATTATTTAAAAAATGCAATATAATGAATAGAGTCCACATGAAATCGTAAAAAAATACGAAAGCAATCTTGTTTAAAAGTTCATTCAGAGCTCCAGCACCTCAAATGAAAAAAGACTCTTTGTGTGAATACCACCACCTCTGATAATAAGGGCGCTTGCCAGATCTTATTGACCTTCTATCACTAGAAAAGTCAAGCGAGCGATAATTTACAACCTTTGATGAGATGTTCTATGCCCCTCTATGGACCTTGGACTGTTTTTCTCCTCAACTCCAGACCAGTCCAGTCAATTCACGTGGATGAATGTATAAAGAGAAAGGGATGCTCCAATAGTGTAAAATCGTTTACTAATTTATTAAAACAATTAAAAGTTGCACTTACATCCAATAACACATATATACGCCCAACTGTACAGTCTTTCTTGCGAGCAAAACAATACACCCGTGCTTTCGGAATCAGTGTAATGCAATGACATCAGCAGGCAGCACCACCCTACATGTTTCGTCTTAGATGACTGGGGGCACGGGCGCTATACTGCGCCATCGCAAATTATAGTGAGGTGGAATGACCAAGTCTCGTTTTGACTGACGGCCATATTAGTGTTAAACCATGTGTATGAGAAATGTTTGCGCGCAATAAGGCACAAGTGCATTGTCCAGCCTCGTGTTGGCAGCCTTTAGAAGTCCGAGAGACTGAAGGCTGCTTCAGTTGGACAGGGCTGAATGGTGTACCTAGTTGGTACAAATGTCGCTGGGCACATACTGCCCCAAGTGTTAGTACCACTCCATACACTGTGCAACCATGGCAGCTTTCAGCCTCTCATAGACTTTTATAGGCTGATAAAATAATTCATACCATACAAAATGGCTATCCTCACTGGATGATTTGAAATTGACTTTCTGTTCTAATGTTATGCCTGCTTCTGGAAAACTTTGTCAAAGGAAGCTTCCTTTATTGCATTTTGCACATTTTAAAGTGTTTGTTAAGGCAAGATTTAAAAACCTAAAACAAAACCAAACATGTTATACTTATCTGCTCTGTGCAGAGCAGCCTCGCTCCTCCTCTTTTTGAGTCCCCCCACCGGCGGTCATGGCTCCACCCTCATATCGAGTGCCCCCAATAGCAAGCCTCTTTCTATGGGGGCACTCAAGCAGGCTTATAGAAGCCATGCTCCTATGAATAGACATTTTCTGTTCACACACAGAGTACGGCCCCACCCCCTGCTCTCATTCATTGGCCAATGGCTCCCTCGGCTGTGTGAGCCAATGAGAAGAGAGACCCTGAACAGCCACTGCTCTCATGCACATCGCTAGATCCAGATGGGGGCTCATGTAAGCATGGGGGGAGGGCTGCACCCAGAAGGTATTTTTCCCTAATGCATTAAGGTAAAAAAAAAAAAAAAACCTTGAACCTTTAGAACCAGTTTAATGACTTTGCACAGTCTCTTATTGAGTAAACTCAGTTCTACTGACCTCCGTCATGTTCTGTGAACTGTAAAAAAAAATGTATCACCCTGAAATACATTGTGAGAAGATGACTTTATCAAGATGGAATGATACCAAATCTGCACTGGGAAAAGTTCATTTTGCTAAAACAGAAGTGGGCTTTCCCAGAAATGAAACCTAGTGATTTACTTCTCTGTGACAGTTTAGTTGGAGGTTCACTGCAACAGCTGCATGGTATGTCATCCAGCGTGACTATTAAATTGGGTGATAAAACTGTATGTTGAAAGTACTAATATTGAAAAATGCATTTCTTCCATTGCTGTTGCTGTTTTCATATGTAAATTTTTGTTTCTGCCGAAGTATGCCTGTTGCATGTACCATTGCAGCTACAGGCATCATCCCGGTATTGTTTTTTTTTTTTTTTTTTTTTCAGGAGGCGATCAGCTTTTATGCAAAAAAGCCCTCCTAGTGGCTAATTAGCCACTGGATGGCTTTTACAGGTGGTGAGAGGGGTTGCCCCTCTGATGCCTCTGCAGGCTCTACCATCCTACCAGCAAACATGGATTGAAGCCGGCTTACCATAGAGCTCATCGGGGACCAGAAGGTCCCTGATGAGCTCTATGGTATAGGAAACTAGAAGAGAGGAGTATTGTCTCTGCCAGTTTTCCTGGATGTAAATAGCACCATTTTAAACTGTGAAAGCATCTGATCACACCAATCTTGTTGTGATCAGATGCTTTAAAGGGCAGAGGAGACATCTGGGGGTCTAATAAACCCCAGATCTCTCCATAAAGAGTACCTGTCCACTACCTATTGCTGTCACAAGGGATGTTTACATTCCTTGTGATAGCAATAAAAGTGATCAAATAAAATGTTAGGAAACACTGTAAAAATAATAAAATAACGATTTTTTTTTTTAAAGCACTTCTGTCCCCCTGTGGTCGCGTGCAAAGACGAACACATGCCTAGGTCCTGCACACATACATAAACTGCGATCACACCACATGTAAGGTATTGCCACAAACGTCTGAGCAAGAGCATCAATTCTAGCACCCAACCTCCTCTGTAATTCTCAACTGGTAACCTGTAAAGACCTATGGAGATTTTTAAATATCATAGTTTTTTGCCATTCCACGAATGGGGGCAATTTTAAAGCGTGACCTGTTTCGTATCTATTTCCTCAGCGTAACATCATCGTTTCACATGTCGTGTGACATACATAATTGGAAAACCCACCATTTTATTCTCTAGAGCCTCTGTTAAAAATATATATATATATATATAATATTTGGGGGTTCTAAGTAATTTTGTAGCAAAACAAAATACAGATTTTTACTTGTAAGCAAAAACTCTCAGAAAAGCCTGGTCTTCAAATGGTTAAAAAAAAAGAAAGAAAAAAGTAAGTCACAAAGGATGTTTACATCCGCAATACCGCAATAAAAGGGATTTAAAAATTTTAAAGCAACAGTGTAAAAATAATGAAATAAAAAGATTTTTTTTTTAAAGTGCCTTCATCCCCCTGTGCTCACATGCAAAAGCGAACACACACTTCGGTCCGCACTCATATGTAAATTGCGATCGCACCACACATTGTAAGGTATTGCCACGAATGGCAATACCATAGCACAAGACCTCCTCTGTAATTCTAAAAGGGTAACCTGTAAAGGCGAACACATGCGTTGGTCCTGCGCGGAGGACCCGTTGAGATTTTTAAATGTCGTAGTTTGTCGCCATTCCACTAGCGTGCGCAATTTTACAGCATAAAATGTTTGATATCTATTTACTCGGAGCAACACCTTTTATATTTTACCCAAAAAATTGGGTATTGTATTTGTGAGCATTAAAATTAATTAAAGCGAAGTTCCGGCCTCAAATACCTTTTTTAACGAAAAATACCCCTTTAATACTAATCCATTGCCCTTTACAGAACCGCTATTCTTATACTTTCAAGGTGTACAGTACAGGATTTTAGTCAAAATCTTACTTTTAAAAACGCTGTCTTAGCGTGGCCATCTTGGATGTGGGCATCTGAAGTCGCAGTGTAATCTGCTGTGTCCTTCCTGATTCCAGGGAGTGTTCTGGGAGTTCTTCCTGATTCCAGACTCCTAGGAGTGATGACAAACCGCTCCCAGGATGCAATGCAAAGGCGGAAGTGATGTCGGTGGCTGTGGCCACAGAGGAGGGGGAAGGAGGAAGTACAATCAAAAATGCCCTGAAAATAAGGTAAGGGACCCCCTAAAAAATTGAAAATGCCCAATTGTTGATCAGCATAGCGGGCACTCCAGGAATCACTAAAGTTGCAAAATAGGCCGGAACTCTGCTTTAAAGTGGTTTTTTTTTTTCCAAACAATTTGCGTTCAAAAAACTGCTGGGCAAATATCCTGTGACATAAAAAATGTACCTGCTTTGTGCAGTGGTTTTGCACAGAGCAGCCCAATCCTCCTCTTCTCGGGCCCATTACTGGTGCTCCTGGCTCCTCCCCCTTGACCAGTGCCCCCAGTAGCAAGCATTGGTATGTGGTCGCTCCCCAGCCCTGCTCTATGTGTTTATAAGACACACAGAGCCAAGGCTCAACCCCGCCCCCACTCTCTCTTTATAGGCTCACTGGCTGTGAATGACAGCAGTGGGGAGCCAATGAGGAGAGGGAGTCCTGGGGCAGCAATGGCTCTTGTGCATGTTGCTTGATTGAAAGGGGGCTCAGGTGAGTGCTATGGGGGCTGTGAGGGGAGCAGCACATGAAGGTAAAAACGTTGAGCCTTTACAACCACCATGTTTTTTCTGCATTACCTTTTTAAGCATAGTTTCAGGGATAGATCCTGGTTAAAATATATAAGGTAATATAAGGCTGTAGCCTTTGATCGTCCCTGGATGAGGAAAAATATCCAGTTAATGACTTATCAATTGCCTGGAGCTGGTGGAGACTATGCAAATGTCTGTTTTTTGTCTTTTTCTTTTCTTTTTTCTTTTCGTTACATCGGTCAAGTCTGAACAATGCTGATGGTGACATTTAATATCCCATCCATCACTGGTGCATGCTCAGTGTGATCAGGTTGTACACGTTGTTAACGGCTGCAAATCATTTTAGATGAAACTCGAAAAAGTGGGTGAGCTAATGTACTTTGTGCCAGGAGGATTATGCATATGTCTTCGAGTGATCAGAATATTATACACACCCAAGGTGTGGGCTGTTGTTTAACCCCTAAGGCTGAGTGAATTTAGCTCAACACACACCCAACTATAATTTCCTTTATTTAGTAACCTAACCTATAGCTTAAACAAGTATTTTTTCTTGCCTGTGGCAAAGGGTGTCTCCTACTCCTTTCCCTCTTTTTATTTTGCTGCGTCCTAAGCTATGAAAGTGCATGTACGTACGTATTTTTCAAAAGTTTAATTGAATCTTAAAAACAAATTGGCTTATATAAATTACAGGTAATTTTGGCTGTAGTGGGGTGTGGCGTGCAGCAGAGTAGAACGCAAACGAGAGGTGGAATCCTGTTTACCTTTTCTGAGGACTCAAGCCACTTACACCTTGCAGGCTTGCTCAGTGTTCAACACCCACGTAGCTTATCTCAAGACACTTATGTAAGTTTTTTTTTTTTTTTTTTAAAGGGTCAGTTCACCTTTTTACAAAATGGTGAACCAACTCACTACACCCTCCCCATACCCCTGGTCACCAGTGCACTTGCCTCCTTGGGTGATTATCCAATGCCAATGCTAGCTGATGTTGCAGTCCTGGCATTTGAAAGGCACACTCTTCTGTGCCCTTCTGTTTCTGTTTCGTTCATTGTCTGACACGGATTCACAGATTAAACAAGGCAACCATGACTCCAGTTGAAGAGCCCCCGGGCTTTAACCACCTCCCACCCGGGCCATTGTAAATATACGGCCGGGTGGGAGTCTCGTCCTTCTGAATGGACGTTCCGGAACGTCCTTCAGAAGGAGAGAGATCACGCCGCCGCGGGCACGCGCAGCGGCGCGATCTCGATGTGCCTGTGTCCCTCGGACACAGAGCAACATCATTTGGCAGGAGGGCCCTGTGATTGGCCCTCCTGATCACATGACGGCTGTGTCCAATCACAGCCGTCATGTAATGTAAATAGAGCCGTTGTAACGGCTTCAATCTCCTCTCCTCCTGACAGATCCTGTCAGTGAGGAGAAGAGAAGAGGATCGGTGCTGCTGCTGGGGTGATCAGTGAGTATTTCTAATTACTCACTGATCACAGGGGGGGTCTGTGCTGGTAATCAGATGATTGATTACCAGTACAGCCTTGGGGGGGAGGGGTGCCACTAAGCCACCAGGGATGCCCACCCATGACCACCAGGGATGCCCACCATGGCCACCAGGGATGGCAAGCAGGGCTCAGAGAGCCCCCCAGTGCCCTCCCTATCAGTGTTGCCCACCAATGCCATCTATCAGTGCTGCCCACCAGTGCCGTTATTGCCATCTATCAGTGCCGCCCACCAGTGCCCATTACTGCCCACCAGTGCCGCCTATCAGTGCCCCCCATCAGTGCCCATCAGTGCCCCCCATCAGTGCCGATCAGTGCCCCCCATCAGTGCCGATCAGTGCCACCTATCAGTGCCCATCAGTGCCGCCAATCAGTGCCCATCAGTGCTGTCTATCAGTGCCCACCAATGCTGCATATTAGTGCTATCTATCAGTGCCACATATCAGTGCTACCTATCAGTGCCCATCAGTGCTGCATATCAGTGCCACCCCATCAGTGCCATCCCATCAGTGTCTCCTCATCAGTGCCTGTCAGTGCGGCATCATCAGTGCTCATCAGTGCAGGAAAAAACATATCTATTTACAAAATTTTATAACCTAAACAAAAAAACTTTTTTTTTTTTTTCAAACTTTTCAGTCTTTTTTTATTTGTGCACCAAAAAAGAAAAAACCTGACAGTGATCAAATACCACCAAAAGAAAGCTCTATTTGTGGGGAAAAAATGACACAAATTTGGTTTAGGTACAGTGTTGCATGACCGCGCAATTGTCATTCAAATTGCAACAGCGCTAAAAGCTGAAAATTGGTCTGAGAAGGAAGGGGGTTTAAGTGCCCAGTATTGAGGTAGTTAAGGATGCAGCTGACCGGAAGGCAGAGGCTGTGGCCCACACTATGTACACTCTGGCTGGTTTGGCAATGAGGCCGGTATTCGCTATTACCCTAGTGTTCCAAACTCTGACCGAGTGTGCTAAGCTCCTACACTGTAAACTGGAGGGGGAACAGCTCCTTCCCGCCTTTGCTGAGCTGGGGGACTAGCTGGTCCAGGGGCTGCAGTTTATCTGTGATGCCTCTTTGGATGCGGCTCCCCTCTTTGTTTTGGCGGTGGTCCTTTGGTGTGTTTTTTTGCTCAAGTGCTGGTCTGTGGATCAGACTTCAAAAAAGGCCTTGACTGATGTTCCTTTTCAAGGAGATCGCCTGTTTGGAGCTACCCTGGATGACATAGATAAAGGTCTCGCAGGGGGGAAGAGTACTTTTCTTCCGCAGGCTACTAGGGGCAAGGAACCTTATCATAGACGTGGGCCTTCCTTCTCGGCTCATACATTTTTTTTTGTCCCTCAGGGTCGACTGACAAGGGCTCGAAGCCTTTCAGGGCCTCTTCTGGAGGATCCAAACAAACCTGGTCTGGCAAGCCAAAATTGGGCTCCTCCAGACAAGGCTCCTTCTGCATGAAGGTGCGATCTCGCACGTGTCGGGGGTGGGGGGACGTCTTCACTGGTTTCCTGACCTGTGTACTTCCCGGATGCTAGACAAGTGGGTCCACAAAGTCATTCAATCCGGGTACAAGATCGAGTTTCGCTCTTATCCCCCTGCAAGGTTTTTTCCTTCCAACTTGCACCTGTCACCAGACCACCTACAGGGCCTGTTTGGGGTGGTACAAGACCTGTTCCTTCAAGGGGTGATTGTCCCAGTTCTGACCTTGGAAACCTTTCAGGGTTTTTACTCAAACCTGTTCACAGTTCCCAGAAAGGAAGACAAAGTGCGTCCAATCCTGGACCTCAAGGCACTAAACTGCTTTGTGCAGGTACAGAGGTTCAGAACGGATTCCATTTGAACGGTGATGGCATCCCTGCGTCGGGGGATTTCTTCACCTCTATCGATATCAAGGATGCCTACCTTCACATTCCAATATGTGCCAGTCACCAGCGTTTTCTCCGCTTTGCTGTGGGAGAGGAGCATTATCAGTTTGTGGCGTTACCCTTTGGTCTTGCATGTGCTCCTCGGGCCTTCTCAGTGCTAGCCCCCGGTGCTAGCTGGGCTACTTGGACGATCTTCTGTGAGCGGCGCCTACCTCTGCTCTGGTGGACAACCTGGAGATCACAATATAAACTCTGCAGGAGTTCAGCTGGATTTTCAGAAGTTTGCTCTGGTTCCTTCCACAAAGCTGGACTATCTGGGCCTGACTCTGGACTCGGCCTTAGCCAGATTGCTCCTTCCTCTGGACAAACTCCAGAAATTGCAGGCTGCAGTTCGCCTCCTGCTGTCCAACAAACAGCCATCCCTCCGGACTTGCATTGGCCTGATGATGTCTACTTTCGAGGCAGTTCTGTTTCCACAGTTTCATACGAGGTCCCTGCAAGGGAAAATTCTTACCAAATGGGACAAGACTCCGCAGTCCCTGGGCAATCAGATCCGGCTGAATCGGGGCACGAAGGAGTCCCTGATATATTGGCTTCGTTCTCTGGTGCTTCGCCAGGGAAATTCCTTCCTCCCCTTGTATTGGACAGTGGTCACCACGGATGCCAGCCTGTCCGGCTGGGGAGGCGTTCTCGGCAAGCATTTTGCTTAGGGGATCTGGACGCTGGAAGAGTCCAGACTCCCGATCAATGTCTTGGAACTCCGAGTGATCAGACTGTGTCTGGATCATTAGACGGGTCATCGTCAAGGTTGTGCAGTGCACATTCAATCAGACAATGCCAAAGCCGTGGCTTATGCCAATCACCAAGGGGACACAAGATGTGTCCTTGCGGCTCTGGTGGTAACAGGCATTCTAAGATGGGCAGAATGGTTCGTTCCAGCCCTGTCCGCCATACACATACCTGGGGTGGAAAATTGGCAGGCGGATTGCTTCTGTTGGCAGGCGTTGGACCGGGGAAGGGAGAAGGTCAGTTAGAGAAGGTTTTGTCAGTGGAGAAGGGGAGAGAAAGGGGCAGGCGGGTTCAGCAGGTATCAGCTGGTGCTTCCAAGTATGGGGGTGCATGTGACTTCCTACTATGAGACACTGCTTGGGTCTAGCAGCCAATTGCTATGTCTGAGCACTGTCACATGACCAGGGAAGTAGCTTTACCACGCCTCTTCAGCTGGCTAAACAAATATGGGTTTATGTGGGCTGAATTTGCGAAATCCATAGATTTCCTCCATTCACGCTAAACAATATGGATGTACCAATCTCCCGTTGCCTGCTACTGCATTCTGTAATCTGGCACATGAAGGGAAGGTTTGCTTTAGAAACACAACTGCCATTTTCCTGACAAACACAACTGCCATTTTCCTGACAAACACAACTGCCATTTTGCCTGACATGAGCAACAGTGACCGTAGCTATTTATAGAAAGCATAGGTGATTTTCTCACCCAGGGGTTCATTGCATTTTTTTATTTGGCCTCTCAATAGGATTGTGAAAGATCATTTAGGGAAGGATGGAGAGTAATAGCACATCTTAAAGTCAGGTGATTGCAGATGAGAGCCCACGTTCTCGGGATACACAAGCCATGGTGAAACTCTTAAATACAACGTAAATTATCTGCAGGTGCCATTACTACAAATACATGAATCCAATTTTTGGTTTCTAGTGACAGGTTTGCTTTAAAGTAGAACCCAACTGTATCTGAGCACCACAAACTGCCATCTTGATTAAGAACAGATTACTCATGTAGTATTCACTTCTTGGAATTCATCTGCCCATAGCTCAGGCATGCAGACAAGAGGAGGTGCTTGGCTTAGAAAGTTCCTCATCCAGGTGAAAAACAAAATTCCCATGAAGACTTCTGGGATGTATGACTTTATTTTGGCCTAGGCCAGAAACCATGAAGCAACTGAAGAAATGGTAAAAAAGAAAAAGTTAAAACAAAGAAATGTATAAATTCCTTTCTATTTACTAATCCTAGCAGCATAAAGATTAAAAATCATTAATATTGATTGAGAGATTTTGGTTCCACTAAGAGTCAGTCGTCCCAAAAGTAATAATGTATTTAAGCTTTCTGTAATTACTAGAGTTTTCAGCTCACCACACACGTTCCAATCTGTTTGTACAATCTCCTAGTAGTGCCTGATTGGGTACAAATGGACTGGCTAGATTAGGTAGGTCCTTATATTGCATAGTTTGACAAAATTAAAATTAAAAGTATAAACATTGTACAGTCATATTTTAACATGTATGGTAACCATTGAACTGAATAACAGTTTCTTATATCTATCAGGTGGTGAGTTCTCTGGGCTTGAGTTCTCAGATCTGCACATTTGTTGCAGCCAATACAAGGGTGTTCAAATCTCACTCCTGAGAATGGAGTGAGAATACCCTAAGGCTACGTTCACATCTTGGCGTTGTTATTACAGGCGTTTTTATGGGCGTTTTTGCAAGCGTTTTACAGGCATTTTTACAGGCGTTTTTAGATTGAATAGAGAATGGAAAACGCCTACATGTGAACGTAGCCTTAAGTGGTGACTACAGAACTGGGAACTACAAAAGGGAGTACAGTTGAGCTCAGGTATGTTTGGATTCTAATCAAAGCCCACCTGAGCTAGCCCTCCAGAAATCTATCTCTGTGCTGGGTCAATAATAAGCAGCCAGGGCATTCCCAACCCAGAAGGGGCAAGTACATGTGTGACAGTGGGGTGGGGAATGCCCCGGCTCCAGGTAATTGACTCAGTTTAGGTGACAGCTTGCCGACGGCGGGCTCACTCAGGTGGGTTCATACTATTATTCAAAGCCATCTGTGATCATCCCTTACAGGAAGATGTCATTTCAGTCTCTGAGAGATGTAGAAAACCAGTCCATCAAAATCCACCTATAACTGAAGTGCCACTTTTGGGTTGACCTTTTATAATATTTCTGGGACAGCCATTTATTTTCCATGTTTGAACCACAAAACGAATAACTAGGGATACACCAATAACGGCATCAGTGCCAATACAGAATGCTCCTGATAACTGAAACCGATACTTTGCGATGCAGTTTGCGTCCATACAAAATGAATGGGCTCAAATCGCACTGCAAAGAATAGTGTACAATTTGAACTGGAATAGGGTGCGATTTCTGTACGGATTGAATACTGTTTCCCGTGTCTCTCCGGTTTGGACCCAGCCTTAAGTCACTAAGACAAGCCTGGGTTCACACAGGAGCGGTAGGGAAACCGCATGCAATTCAGACAGTATGCAATTCTTTGCAGTGCAATTTGAGCCCATTAATTTTGTATGGACGCAAATCGCACTGCAAAGTATTGGTACTCTGTATCGGCAAGTACTTGATCGAAAGTATCGGTACTCACCGACAAATAAAAACGGTATCGGTGCAAGACCATGATAAATCTAAATATGCTTTTATAACATCATGTATTTCTGCTTTAATACCATGTTGAAAGTTGTAAAATAAAAGGATCTGATCATTTCCTTATGTGCGTGTACTTTTTATTTCACCAACTCAGGTGTTATTGGAATGCTATTTAAAGAAGGATTTGGTGTATCAGAAGGCAACTCCAACGTTCCATCATTGGTCAGTTGATGAAAGAAGGTTTGGCCTCACCTTTCAGAGTCCTGCTGATGCCCGAGCCTTTGACAGAGGAGTACGCAAAGCAATTGAAGACCTCACAGAAGGTAGTGAAACCTAAGACCCGCATTCCAACTATTCTTTGCCTTGGGGTGTGGAACTTGCATGATCCGTCACATTCCTCAGTTCCTTTTTTAATGCTGGTGATACCTGAAAAAACCCTGAAGCTGGGTAAATGTTGGCAGGCAAAGAAAAGGACTTCTCTAATTTATCCCAGGTTGTATATATTTATGGGGAAAAGGTAAAGTAAGCACAAATCTCCTAGGTAGGTGAATGAGTGGTAGGTATACCAGTGCCAAGGCATCCCTTTTTTTATCAGAGGAATGTATTTTGAAGCGTGTTGCCGAACCAAATAATCACCAGTCTTCGGTCATCTCAGATGTAAAAAGGGCATCCCCAGCTAGATCGCTAAGCTCATGCTTGGAAGATACTGATGCTGTATTTTATGCAGAGTTGTATAAAGTACTCGAAACCCATACTTGAGTAAAAGTACAAGTGCTCGATCAAAAAGTGACTTGAGTAGAAGTGGAAGTGCTCGATCAAAAAGTGACTTGAGTAGAAGTGGAAGTGCTCGATCAAAAAGTGACTTGAGTAGAAGTACTAAAGTATTCAACATTTTTTGTACTTAAGTATTGCAAGTAGTTTTTTTAAAAAATTTGGCTACTCAAGTACTGAAAGTAAAAGTACCAGTAGTTTTGAAAAAAAAAATTGCTACTCAAGTACTGAAAGTAAAAGTACAAGTACTGTGTTATGTAGTTATTAAAGAAAGATGTCAAAAGTTTGAACATCATATTGTTTTTTATTATTTCAAATGCGGCTTTTATTTATACATACATTAGCATTTATTTTCGTATGCGCTGATAATACACATGTTTTGAGCTTCATGAAACCTGCCATCTACTGTTCTGGCAGTGGTAATTTTTATAATAGTAACGAGTAACTATGCAGCACAAAAAAAATATCGGAGTAGAAGTTATGAAATCATCGAAAAAATGAAGTAAAAGTGGAAGTAGGAGAATAAAATTCTACTCTAGGAAAGTACAGATACCGCCTTTCGGTACTTAAGTACAGTAGTGAAGTAGTTCTACTTAGTTACTATACATCTCTGATTGTATGTGAAATGTTTTGTACCGGCCAAGATTCAAACCATTTATGGGCAGGCTGATTGTACCCAAGTTGATTGATCGATCAACTTGGGTACAACCAGCCCATCCTATTTTTCATGCAATTATTGCCAACAGCTATAGCCACTAGCAAAAATCACTGTGTGTTCTCCCAGCAGGGACGGATCCCTGTGCGATTTTTCCCGTAGTTGCAGGATAGGAAATCGTATCATCTATGGCCAGCTTTGGTTTTGATGTTTCCTATTATATCACCTTTAGCTGGAAAGCAGCTGGCATGCTGCACTCCCTAGTATTGTGCGCCCTCATGTCTCCATAGTATCTAGAGGTTTTTGCTCTGACAAACCTCAGGCATCTAGTTGTGGTATTCACACCCCCCTGTGGTGTCCAGCATGGTTTGAGTCCTTAAAGTGATACTAAATTCTTAAAAATAACAAACATGTAATACTTACCTGCTCTGTGGTTTTGCACAGAGCAGCCCCGATCCTCCCCTTGTGTTGTCTCTTGTCGACGCTCAATTTGAACGCCCTCGTCCAAGCAGCTTGCTTTGGGAGCACCCAAGGCGCTGCTCTGTGTGTCCATTCAGACACTGAGACGCAGATCAGCCCCGCCCACTCTCTCTCCTCATTGGCTCACTGACTTTGATTAGCAGGAGCCAATCGCACCCGCTGTGTGTATCACAGCCAATCAGGAGGGAGAGACAGCTGCCTGACAGCAGAGTCTCTCTTGCAACTGCGCTGGATTGAGATGGGGCTCAGGTAAGTATTAGGGGGGCTGCTGGACACTGAAGGTTGTTTTGCCTAATGCATAGGATGCATTAAGATAAAAAAAAACCTTTTGCCTTTAGGACCACTTTAATCCCTGGCATGTGATGTTTTTTTTAAATAAGTGCAGTATATACAATCCATGGAAAATGCATCGTAAATAAAAAAGTGGTTTGGTGATTCTTTACAAAGCATAGCCCAATGTTCTGGCGGGAGGGATTCTTCCATCTATCTTCATTTGTGTGGATGGAGGAATGGAGTAAGAGCAACAAAACAAACCTTGTATGGTCAGCTGCTTTTCCAACAATGTGCAGTGACAAGAAGTGGAAATGAGAGTAGCATTGAAAGTCCATCATCCATTCTCCTTATCTCACAAAGGCCTGTAGAGGCAAGTGAAAAGTACACATATATGGTATATGACCTAGGGCTGTTTAAAGCCCAACTCCAGGCAAATAAAAAATGATCCCTTGCAGTGTGGCTGCGCCTGCATTGCAAGGGTTCATTGCTTGTTTTTGTCTAGGGGAACGATAAAAGAAGATAAATTTACCCGATCCTCCGGTCCCTACAGCTTTTGCACCCCTGCTCTCTGGTCCAGGCTCCATCCTGACGTCATTGAGACCAGAGCAGGGTTCATAGACCTGCAATGGCCATGAGGATGCTGAGGGACAGTCCACTGCCTTTCAGGGGAGCAGAGGATCGGGTAAGTAAAAGAGTTTCTCCCCTCCTCCAGACAAAACTAGCCGTTAAGCTTTGCAGTGCACAGCCCCACTGCAAGAGATCATTTTTATTTGGCTGGAGTTGGGCTTTAGGCTACATTCACACCTGAGCGTAGCGTTTTTCGCGCGTTTTTACCGCGATTTTACCGCGATTTTTGAAGCGTTTTTTACCGCGATTTTACCGCGATTTTTACCGCGATTTTTGTGCAGGCGTTTTTAGATTGAATAGAGATCAATGGAAAACGCCTGTAATCTGCCCAAAAAGAAGCTCATGTACTTTTTTGAGCGTTGGGCGTTTTGTATACAGCGTCAAAACGCTCAGATGTGAACAGGGGCCATTGAAATGAATAGGATTTGTCTTGTTGGGCGTTTTGAGAGCTGATCCTAGAGCAGAAAAACGCCCCAAAAACGCCCCAAAACGCCTAGATGTGAACGGAGCCTAAAACACACTTGCTGGAGTTCTACTTTAATATATGTAAACACAAACAATGAATGCCTATTAGCTCCCTTTTGGTGCCGGTTCACATACGTGTGATGACGGACATTGCATGTGATTCGCACTGTTCTGCAAACCACATGCAATGTCTGTGCAATGCAAATTCCGCCATGCAGATTGTATGGCTGAATTCGCATCGCATTCGGACACAACTCGCACAGGACCACTTTTTGGGTCCGCACCAGAATCGGATCGCATCGGTGTTCACACCTATGCAATTCGATTCATGTCCGAACTGACAGTTCACACTGCGATATGCGAACTGATCTGGGAGTGTCATTAACATTAACACACCTCCAGCGATATGCATATGGCAGCGTGAACTGCCTGCGAGTTGAATGCGATGCGGGAACCCGCAGTAGATTCGCAGGGTGCCTGCATCGCATATATGTGAACCGGACTCAGTCTGATAAACAGATGAAATTGTTTCATTATATCTGTTCAATAAGTTCAAAAAATACCTTTTGTTCCTGCCGGAAATCCATTCCTGTCCTTTTGTAATCTTTAATTTTATTTCATGCAGTCTTTACTTCCTGTCCAGGTTACTTCTGTGGACTGCAGAACACCTCCCACCAGCTAGGGAAATGAAAGTCCGAGGTATTCAGCAGTCCTAAAATACTTCCTGTGCTAGCGTTACAATAATACTCCTCCATAGCTACAGCACAGTGTGGGGTTTCACCCTAGGACAGGAAGTGTTACTGGCAGGATCAACAGGTGAAAAGGGGGAAAATGAAGAAAGACCAATGTCTGTAAGCTTCAGTATATTTTTGCTCTTGGGTTTAAAAATGAGTTCTTTGAGGGCTGCATGAGCATTTAAAGTTTTAGCATTATTACTATTTTATTATCATTACTATTATTATTATAGTTTTGAAAAATGATAAAAGTAAAAAAAAAACCCATGCGCTAGACCATATACTAGGTGTAATAAATAGATAAAATGAGTAGTAGATATAGGGTGAAGGTAGGGACCAGAGATTAGCAGCCAATTCTTAGCAGTGTCACCACATACAGTGCCTTGCGAAAGTATTCGGCCCCCTTGAACTTTGTGACCTTTTGCCACATTTCAGGCTTCAAACATAAAGATATAAAACTGTAATTTTTTGTGAAGAATCAACAACAAGTGGGACACAATCATGAAGTGGAAGGAAATTTATTGGATATTTCAAACTTTGTTAACAAATAAAAAACTGAAAAATTGGGCATGCAAAATTATTCAGCCCCTTTACTTTCAGTGCAGCAAACTCTCTCCAGAAGTTCAGTGAGGATCTTTGAATGATCCAATGTTGACCTAAATGACTAATGATGATAAATAGAATCCACCTGTGTGTAATCAAGTCTCCGTATAAATGCACCTGCACTGTGATAATCTCAGAGGTCCGTTTAAAGCGCAGAGAGCATCATGAAGAACAAAGAACACACCAGGCAGGGCCGAGATACTGTTGTGGAGAAGTTTAAAGCTGGATTTGGATACAAAAAGATTTCCCAAGCTTTAAACATCCCAAGGAGCACTGTGCAAGTGATAATATTAAATTGGAAGGAGTATCAGACCACTGCAAATCTACGAAGACCTGGCCGTCCCTCTAAACTTTCAGCTCATACAAGGAGGAGACTGATCAGAGATGCAGCCAAGAGGCCCATGATCACTCTGGATGAACTGCAGAGATCTACAGCTGAGGTGGGAGACTCTGTCCATAGGACAACAATCAGTCGTATACTGCACAAATCTGGCCTTTATGGAAGAGTGGCAAGAAGAAAGCCAATTCTTTAAGATATCCATAAAAAGTGTTGTTTAAAGTTTGCCACAAGCCACCTGGGAGACACACCAAACATGTGGAAGAAGGTGCTCTGGTCAGAAGAAACCAAAATCGAACTTTTTGGCAACAATGCAAAACGTTATGTTTGGCATAAAAGCAACACAGCTCATTACCCTGAACACACCATCCCCACTGTCAAACATGGTGGTGGCAGCATCATGGTTTGGGCCTGCTTTTCTTCAGCAGGGACAGGGAAGATGGTTAAAATTGATGGGAAGATGGATGGAGCCAAATACAGGACCATTCTGGAAGAAAACCTGATGGAGTCTGCAAAAGACCTGAAACTGGGACGGAGATTTGTCTTCCAACAAGACAATGATCCAAAACATAAAGCAAAATCTACAATGGAATGGTTCACAAGTAAACATATCCAGGTGTTAGAATGGCCAAGTCAAAGTCCAGACCTAAATCCATTCGAGAATCTATGGCAAGAACTGAAAACTGCTGTTCACAAACGCTCTCCATCCAACCTCACTGAGCTTGAGCTGTTTTGCAAGGAGGAATGGGCAAAAATTTCAGTCTCTCGATGTGCAAAACAGATAGAGACATACCCCAAGGGACTTACAGCTGTAATCACAGCAAAAGGTGGTGCTACAAAGTATTAACTTAAGGGGGCTAAATAATTTTGCACGCCCAAATTTTCAGTTTTTTATTTGTTAAAAAAGTTTGAAATATCCAATAAATTTCGTTCCACTTCATGATTGTGTCCCACTTGTTGTTGATTCTTCACAAAAAATTACAGTTTTATATCTTTATGTTTGAAACCTGAAATGTGGCAAAAGGTCGCAAAGTTCAAGGGGGCCGAATACTTTCGCAAGGCACTGTACATAGAATCAAATGAAAAAAATCAATAAATTTCGGCGCTCAATCAATCCCAATAAAACTGATAAATAAACACATAAATGCAAGATAATAATCATCAATAATATCATTTGATATCATTGATGATTATTCTCTTGCATTTATGTGCTTATTTATGCTTGTTATTTATCAGTTTTATTGGGATTAATTGAGCACCGATTTTATTGATTTTTTTTTTTCATTTGTTTTGAAAAATGCCTGTGTTCTTTAGCTAAACCTGTGGTACTAAATTACCAGTAAGGAGGTTTTATTATTTCATATTGAAATAAGGACCTGTTGATTCTGTTCACATAAAAAAATGCAGACAGAATGGAAATGGTTAAATTGTAGCACTGCTCAAGCTTCTTGCATATCAGATTTCTGCTCTTAAGCATGTTGTCCACCTGAAAGAAAGGTAGGACTTGTTCAGCTGGAGACTGGCGGTGCGCCCAGGAAAACTTAGTTACACGTTTTTTTTTTTTTTCCTCTTCAATAATGTACTAAAAACATGTATTCATATCTTATCTGTTTGCTTTCACTCCAGCAATTTGCCCGAAGGGGGAAAAACTTTAGAGCTTTCAGAGTGTTACATTGATCAGGCAGCTACTAAGAGATTCATTTTGTGTTTTCTTCCTCATAATTCCACCTCACGTTATTTACACCTTGCTACTTTTTTTCTGCTTTCTCACTATTGTATTTAGCTCCAGGATTACTTTTTACCAAAAATAGCTGGTTGTGGAGTGTAGGGTAAAGGGCCGTACACACTTGACGAAAATCAGACGAAATATCCTCTGATTTTTCTCTGTCTTCTCAGCGTTCATTACCGTTTTTAGTCGACAGTGCATAAATGTTCACGAAATTTCTCGTCCGATTTTTCTTTTTTTTGGCACATTTGTTCCTAGACTTCCGGGTTGTCAGCAACTTCAGATCATGCGCGGTCTTTCGTATCCGATTTTTCACGGACGTACTGCATACACATTGAACGAAAATCGGTCGTCTGGGGACGGACGAAAAAAATTTTGGTGTTTTTCCCTCCGTTTTTTTTCGTTGAAAATGTCGGCATCGGCTGCTGAAAGTTGTGTACACACTAGGCGAAAATCGGACGATTTCATATCGGGCGGGAATTTTTGGCAGATTTTCTACTAGTGTGTACCCTGCTTAATAGAGTCAGGCTATCAGAATCTAAAATGTAAAGTGGTTGTAAAGGTTAAAGGTTGTTTACCTTTAAAGTGGTTCTAAAGGCAAAAGGTATTTTTATCTTAATGCATTCTAATCATTAAGATAAAAAAACCTTCTGTGTGCAGAGACTTATCTGAGCCCCATCTCGATCCAGCGATGTGCATTAGAGCCTCAGCTGTCCCGGACTCGCCCTCCTGAGTGGCTAAAACACACTGTCAGTGAAAGTCAGTGAGCCAATGAGGAGAAAGAGGGGGAGGGGCTGAACGGCCCGTGGCGCCACTGCTGTGTCTCATCTAATCAGGAGGGAGAATCTCCGACAGCTGAGACATTCATGGACATCCCTGGACAGAGAGGAACCTCAGGTAAGTGTGAGGGGGGCTGCTGCAGACAGAAGGTTTTTTTTAATCTAAATTACAACTCCTTTAAAGGATAAGTTCACCTTTCAAGACATGTTCCAGCTCCTGCAGCCTCCCCCCCCCCCCTTCCCGGATCCCTGCCTCAATGTGACAGCAGGCAGGGGATCTTCTCCCCGCACCTGCTGTCACAATTCAAAAACAACAGGGCTGTGCGGGACTCTGCCCCACCGCGCAGAAGTGTGTGGAAGCATTCTCATCATGGTGACCTGGCACCTGAGATTTGTCAAGCCCTGCATTAGACACATGCCATTGGTTTATGCACTGTGATTTTTAAAAAGATTGTGATAGCACTGCACTTTTTGAATTAATATTTTGTGTGGGTAAGCTCCGTTGCATTGAGAGTTTTTACCACCAATGCACATTCCTTGTGGGCAACAAGCAGCTATAAATAATTAGCACTTAGTGCACATGTGTTAAACACAAGACCCGGGGCTGAATCCAGGCCTCTAGGTCATTTCATGTGGCCCTCACATCTCTCCTGCAGCTGCGGCACAACCCTCGTCTCCACCCCCCACCTTGTTTTAGCAGTCGGCAGCAGAGAGGAGGACAGAACTCCTCCGCCAGATCCTGCACCTCTCTGTGTAGCCGAAGCACACCCTCGTCTCCACCATCCCTAATCTCAGAATTTAGCATACTCTGGCAGCGGACTCTAGCCCTCCTCTGGTCCTTCTCCAGACCCTGCACTTTCTGCTTCGCATTTGTGCAGTAGCACAAGTTAAGTGGGGGTGCACTGGTGTAAGGGAGGGTGGGGGGTCCCTTGACTTCGGATGGTGGGGGGCTCTTGACATCTGATGTAAGGGGGGGGGGGGGAATCTAGTCCTATAGATACAACCGGTCCCTTGAGGGCAACCATAATGCTGATGGGGCCCGTGATGAAATTGAGTTTGACACCCTTGATTTGGTGTCTAAACTCTTCCTCTGAGTGATGAGGTATAATAGCGTTGAATGCATTGCATAAGTCAATTACAGTTGAGCACTACAGTCATTTGTAACACAGGTCTATGCATAGGATTTGTTTGCCAGGGATCTTAGCCAGACTACCTAGTGAGTCACTGATCAGAAATATTATCATATGAATGTACTTGGAAAAGCAAATAGAATTTAAGGGTGCACCACTACCACTAGAGGAATCGCCTGCAGAAGGAAGGAGGTCCTGATTCCCCTATATACAGTGCACCCAGAAAGTATTAACAGGGCTTCACTTTTTCCACATTTTGTTATGTTACAGCCTTATTCCAAAATGGATTCAATTCATTCCGTTCTTCAAAAGTCTACAAACAATACCCCATAATGACAACGTGAAAGAAGTTTTTTTAACATTTTCTTTGCAAATTTATTAAAAATAAAAACATTTAAAAAATCACATGTACTTAAGTATTCACAGCCTTTGCCATGACACTCAACATTGAGCTCTGGTGTGCATCCTGTTTCCACTGATCATCCTTAAGATGTTTCTACTAATTGATTGGAGTCCACCTGTGGTAAATTCAGTTGATTGGACATGGGGTATCGTTTGTAGCATTTTGAGATAAATAATTAATTGAATCCATTTTGGAATAAGGCTGTAACATACCAAAATGTGGAAAAAGTGAAGCGCTGTGAATACTTTACGGATGCACTGTATATAGGGGAATCAGGACCTCCTTCCTTCTACAGGTGATCCCTCTAGCAGGGCACTTTTACCACTTTAGATCTGTAGTTAGTCCCAATTTAGGAATATTGTGTCCAGTTCAGGAGATCTCAATTACAAAATGACAAAAGATTGTATAAGGTCCGGGTAATAAAACATATCAGGAGAGACTTCAGCAACTTAATACATACAGTCTGGAGGAAAGAAGAGAAAAAGGTGACACGATTGAAACCTTTAAAATACATTAATGGTGTGAATAAGGTTCAGGAGGGCAGTTTTTTCAATATGAAGCTAAAATCAAGAAGACAAGGACATGTCCACAAACTAGCAGGAGGAAAGTTTAGAATTTCTTAGTATCGTGTAACCAAAAGAGTAGTTGATGCTTGGAATAGACTTCCAGCTGTGGCAAAAAAGTTTAAAAAAATGGGGCAAACTAGATGGGCCGCTTTTTGTTCTGCCATCACTCTTCCATGTATCTATGTTTCTCTTTTGTTCATTGACGGACACAGCTCCTGGCATTCTTGATCATTGGGTTATGCTGCCCTCTACAGGCGTAGGAAACTAGGCATAAAAAAAACTTTTGGCTACACCCATGGGCAGTCCCAGGGGTTATACTCCCTCTTCCTGTTATAGTTACTCAGTTTTTTTTTTTCTGCCTAGTCAGGAGTAAGGACCTAGTTCCTTGCTGGGATCTTTGGTCCTGGCACAATTTCTTAGATAGAAATTTTTTCCTCCTGGATTTTTCCTGTGAGATCTACTATCAACTGCCAGACTGGGCGACGGGCTGGATAATCTAGATCTAGTGGTCACTCCAGTCTGGCCAGCGAGTGCACACAGGCCTCATCTCAGCGATAGGTCGGGCGTGACATAGCCCCACTGGACGGGGGCTGGCCCTGCGAGTTAAATGACCTGGCCTCGCAGCATTCCTCCTGCCCGACAGCCCCCCCATTTTGATGGAGAGGGGGATCTGTCTGGAGCAGTGCCCACCTTGTTCTGGGTATGGGGAGTAGCTGTCCCCCTCTACCTTTGGAGGGTTTTGGGGTGGATGTGGACCCCTCCTTGGGATGGTCAGATCCCCAGGTTCCCCTCCTTCCCGCAGACACCCCCCTCTTGCCAAGTCCCTTATCCTGCCCCCCCCCCCCACATACGCTGGGGATGTATTTGGGGGGGGGCGCCATGTTGTTGTAGCCTATGTATTCCTATACACGGCGGCCATGTTTGTGTAGCCCGGCGGCTATTTTCTTTTGGTTTGCCGTTGCAAATAGCGCCGGCCATGACAGTGGAGCCTTATTATAGCGATTTCGACGGTGGGAGCCCCTCATTATCCCCTGGTGCTAAATCCTGGATCATTTTAGCTTCCTGATCTCCGCACATGTGCAGATTCTCCTGGTGGTTGCGGGTGGCGAGTCTGGTGAGGTCCTCTCTCTCTCCTGAGGATCGCTCTGTGCCTTGGGCTTGGCGACCAGTGATGCTGCCAGCACAGTGGGGGTTGTCCCTTAGCAGTGTTTTAAACTTTTTTGTGGGGTCCCCATGGTGACTCATGGAGTCTTTGGAGAACATCTCCCCACCTCATTCCCTCTCTGAGGCTGCGGGCCCTCCGGGTCGCAACAATCCATCCATGCACTGACTGCGGTCCTGGAGTCCCTTGTGTCCCGGGTGGAGGTGGCTTGCAAGCAAAGGGTTAGCAAAAAGCACCCCCCGCCTTCCCCTGCCTTATCTGTCTCAACGGATCCTGAATCTGATTCGGCTGCCGTGAACGCGGGTCACCCTTCTGGGTCTGCGACCACACGCCTGGAATCCTCTGATAGTGAGGATGATTCCTCCACATCTGTGCCCACACATGAAAAGGCGCTGGGGGATGCACTGATTGTATCTGTTCGTGAGACCCTGAAGATGGGAGGATACAGCTGAAGCTGCGACAGAGGCGCAGGTACTCTTTGGCACTCGCTAGCAATTCAGAGAGGCAAAGAGGTTTCCTTTCCCCGTCTATTTTGACAGAATTGTCGCTAAAGAGTGGGGACTGCAAAAGCGTCCCCGTGAGGTTCCTAAGCATTTTATTAGGCGGTACCCCTATGAGGAGTCCCTTCTTAAGAAGTGGAGTGTGCCACCAGTGGTGGACCCTCCAGTTTCCAGATTAAACAAGGCAACCATGATTCCGGTACCTGGCATTTAAGAAGACAGAGGCTGTGGCCCGCACTATGTTCACTCTGGCTGGTTCAGCAATGAGGCCAGTATTTATCAATGCCCTGGTGTTGCAAACTCTGACCAAGTAGGCTAAGTTCCTACGCCGTGCCCTAGAGAGAGAACTGCTCCTCCCTGCCGTTGCTGAGCTGACAGACCAGCTGGCCCTGGGGCTGCAGTTTATCTGTGATGCCTCTTTGGAGGCGGCTCCCTTGATGGCTCGCCTCGCCATTTATTGGCAGTGGTGTCGTGTCTTTTGGCTCAAATGCTGGTCTGCAAACTAGACTTCTAAAAAGGCCTTGACTGATCTTCCCTTTCAAGGAGATCGCCTGTTTGGAGCTACCCTGGGTGACATCATTAAAGGTCTCACAGGGGGAAAGAGTACTTTTCTTCCGCAGGCTACTAAGGGCAAAGAAACTCATCGTAGACGTGGACCTTCCTTCTCGGCTCATAAGAGGTATCTTCATCACTCAGGGTCGACTGACAAGGGTTCGAAGCCTTCAGGGCCTCCTTTGACAGATCCAAACGAACCTGGTCTGGCAAGCTGAGAGTGGGCTTCCCCAGACCCGTGAACAAGGCTCCTTCTGCATGAAGGTGCGCCCTTACCCATATCGGGGGTGGGGGGACGTCTTTACTGGTTTCCAGGCCCGTGGTTTTCCCTGGTACAAGATAAGTGGGTCCACAAAGTCATGTGGTCCGGCTACAAGATCAAGTTTCACTCTTGTCACCTGGCAAGGTTTTTTCCTTCCAACCTGCACCTGTCCCCAGACCGGTTACAGGGTCTGCTTGGGCGATACAAGACCTGATCCTTCAAGGGGTGATTGTCCCGATTTAGATTTCGGAACGTTTTCCAGGGTTTACTCAAACCTGTTCACAGTACCCAGGAAGGAAGGCAAAGTGCGTCCAATCCTGGACCTCAAGGAGCTAAACTGATTTGTGCAGTTACAGAAGTTCAGAATGGAGTCCATTCCAAAAGTGGTAGCATCCCTGCATCAGGGGGGGTTTCCTCGTCTCCATAGATATCAAGGATGCTTATCTTCACATTCGAATATGTGCCAGTCACCAGCTTTTCTTCGCTTTTCTGTGGGATAGGAGCATTATGAGTTTGTGGCTTTACCCTTTGGTCTCGCCTCCACTCCTTGGGTCTTCACAAAGTGTTGGCTCCGGTGCTAGCCCTGCTACGCCAACGGGGGATCGTGGTACTGGGTTACTTGGATGATCTCCTTCTGTGAGTGGAATCTCCCTCTGCTTTGGTGGAGAACCTGGAGGTCACAATACGAACTCTGCGGGAGTTCATGCGGATTCTGAATTTTCAGAAGTCTGCCCTGTTTCCATCCACAAAGCTGGACTATTTGGACCTGACTCTGGACTCTGCCGTAGCCAGAGTGCTCCTTCCTCTGGACAAATTCCAGAAATTGCAGACTGCAATTCGCCTCCTGCTGTCCAACACATGGTCATCCCTCCGGACTTGCATGTGGTTGCTGGGCCTGATGATAGCTACCTTTTGAGGCGGTTCCGTTTGCACAGTTCTATATGAGGTCCCTAAAAAGGGAGATTCTGACCAAGTAGGACAAGACTCCGCAGTCTCTGGACAATCAGTTCCAGCTGAGTCAGCGGAACGAAGGAGTCCCTGATATGGTGGCTTCGCTCTCCGGTGCTTCCGCTGGGAAAAAATCCTTCCTCCCCTCGTATTGGACAGTGGTCACCACAGATGCTAGCCGTGTCCGTTTGGGGAGGCATCCTTGGTAAGCATTATGCTCAGGGGACCTGGACGCTGGAAGAGTCCAGACTACCGATCAATGTCTTAGAACTCTGAGTGATCATACTGTGTCTGGAATCTGGATCATTGGACAGATCATCTTCAGGGATGCCCAGTGAGCATTTAATCGGAGAATGCCACGGCCGTGCCTTTTGTCAATCACCAAGGGGGCACAAGAAGTGCCCTGGAGGCTCTAGAGGTAGCCGGCAATCTAAGGTGGGCAGAACGGTTCGTTCCAGCCCTCTCCGCCGTACACATTCCTGGGGGTGAAAAATTGGCAGGCGGATTGCCTCAGTCGGCAGGCGTTGGAACAAGGGGAGTGGTCCCTTCATCTGGAGGGGTGTCATCAGCTGTGTCTCTGATGGGGCACCCCGAGGTGGATCTGTTGGTGCCTCAGCTCAACAGAAAGCTTCAGAGGTTTGTTTCTAAGTCAAGGGATCCACTGGTGGATGCAACAGATGCGCTGGTGGCGCTGTGGGGTCAGTATCGTCTGATCTATGCCTTCCCTCCTCTTAAGCTTCTGCCCAGACTCCTACACAGGATGGAGGCAGAAGGGGTTGAAGTCATCTTAGTAGCTCTGGACTGGCCTCGCCTGGGCTTGGTACGCTGATCTTGCGCGGCTGGTCACTGATGTTCCTTGGAAGCTTCCTCTCAGGGACGATCTGCTGCCCCAAGGACCGATCTTCCATCCTTTGACGGCTTGGCTGTTGAACGCTAGGTGCTAAAGGATATAGGTTTGTCGGAGTCTGTGATTCCTACATTGTTAAAAGCTAGGAAATCTACTTCTAGTAAGATCTACCATCGTACGTGGAAGACTTACATTGCATGGTGTGAGTCTCTTGGGGTTCAGCCTCGCTCCTTCTCGGTGGCTCGGATCTTAACCTTCCTTCAACGGGGGGTTGAACAGAAATTGGCCTTGAGTACCATCAAGGGCCAGATATCGGCTTTAGCGGTCTTTTTCCAACAACCTTTGGCCACACACTCCCTGGTGTGTACTTTTGTTCAGTATGTTCGACATTTGGTTTTTCCAGTGCGGGCTCAGTTGCCGCCTTGGGATCTTAATTTGGTGCTTTCAGCTCTACAGAAGCCTCACTTTGAAAATATTCAGGAGATTACCCTGCTTACGCTGTCCCAGACGGTGGCCTTTTTTGTAACTATCACCTCATGCTTGCAGGGTGTCGGAACTGGTGGCGTTATTCTGTCGTTCACCTTATCTAGTGGTTCACAAAGATAAGGTGGTGGTTCGCCCTTGTCCGTCATTCCTTCCTAAGGTGGTCTCTGACTTTTATTTGAATGAAGACATTGTGTTGCCTTCCCTTTGTCCCAGGCCTAAACATCCAATGGAAATTGCCTTGCATGCCTTGGATGTGGTCCGGGCTATTAGGGTGTACCTGGCAGCTACGGAGTCTTTCAGGAAGTCAGACTCACTATTTGTGCTCACGGATTAACCTTGCAAAGGGTTGTCCGTTTCCTCTGCGACCATTTCCAGATGGATCAGACAGATGGCGGTTCAGGCCTATTGCATCAGGGGTCAGGTTCCTCCTTTCCCTGCCCAGGCGCACTCTACAAGGGTGCTTAGTGCCTCCTGGACTTGGCAGCCACTTGGTCCTCTGTGCACACTTTTACAAAGTTTAATTAAGTGGATGTGTTGGCTTCTGCAGACTCTTCTTTTGCCCGCAAGGCTGTTGTTTAAGAGGACCTGATCCTCTTTGAGAGTGTGTTGTTTTTTTCATGTGGGCTCCATTTATTTTGGTTGCGCCCCTGTTGCCTGGTTGGCTACTGTTTAGCCTTGGAAATGTTTTTTGCTGTTTCCCACCCCTCATGTTTAACACTGCTTTGGGACATCCCAATGGTCAAGAATGACAGGAGCGAAAGAGAAAATGGGATTTTTGACTTACCGTAAAATCCATTTCTCTGATGTTCATTAACGGACACAGGCGCCCACCCCTCTGTGGAGTTATAATTCTCCTGACACTGCTTGTAACAAAACAGAGTGACTATAGTAGCAAGGTGGAGTATACCCAATGGGTGTAGTCAGAAGTTTTTTCTGCCGTGTCCTACTACTGTAGAGGGCAGCATAACCCAATGGTCAAGAATGACAGGAGCTGTGTATGTCAAAGAACATCAGAAAAATGGATTTTACGGTAAATCAAAAATCTAATTTTTTCAGACTTTACGCCTGCATGCCTATTCTTTGGGTTTCCACTGTAAAGAAAAAAAATGTAAAATATTGAAATCCATACAGAAAACTTCATAGACATTGAAGCCGATATTTAATTTAGAAGCTATAACTTTCATGCAAA
Organism: Pelophylax lessonae; assembly: GCF_965119305.1. NCBI lineage: Eukaryota > Metazoa > Chordata > Amphibia > Anura > Ranidae > Pelophylax > Pelophylax lessonae. The sequence goes on along the minus strand of NC_138770.1, from coordinate 582,074,700 downwards.
CCAATCAATATACGCTTCCTGGGATTTTTTTTTTTAACCAAAGACATGTAGCAGAATACATTTAGGCCTAAAATTTATGAAGAACTTTGATTCTTTTTATTTTTTATTGGATCTGATTTATCCAGAAAGTATAAAATATTGTTGGTTTTCTTTTTTTACATTTTTAGTTGTTTTTTTGTTTGTTTCTGTAATAAAATATAAAAAAAAACCCAGTGGTGATCAAATATTATCAAAAGAAAGCTCTATTTGTGTGAAAAAAAAAAAGATTTAAATATAATTTGGGTACAGTGTTGCATGACTGCACAATTGCCAGTTAAAGTAGCACAGTGTTGAATAGCAAACAATTGCCTGGTCATAAGGGGGTAATACCTTCTATAGCTTAACTGTAGCAGGGTCCAATGATTTGGGACCTTAATAGCGTGCAACCTGTAGATCAGGGATGTCAAACTCAATTTCATTGCAGGCCGCATCACCATTATGGTATTCCTCACAGGGCCAGTTCTATCTGAAGCCCACCACTATTAGAGGTCAGGAGCCCCCACCGTCTCTGACATCACAGTGCATCCCCTTTACCATGTGCTGTTGCTGGGAAGAAGCTGGAAGTGGAACTGGGAAGCAGCAACTGCAGGGTCTGGAGGAGGGCTGGAGTCTGCTGAATGCAGAGACCAGTGGAGGCGGAGAGGAGGGGGTGCTTTAGCTGCCCAGAGAGGTGCAGGATCTTTAGGAGGAGTTGTGTCCTCCTCTCTGCTACTGATTGCTGAGTTGGGGGGGGGGGTGGTCCTCTCTGCAGCTGCAGGGGGAAGCACAGGATCTGGCAGGGGAATTCTATCCTTTCTGCTGCCGTCTGCTGAGACAAGGTGGGGGCAGGGATGAGGGAGATGGAGCAGCTGCAGGAAAGGTGCAAGGGCCACATGACATGGCCTGGAGGGCCGGATTCGGCCCACGGGCCTTGTGTTTGACACCTGTGCTGTAGATGGTTGAGATGGAAAAAATGTTTAATGAATAAAAAAGGTTTTATAAGAAATGGGAAAAAAAAGGTAAATTGATGGAAGAATGATTTATATTAAAGACTCTTATCTTTTTAAATATGAGAACAATGTCTTGATAAATGTGAGAACTTGTTTGTTTATTTATTCTTTGTCGAGGTGAATAAAAGATATAGAAATAGCAATTAACCACTTGCCGACCGCCGCACGACTATTTACGTCGGCGGTCAGCCCCTCACAGGCAGAGTGACGTAGGGATACGTCGCTAGCCTGTGAGGGTCTAGAGAGCGAGCGAGCGAGCGCGCGCCGGAGGCGAGCTCCCGCGTGGTCACGGACCCCCGACCCCACCACCCCCCCCCCCCCCCCCCGGTTGGAGAGGGAGAAAGGCAGGCGGCTGATGTAAACAAGCCGCCTGTCATTCTACCCTGGGTAGAAACAGTGATCATACGGTTCTACTATGTGGGACCGTTGATCACTGTTCCTACGCCTCAAGCCACAGCCAATCACAGTTAGAATCACGCCCCTAGGGATACACATAACCCCTCCCTCTCAAAAAAAGTTAACCCCTTCACTGCCAGTGTAATTTTACAGTAACAGTGAATATGTATAGCACTGATTATTGTAGAAATGTCACTGGTAACCCCAAAAGTGTCAAAAATGTCAGTCAAGGGTCCGATCTGTCCGCCGCAATGTCGCAGTCCTGCAAAAAAAAATGCAGATCGCCGCCATTACGCGTTAAAAAAAATGACAAAAATCTTTCCCTTTGTTAGTAAACGCAATAACTTTTGCGCAAATCAAAATACGCTTTTTGCGATTTTTTTTTTTTTTTTTTACCAAACATATGGTAAAAAAAAAAAATTGGCCCTGGTCAGGAAGGAGGTAAAATCTTCCGGGGCTTAAGTGGTTAAACAGGATCTTAGCCCCTAGTTAAGCACATTTTCAATAGCACTCACTTTTTTATATTTCCTGACTGTTGTGCTTTCTTAAATTCTTGTTTGAAGATGTAAATATGTCCTATGTAGAGGAAACACATGAAATTTTACAATATGTACTTACGAAGTGACTTAACGTTATTGTTTCTTTTCCTTTAAGGATCCACTACGTCTTCTTCCACAATTCATAATGAGGCTGAGCTCGGGGACGATGATGTTTTTGCAGTAAGTACTAACCATTGCTTAAAATATGCCAACGTACTGACCTTGTAATGCTTCACAAGTTTTAAACTGCAAATAGAAATCTTGTACCTATATGGTTAACATGGCTTAGACTTTTTATTATGGTGCACTGCATTGTGTCAGTATTGCAGGCCTTTCAGAATTTTACATTTCTAAATTTGAGTGGATTTGTTTATTGTTGTTCTTCTGGAGGGCATCTGATTCTGTAGTATAAATCTGGGCCGAGAAATCTCAAATGTTAAGGGACCATGTCACCCTGTCCACCCACGGCAGATTCCCATTAAAGTAATTGTAAAGCTTTCATTTTTTTTCAATAAAATAATAAACATGTTATACTTACCTGCTCTGTGCAGTGTTTTGCATAGTGGCCTGGATCCTCCTCTTCTTGGGTCTCCTGGCTCTTCCCTCCTGTCGTGTGCCCCCACTGACAACTACTTGCTGAGCTGCTGCTCTGTGTGTCTATTCACACACGGAGCCACTGTTCGGCCCCACCCCCTCCATCTCCTGATTGGCTCATTGGCTGTGATTGACAGCAGCGGGAGCCAATAGCCAATCAGAAATGCGAGTCCCCAAAGAGGCAAGACTGTCATGGACATAAGTGTATCAAGAGGGAGCTCAGTGAGTATTAGAGGGGGCTGCTGCACTGCACACAAAAGGTTTTTTACCTTCATGCATAGAATACATGAAGGTAAGATGCTTGTGCATTTACAACCACTTTAAAGCTCTGAATAGGAAGGTGACGGTTCTGTTTAAGCGTATCTCCATGGTCTTATGTTTGCAGATTTGTGTTTTGGCTTGACACAATAAAGTTAACTTTGAAAATTGACTTGAGCCTCTGAAATACTCCTCATTGCACAAGAAGATTTCTATTATGGTAAATTAAATAAATTGTGCATGTTATCCATTGTTCCTCTCAGTTCAGTTGTCTTTTTGTGGTTTTGTTAGCTCTTCTTTAAAAAGAAATATAGTTGTTAGCCAAAACAACCACTTGAATTACCAATGTCCTATTTCTAGATAATGAATTTGAATACCTGTTTGGTTGCTGTATGCAATACCTTTTGTTGGCTGCATTGATAGTAGTTGCTGTAGGTATTGTGTATAATGAGTACCCAATTGTTTCATGCAGTGAGGTTCACTTGGCCACCAAAGGGGGTATTTGCTTTTCATAAGATGTGAAGTCTGGTTTCATATATGAAGTAAGGGCACACTACATAGCATGGGCTGAAGCAATGTAGGAATTGCGTTCATCTTTTTTACATTAATGTTCGAGCCGTGGATTGTGAAAAGTCAGTTTTTTAAACCCTTTTTTAATGCCCTAATATATATATATATACGGAAGAGGGGGGAAGGGCGGGACTTTGAATGAGGCGCACGGTGGGATTGGCCGTGCGTCTCCATCCCTAAATTCAATGACAAAAAAGAAAAAAGGTCGGGACTTTATATGAGAGACATGGCTGTGACAAGGCTTGCATGGTTGAAGAATCATATTTAATAATGTTGTAAAAAGTACAAACATGGATTACATGATACAACATGATGCATGATGTCAAAAAAACCTAAATGGCAGTAAGGAGAAATAAATTCCCAAGCAGCTTCAAACAAACCAACATGACAATGAATGATCACAATGAGTAGTATAGTAGGGTACAATCATATCATCCATAGACTGACGCGTTTCGTGGACTACATATGCCACTTCTTGAAGAGTCGATGTATGATCCATATCTATAACAAAAAATGCGTATAAAAACATTGTATGAAATGGTGGTTGGCGGAAGCTGGAAGGGGAAGGAAGAGGGAGGATAGTCCCCCCCGGTTCCAAACACTTACATGGTAATCCCGGTGCAAACTGGTAATGGAGGTAAAGGCATAAACCCAGGTATATATATATATATATATATATATATATATATATATATATATATATATATATATATACAGAAAATAGTTCAGAACTTTTGGATGCTGCATATCCAGAATCGCTTGCCATCCCAGAAAATCTTTCTCTTATCTGAACAATCATAAATTCTGTTACTGTGATCCATGGACAGGAAAAATCATACTTACTGTAATGTGCCTGTCCTAAGAAAAGTTTCATCTGGAGGTAGAACTTTCATGGTCTTGAACATTCCTTTGTTTCTGTATGGTACATGGCTATATAAAAGAATACAAACAAAGGTTTGTGCCTCATGAATGCCAAATTGGATTTATAAGAAGACTAGTATATGTTACTATATGTAGTATATCCCCTATAACCTCATGGGCTGATGTACATATGATGTATATATAAATATTCTTCTAAAACCATATATACTTAGAAATAAACTTTGCATTATTCTTTTGTTAATTTCATCAGCGATAGAGGGTGCCTGAACTGTGCACCCCAAAATCAAATTCAAAACGTAGGCAAGACAACCAAGCTAAATTTTGAAGGGCTTTCAAGCTAAATTAGCGTTGAACACTCTGATGAACAATATTTCTGAATCTCGTATAAATGTTCGAATGTTGAGGCTAACATTCACATGGGCGGCCAGGGATAGATCGTTTTCTGCATGCAGAGGATGCTAAACTGGAAGTGGCAACACTCTGTGCTATGACTGTATACCAACTGTCTGATTATCTGATTAGCTGCTGCCAATGTGTACAGCCAGAACTCTTCAGAAACACTGTCCCTGGACACACACTGGCTTCATCCAGTGGTGGTTGGAAGCTTGGAGAAGGTATATGCAAAAAGTGCTCAGTGTCAGCCATTGATTTTGTACAGAGTACAAATCTGACAGCCACTACTGACAGTTGCTGCTGGTGGACAAAGAGTTTGCAGGCAGTTTTTAGTACCACAGGTGAGAATCGACTGATGCTCCACTGGCCACCCCTTGTGCCCCTATGCCTAATCTAACTTGTATGGCCAGAATTAGTTGTTCACATTTATTTTTCTGGTGCCCCATGTACCTTTCATAATTCAGTGCAGAGCCTTTATGAACTGTTTGTGCCACCTTTCTACTCTGTAATGGCTATATTCTCTTTCTCTGTCATTCTCAATGTCTACTGCAGATCCCCACCCACTCTCTAAGCAATCCAGTATCTGATTAAGATACTGCTGATACCTGAAAGTTCATTTCTGTCTTTGCAGGACCCAATAGTACAGAACACAGAATCTGCCTTTTCAGGTCCCCTCATATCACAACATATGCATTTGTAACATGTTAACATGTTACACCCTGATCATGGGTGTAACATGTTACAGAAGGTGAACTTATCCTTTAACCTATAGCCTTGAAAAAATAACCGCTTTTCACCGGGGTACTTCTATGCAGGATTCCAAGATACCCACACTGGTAGCTCCTGGGGTTCCCCTTCCACTTCATTTACCCGTAAGAGTGCAGGCTTATAGCTTTTGACTGAAAACTCAACGTATGACATAAATTGTCCATAAAACGTGTTGAAGGATCTAATCCATTTGATGTACATCTGAAAAGGTTTATTTCGCAAGCATAACGATGTCCTTGTTACTGTGGAAGACATTGTTACGGGGCCTATATTGCGTTCTTGAAGTTTTATATTTTTAAGTTTCATGTATAGCACTGTTTTTAGGTGTTACCTTTTTTTTAATAAAATCGTTTGCTCTGAATAAAATTAATTGCGTTTTTTAACAATTTTCCAATAATGCAGATTTCTATCTCTTAAAAGTCCCATTTATTCTGAATAGTTTTTTATTTTATATTTATTCAGGATGAGGCATGTTGGTTGGAATCCTTATGGCTTCTTTTTTTCATATATACGCTATAGTACCAAAAGTATTGGGACGCCTGCCTTTACACAAACTTTAATGGCATCCCAGTCTTAGTCCGTAGGGTTCAATATTGAGTTGACCCCCCTTTGCAGCTATAACAGCTTCAACTCTTCTAGGAAGGCTTAGGCAAGTTTTAGGAGTGTGTCCATGGGAATATTTTTTTGAAGCCAGACACTGATGTGGATGAGAAGGCCTGGCTCGCAGTCTGCACTCTAATTCATATCAAAGGTGTTCTATCAGGTTGAGTTCCGGACTCTGTGCAGACCAGCCAAGTTCCTCCATCCCAAACTCGCTCATCCATGTCTTTATGGACCTTGTTTGTGCACAGGTGTACAGTCATGTTAGAACAGGAAGGGGCCACCCCCAAACTGTTCCCACAAAGTTGGGAGCATAAAATTGTCCAAAATATGGTATGGTCATGCTGACTCCCTAAAAATTCCTTTCACTGGAACAAAGGAGCCAAGCCCAACCCCTGAAAAATAACCCCACACCATAATCCCCCCTCCACCAAATAGAGATATGTGGCCTTCAATTGTTGGCCTCCTGAAAATGCTAGTCCCATGTGTCTGACTTCGGTACTTCTGAGAGTTGGATCATGCAGCGAATAAGTGAAAGGAAAGTCACAATTCCATTCTCGCTTGCTTCTTCCTGGTTGCCTTTTCAGTTGACCTAAATGACAAAATGCATGTGAGAGCAGCCAAAATGTACCTTGTACATATATTCAATGCAAACATTAGGTCGGTTAAATTGAGCCCCACACAAAATGCTGTTTTGTATCTTTGTGGAAGTGGTATGTTTGTGCTTTAGGTTTAAAAAAAACTAGTCCCTGCCCACACCTGTGCGATTTGCCATAGTTCACAACAATACACAATATGATGAATCCTATTATTTTTGGGTGTCCCATTTACACCTTCTGTTGATACTTTATGGCCCCAAAGACTTCAATGGGAGTCAATGAAAACACATTTTTAAAAAACAATAAAATGCAGACACACAAGTGTGAATCTTGGGACTCTTGCACACTAGACATTTGGCCATCTCTCATAGACGCCTTTCCTTCCTGACAGGAGTAATCTTTTATTGCTTCTATTTTTTTGGAACAATATATTTTATAGAATATTATAGTTTGCAGTTCTCAGTAACTTTACTCGTGTTAAAAATAATAAGCAAAAAGAGCTATTTTTACACTCAAACCCCAAACAGTTTTTTTGGAAGAAGGAGCTAGAGAAATTAAGGTCCCTAGCTTCTAAAGCCTAGTACACATGGGCCAAATGTCAGTCGGTATCGGCCAGTTCAGTAGAAACCAACTGACATTCAGCCCATGTGTACTGGAGTCCGTCCCACAGAAGCCGGCTTCTGTCGAAGGGGCATGACCAAAAAAGGTCTGCCGATGTCGGGCTCTTGATCAGCGATCTCAGCCAGTGGCTGAGAGTGCTAACCGGAGTGTTCTGGGTTGGGGGGCACGGCGTCCCCCTGTCAGAAAACAATCGAACAGCAGGGGAGATCCCTGTACTGGCGATGGATCATTAGTACATCGGCTCCTTCTGAGCTGTCAGGTTTTTTTTGTTTAGCCCTGCTGGGTTGAACGAAAAAATAACTAGTGATGTTTACAAGGCTTTAGACTGGTCATACATGGATCAAATTGTGAAATTGGATTAGTGGGTGGCCTTGCTAGCACCCCCCAGCTTGGTAAATTCACATCTAAAGATTGAAGTAGATAGGCAGAAAATTGTCGGCCATTTAGTTGTAATTACTGATCGGCTGTTTTAGGAGAAGTTGTGCTGTTTAGTGTAGATGAAAAAATCTTTAGGGGTTGAGCACACTTTATCTCAAAGAAGCGGCTCCCACAGCCTTTGAGCTTTTTTGAGCTCTCATTTTTTCTGCCTGGAAACTCCCCTCCATGTTAGACATTGTGTCCATGCACACTATGACTTTTTCAGAAGTTGCTCTTACCGGCAGAAAAAACCCACCAAACTCGCGTTTTTGAGAGGAACTAACAAACAGAAAAGAAGCCTATGTGCCCAAAAACGCACGAAAAAGCTCAAAAAAACTCAAAAACACACACAAATAAAGGAAAAATTAGCTGAGGGGAAGGGTTTGTGAAAAAAAAAAAAACGCTTATGCTCAAAAAAGCTCAAATAAGCTTAATAAAAACACGCAGAAGAGCACAAAAAAGCACAAGCTTCTTCAAGCTGTTAGACAGAAAAATAAAAGCTCAAATGCCTATAAAAGCAGCTTTTTTTTTGAGCTGTAGTGTGCATGAGCCCTTAGGCTACATTCACATCTGAGCGTGGCGTCTTTGGGCGTTTTTATGAGAGACTTTGGCACATTTTCATGAGCGTTTATACTGCGTTTTTGCTTTTGGGCATTTTTTATTAGCCAATAGATAAAAGATCATCTGTTTCGTCATTTGTTGCAATGTTATTCATCCACTTCCTGGGTCAGAACAGCGCCCGACAAAACGAGCAAAAGCACAAAAAAGTGTGCGAATTGCACCTTTCTATGTTCTTCTATAGGAATAAAAACGCCCCATAAATGCCCAAATCTGCCAGATTCGAGCTACAAAAAAAGTCCCAGAACTTTTTTTGAGCTTCAAGTGTTTGGCTTCTGGCGACTTAGAGTAGAGATGTGAACCATCTCCATAGAGAATCATTGTTTTTTTTTTCTCCTCCAGCGTTTTGAAGCTTTGAGCTTCAAGCTACAAAATGCTCAGGTGTGAACGGGGCCTTAAAGTTCTTTCCTTCAGCCTGCAGGCTCTTTGAAAGAAATCTATGCATGCATGGCCAGCTGTACATGCTTGTGGTGTTGTGTTCTTCTGGGGAACAGGAAGAAATTGGAAATCATTCCTTCAGGGGATCTATTCCTGTGACAGCTGTCAAATTTGGGATTTCCAGGGCAGAAAGTGGACATCTCATCATTGGGGGCACATACAGATGTAAAACTTCAAAGAGGTGCAATACCAAGCTTTGTGCAAAACATAAATTACATTTCTGGAGTTTTAGGGCTCTTTCACATGGGATGTCAGTCGGACGGACTCCGTTTTTCTCAGCGGGGAATCGATTCGCCGATCCCCCGCTGAGCAGGAAAATGACAGTGCGGAGACACAGCTGTCAGAGCCCCATACATCTCTATGGGGGAATTGGATGGGAACGGACCGTCGGTCCGTTCTCATCCGATCCGCTGGATGGATGGAAAATAGGGTTTCCATCCGTCCAGATTTGACGGATCGGGTGTCAGCGGACATGTCTCCACTGACATCTGATGCCCCATAGAGATGCAGGGGGGGACCGATCAGATCCGCCAAAAAAACGGACAGGCGGATCTGAACGGTCCGCCTGTGTGAAAGGGGCCTTATAGTCACAAAAAAAAGTGCAACGCTCTCCTTCAACAGTGTAAAAATCTTCTATGTATAATTAATTTATGTGAGTCCATCTTTTAAATGTATATAAAATCCATCAATAAATTTTTCAATGTCTGGGAAAAAAGGGGGTGCAGTCCCATGCACAAGAAAATCTTCAGTAATTGCCTCTGATCACCACAGTGCCCTTCACCCCACCTATGGGTGTCTTCTCACCTGCTTGAATGGACCTCACTAATTAAAGTAGGTCTATATGCACTTTGCAGTGTTGTAAGTGGCACCGCTCCCACTGGCTCCCTCCGTTTGTAAGTAAGATGTCTCCACTGAAGCTTTATCACTAATCCTTGTTTCCACAAAAACCCAACATTTTCAAAATCCAGTTGTCATAGGGACAGAAAGTGAGGTGAAATCTTCTGAACAGGGGTATAGACAGCAAAACAAATGGTCCAGGGGTGTTAACCCTTCGCTATGCTATCCAAAAAACCTAAAAATTAATATTTTTAGGGATGCACCGAAATGAAATTCTTGGCCGAAGCCGAATAATAATGAAATGCTTGGCCGAAGGCCGAATACCGAACGCGGTGTTTCGCATTTTTTCCATTTATTTTGCCAATTTTTTGTCCTCTCTCTTGTCCTCTCGTGTCTCTCTCTCTTGTCCTCTCGTGTCTCTCTCTCTCTCTCTCTTGTCCTCTCACTCTCTCTCTTGTCCTCTCATGTCTCTCTCTCTCTCTCTCTTGTCCTCTCACTCTCTCTCTCTCGTCCTCTCATGTCTCTCTCTCTCTCTCTCTTGTCCTCTCATGTCTCTCTCTCTCTCTCTCTTGTCCTCTCACTCTCTCTCTCTTGTCCTCTCACTCTCTCTCTCTTGTCCTCTCATGTCACTCTCTCTCTCTTGTCCTCTCATGTCTCTCTCTCTCTCTCTTGTCCTCTCTCTCTCTCTCTCTCTTGTCCTCTCATGTCTCTCTCTCTCTCTCTCTTGTCCTCTCTCTCTCTTGTCCTCTCACTCTCTCTCTTGTCCTCTCGTGTCTCTCTCTCTTGTCCTCTCGTGTCTCTCTCTCTTGTCCTCTCGTGTCTCTGTCCTCTCATGTCTCTCCTTACCTCCCTCCCTCCCTCCCATCTGCAGAGTCGATGTTTGCTGTATGGCTCCTGTGCCCTGTCACAGGCGGAGGCGGAGTACATTTGGTATCACTCCGCCTGTGACAGAAGCCGGCGCTAAGCGGCTATACAGGAAGCATCCGCTCTGCTTCCTGTAGTGCCTCCGGCTATGTTTACAGTGATGCTCGGGGATGGCGGGTCGCCGGTCGGGTGAACAAACGTCATTGTTCGGCACAAATTTATTCGGCCTTTTTACTTATTCGGCCGAACACCGAAAGTGCTTTTTTTGCTATTTTTGGCCGAATAATTTCGGTTGCCGAACATTCGGTGCATCCCTAAATATTTTGGCTGGGGCTACACTTAAAAAATGTACCTGTTCCGACTTACAAACAAATTCAACTTAAGAACAAACCTACAGTCCCCATTTTGTTTGTAACCCGGGAACCGCCTGTATATATATTTTTGTAAATTTGTACAGGTGGTTGGATGCATAGTGGCGCTGGCTGCTTCATGTAGTATATAGAATTGAGTAATAGGTGGTTAATACACAGAGTTAGCGTGGAATTTTTTTTTCTAACTTCTGGAGTTTTGCTTTAAACTGTAAAACGGTTTCCTTGTCCTGTTAATAGCTACCAAGAGAGAGAGTTTGTGTCTCTTCATTGGCATGTCCTCTGATTTTTTGAGATAGAGTATTTGAGGGGGCTGTAATGCGGCGGTGTCCTCTTTTGTCTCTGCCCAGTTTGTACACACGTCGCTCATAGAAGGTGCAGGATTACCAAACGTTTTGTGTATTTTTACAGCATTAATATGGCTCACTTGGCAGCTTTAACTGCAGCTTTAGCGGTGATACATCAGGTCAGAGTAAAATCATTTTTACTCATCTGGGAGCTGGATAAAAAAAAAATGCTTCTGCCCTTAAGGCAGCATCACATTCCACTCCACTGCAGTAGATGAATCATTGTAAAACTAAAGCGAACATGATCTTAGTGGTCAGATCAACCAAGGTCAAGGCAATACAAGGGAGGAGCATATTATCCGCGGTGTTGAATCAGTGAGTCATCTGCTTCCCTTTTCAAAATGTAACACCCTCTCTTCCTCCGCAGGAATATCAAGTGCACTTGAAAGGTTTGTGATAGTGAGAGACAACTGGATAGCTAAGCAATAATTCATTAGGGAAGCAGCCTGCTTATGTTCGCTGCTCATTATGCTGCCTGCAGACTGTAAGGCAAAGCCTGGTCATTGGAGAGGTGTGTGTTGGAGGGTCTTTTCAGGATTGCTGACCAGATCCTTTCAACAGTTGGTATTCCATTCCCATCTGTTCTTTTGTCCCAGTTTTAAAAGACAAACAACAGCAGGCTGGGTTAAAAGGTGACTTCCTCTGCTCCAGAGTAAAGCTATCATTAGCAGCTGCTTCCCAGCTACCTGCCAGAGTGATTTATGGAACAAGATAGGGGAGGGGAAGGAGCCTAGGCCTTCCATGAATTGGATGGCTTTGCACTTTCCATCCCTCTAAAGTGCCATAGGAGTCTGTGTAACTGCGAGTTCTGCCACTCCCAGTTTGGCGGCTTAAGTTACAAAATAAAATGTGCATAAATAGTTTTATGGTCTGCTCGTTATGACGGAATACTACTTCACACTTTCTGCCTTCGGGCTGTTTATTTTTGAAGTGTATGTATGGGATAAATATACAATATAGGTATACCGTATATACTGTATATCTTCATGGATAGATGTGTGTATGTAAATATATATATTTCAAAAAATTAGAATATCATCAAAAAGTTAATTTATTTCAGTAATTCAATTCAAAAAGTGAAATAAGTATAATATATAGATTTATTACTCACAGAGTGATACCTTTTAAGCATTTATTTCTTTTCATTTTGATAATTATGGCTTACAGCTAGTGAAAACCCAAAATTTAGTATCTTAGGGTCCTTTCACACGGTGCGCCGTCCGACGAGGTCCATTCTGCTCAGTGGGGGATCGATCTGCTGATCCCCGCTGAGCAGAAGGATGACAGCTCCGTCTCCGCTCTGTGTACGTAGACGGAGCTGTCAGATCCCCGCTGTCCTCTATGGGGAGATCGGAAGAGAACGGACCGCCTGTCCATTCTCATCCGATTTCATCCGATATGATTCACCAGACGGATGGAAAATAGGATTTCCATCCGTCCGGATTTCACAGATAGGATCGGATAGCAGCGGGTCAGCAGAGATGTCTCCGCTGACATCTGCTGCCCTGTAGGGATGCATGGAGCATCCGATCAGGTCCACCTGAAAAACTGACAGGCAGATCGGATCGCCCGTGTGAAAGGACCCTTAAGCCTAGTACACACGCAACGATTATCGGCCGACCAATCGCCGAAAAGTCGGTTGTCGGAAGCATCATACTAACAAGCCGAAAATCGGCAGATCGGTCGTCGGACAAAAAATTCCCTGCCGATTTTCGACGCGTGTGTACGAGGCTTTAGAAAATTAGAATATTGTGAAAAAGTTCAATATTGTAAACTCATGGTGTCACATTCTAATCAGCTAATTAACTCAGAACACCTGTAAAGATCAATGCTGTGGTGCTCCACGCAAAACCAATAATGTAGCAACAGGTATAGTAGGCACTCCAAGGGCCTTCACAGACAAAACAAGGACAACAATATAATAGGTTTAATGCACTGACATTTTGCCACAGCCTCTTTCTTGTTCATTTTGCCCTTTGAGTGCCTACTAAACCTATAACATTATGGCCACCCACCATAAACCATTGAGGCACCAAGCCGTCAGTAGCAGATCCTTTAAAGTAGAACTATAGGCAAAACTTTAATTTTGGATAGATTAAGGGAGGGTTCTAACCTATTTTCTTTTTCCGCCATCTGTCTCTCATTGCAGAGATTTCCATTCACTTCCTGTCCTATAGCCAAACAGGAAGTGAGAGGAAACCCCTGCAATTTAAGGGAATTCCTTAGGGACCCCCCCAGTCACCAGAACTATTGTCCTATTCAGAAGATATCCCCTCTTTTTTACTTTTCTGGGGACAACCCAAAATTTGGGAGTTTCTTTTTCTTTCACTTTCAGTGATTATGGTGAACAGCACAAATGGAGGAGGGGGAATCTCCATGACCGTATACCAATAAAAACTGACAGGTGTTCTAATCCCTCTCCCCACTATCCAAAACTAAACAAAAAGCTCTGCTTTCAGTTATACTGTAAGTCCTGTAAGCTGTTAGGTGGGGCCTGCCTCTATGGATCGGACTTGTTTTTCCAGCACATCCCGCAGAGGCTCGATGGATTGAGATCTGGGAAATTTAGATGCCAAGTCAACACCTTAAACTCATTGTGTTCCTCAAGCCATTCTTGAGTGCACTAGTCCAGACCACCTTCTTCCATTGCTCAATGGTCCAGATCTGATGCTCATTCCCTTTGTAGGCTCTTTTGGCTGTGGACACAGGTCAGCACAAGCACCCTGACCCGTCTGCAGCTATGCAGTCTCATAGGCAACAAACTTCAATGCATTCTGTGTTCTGCCACCTTTCTATTGGTACCAGCATTCGTTTTTTTCAGCAATGTGAGCTACAGTAGCTGTTTTATTGGATGCCGTGACTGCCCATGACCAGTTTGCCAGTTTTCCTTCCTTGGACCGCTTTTGGTAGGTCCTGACCACTGCAGACCGGGAACATTCCACAAGAGCTACAGTTCTGAAGTTTCTCTGACCCAGTCATCTAGCCTTTACAATTTGTCACTTTTGGCCCAAAGTTGCTCAAATTCTTACACTTGCCCATTTTTCTGTTTTCAATATATCAACCCCAGGGACAACATGTTCACTTGCTGCCTAATAAATCCCACCCACATTCAGATGCCATTGTAGCAAGATAATGGTTGTTATTCACATTACCTGTGAATGGTCATAATGTCATGGTTAATCAGTGTGTGTGCATATGTAAAAACGTACGCGCACACCTACACATACCAGTTGGGGTAAACTGTACAGGAATCTCCTGGAGCCCCTAATAAATGCTCTCTGCCAGCAGCTTCCATTCTGCTCTGTAATATAAAGGTCCCAAATAAAAGGCCTGGTAAACATTCCTATGCATTATTCGGTATGGAAAGATACATTTTCATACTTAGCATTTTGGTGTGCAGATCCTTTTTTGGGACTTTTAGTTTATATGTATGCAAGCATGTACAATGTTTATCAGCAGTGGAGCTTTCTTCTTGTATTTGCTCCACAGACAGTGAATATCTTTAGAAGACAGCTTGAAGATTTGAGATATGTGAAAAAAAAAGTGTTCAAATCCTCAAAAAGTCCGCCACATCTTCAGCCTTGCTTCTGGATTTATGAAGATTCAGCCCTATTGTCTTTCCTTGCTAAAGCCCATGAAGCAGCTCACTGTTCTGTGTCTCCGGAGTCTTTGAAGCACAGGGCTCAATGAATAGGGCAGTGTTCCCTTATGCAAACACTGTAAAAAGTAAACTTGCAATTGGGCAGAGCAGACTTTTTTTTTTTTTCAAACTGGGATTTGCTCTATGTCACGCACTAGGTCTTCAGTAAAATACGTCTTCCTAGACTTCTCTGTAATGCATAGCCCAGTTGTGAAATTGCTTATGCACACTACTTGTATTAAAGGCTACAAATAGATATTAAGGGGCTCATTTATCAGTGCAGGAATAGATTTTAATGTATAAGTGTATCAGCGCTGCTCAATTTTGTGTCCAAAGTGCAAACTAAAAATTAAAGTGCAATGTACAATAAATATATGTGCAATCATATACTAGTATGGCAATGCTGCTGTGCTAATATATTAATTGTGTTGGTATGACAATGTCCTTATTGCCAATGTTGTGCTAAAGATCATAATAAAGTGCAATGTGAATAAACTTCTAAATAAAGACCATCAATGAATAAATAATACAATCAATAGTCCCACCAGGATCTCCTAAACAGAAATCCAAAGTGCTAAGTGCTAGCGTGACATCTTCCAGACCATAAGAGGGAGTGATATAGACGTGCTATTGTATCCTGGTTGTCCAGTGAGTGGGGGACCAAGTGGGGAGCACACAAGGAAGGCACCGAGCACAGATACACCTGTGTGTGGAACTGTCTGCAGTATATGTCACAATAGCACTGAGCACTTTGGATTTTTGAAGGAAGAGATCCATGTGGGACTATTTATTTAAATTTGTGGAACTGTCAGCATAATATATCACGCTAGCACTTAGCACTTTGGATTTCTGTTTTGGGACTATTGATTGTATTATTTATTTATTCATTGATGGTCTTTATTTATAAGTTTATTCGCATTGCACTTTATTATGATCTTTAGCACAACATTGGCAATAAGGACATTGTTATACCAACACAATTAATATATTAGCACAGCATTGCCATACTAGTATATGATTGCACATACAGTGCCTTGCGAAAGTATTTGCCCCCCTTGAACTTTACGACCTTTTGCCACATTTCAGGCTTCAAATATAAAGATATAAAACTAATTTTTTGTGAAGAATCAACAAGTGGGACACAATCATGAAGTGGAACGAAATTTATTGGATATTTCAAACTTTGTTAACAAATAAAAAACTGAAAAATTGGGCGTGCAAAATTATTCAGCCCCTTTACTTTCAGTACAGCAAACTCTCTCCAGAAGTTCAGTGAGGATCTCTGAATGATCCAATGTTGACCTAAATGACTAATGATGATAAATAGAATCCACCTGTGTGTAATCAAGTCTCCGTATAAATGTACCTGCACTGTGATAGTCTCAGAGGTCCGTTTAAAGCGCAGAGAGCATCATGAAGAACAAGGAACACACCAGGCAGGTCCGAGATACTGTTGTGGAGAAGTTTAAAGCCGGATTTGGATACAAAAAGATTTCCCAAGCTTTAAACATCCCAAGGAGCACTGTGCAAGCGATAATATTGAAATGGAAGGAGTATCAGACCACTGCAAATCTACGAAGACCTGGCCGTCCCTCTTAACTTTCAGCTCATACAAGGAGAAGACTGATCAGAGATGCAGCCAAGAGGCCCATGATCACTCTGGATGAACTGCAGAGATCTACAGCTGAGGTGGGAGACTCTGTCCATAGGACAACAATCAGTCGTATACTGCACAAATCTGACCTTTATGGAAGAGTGGCAAGAAGAAAGCCATTTCTTAAAGCAGTAGTATACCACTTTTTTTCACTTTTAACTACAGGTAAGCCTATAATAAGGCTTACCTGTAGGTACAATTAATATCTCCTAAACCGTGCCGGTTTAGGAGATATTTGCAGTGCATGCAGCTGCTCACGCGAGACCTTCAGCTTCCCTTGCCGGAAAATCACTCCCGCGCGCATGTGTGGGAGTGACGTCATCGCGGCTCCAGGCCAATCACAGCGCCGGAGCCGCCGAACCCGGAAGGGACGCCGTGGGATCATGTCAGCGCCCGCAGCGGTGTCCGGGGGTCTGTGTTGGGGCTTCGTTCTAAGGTAAGTAATTCATAATGAGCTAGTATGCGATGCATACTAGCTCATTATGCCTTTGTCTTGCAGGTTTTTTTTTTTTTTTTTTGCTTTAAAGATATCCATAAAAAGTGTCGTTTAAAGTTTGCCACAAGCCACCTGGGAGACACACTAAACGTGGAAGAAGGTGCTCTGGTCAGATGAAACCAAAATCGAACTTTTTGGCAACAATGCAAAACGTTATGTTTGGCGTAAAAGCAACACCGCTCATCACCCTGAACACACCATCCCCACTGTCAAACATGGTGGTGGCAGCATCATGGTTTGGGCCTGCTTTTCTTCAGCAGGGACAGGGAAGATGGTTAAAATTGATGGGAAGATGGATGGAGCCAAATACAGGACCATTCTGGAAGAAAACCTGATGGAGTCTGCAAAAGACCTGAGACTAGGACAGAGATTTGTCTTCCAACAAGACAATGATCCAAAACATAAAGCAAAATCTACAATGGAATGATTCACAAATAAACATATCCAGGTGTTAGAATGGCCAAGTCAAAGTCCAGACCTGAATCCAATCGAGAATCTGTGGAAAGAACTGAAAACTGCTGTTCACAAACGCTCTCCATCCAATCTCACTGAGCTCAAGCTGTTTTGCAAGGAGGAATGGGCAAAAATTTCAGTCTCTCGATTTGCAAAATTGATAGAGACATACACCAAGCGACTTACAGCTGTAATCGCAGCAAAAGGGGGCTGAATAATTTTGCACGCCCAATTTTTCAGTTTTTTATTTGTTAAAAAATTTGAAATATCCAATAAATTTCGTTCCACTTCATGATTGTGTCCCACTTGTTGATTCTTCACAAAAAATTACAGTTTTATATCTTTATGTTTAAAGCCTGAAATGTGGCAAAAGGTCGCAAAGTTCAAGGGGGCCGAATACTTTCGCAAGGCACTGTATATTTATTGTACATTGCACTTTAATTTTTTGTTTGCACTTTGGACACAAAATTGAGCAGCGCTGATACACTTATACATTAATCACTGAAAAGGAATCTCCTTTTTATTCAGCAGCAGCCTACTCTTAACACACAGTGTGCAACATTTATCCTGAGCGCAGGTACCGTTACCCATATTAGGAATAGATTTTGCCACAGTACTTAGTGATTTAAAAGGAAAAAAAAAAGTTAGTTTGCATGTCATTTGGCTACATACCATAAGCCCAATGTAGTTTCAGAAAAACAATCCTTTCCATATATAGCACACGTCAAGGCCGAATCCAGCCCACCAGGCCATTTTGTGTGGCCCTCGTACCTCTCCTGCAGCTGCTGCACCCCCCTCGTCTCTCTGCTCCCACCTTGTCTCAGCAGTACTCCTCTGGCAAATCCTGGGATACTCTGTGCAACTGTGTCACCCCCTCGTCTCAGCCTCCCCTGGTCTCAGCAATCAGTAGATTCTGGCAACTGATTCCTGCCCTCCTGTGGTCCAGGCCATGCACTTTCTATTTCTATTTCCCAGCTCTGTCCTCCGTTTCTTCCCAGCAGCAGCACAAGCTAAAGGGGGTGCTGCAGCTGCTGATTGAAGTATTCTGACACTGGAGGAGTCCTGCTGTCAGAATACAATGTCCTTGCTGGGGGGGGGGGGGTTTCACCATCAATTTAAGTTGTGTAGATGGAGAAATTGGTTTGTTTTTTTCCGTTCAAACTGCTAGCTGAATGAAATAAAATGAACCATCTATGGCCACCTGAAGGGTGGCCATATATTGTCTAGTCCAGGGGTCTTCAAACTATGGCCCTCCAGTTGTTCAGGAACTACAATTCCCATCATACCTAGTCATGTTTATGAATGTCAGAGTTTTACAATGCCTCATGGGATGTGTAGTTCTGCAACAGATTGGAGGGCCGTAGTTTGAGGATCCCTGGTCTAGTCTCTCCCCTAATCTGAGAGCCTTATCCAAATGCTCAGGCAATGATTAGCTACCTAAGTGGACGATAAGGAGGTTTTCGGACGATTAAAGCATTTATTACTTCACACCAAGATATTCAATCTTCAAGATGTGATGGTGTACACCAGACAGGTTCTACTTGTGTCCATCAGGCAGGTAACAGTGGTGGGTGCCAGAGGATGGGCAGACATCTGCCAGTTAATTGCCGACCCTCATTCTGCTTGCTTTCACAATTGGTAGGCAACATTTGCACTTTATTATCACTGCTGTGTGTGTAATGGCATTAGGGAAGGCACACCTGTTTCCATATAAATGACATATGACTTTTTTTAAATATACATAGCTTCTAAGTAATTGTCCTACTCCAAACACAGGTTATTTGCGGGAAAAGGATTTCCTGGAGGTGCAGGAAATTATACAGAATCAACAGTCATGCGAAGCAGGAAAGGCTGTTCTCAATTCCCATTTCACGGCACTAGCCGATTAGGTTGGTGGATACCGGGAAGAAGCAATGCAATGTGCTTTCAGGATTATGCTTTCCATAAGACTCCCTTCTATTTGTATAGTGTTAGTGCATGGCTCTTTTATAATTTACAATAAAATGGTAATATAATCCAGTAATGAAAACAAAGGTAGGATGGCGTAGCTAGGTAATAACAAGGAGCTACTTGGTACATATCTTAAATGAGACCGAACTTCTGTCAAGTAGAAAAAAAAAACATTTTTAGCACATTCATAGTACATTTTTACTCCTGTCTTCTTTTTTTTTTTTTTATCATACTAACTTAACACCTGGTCCTGGAGGTTGTGTCTTTGTTATTTAGGATTGGAAATTACTGTCTTCACAGCATGGATCCTTGGGGATATTGCACCCAAGTGAGGGTGTATTTTTAGCTAGATGAAGTATGCTTTGCTGCCACCCTTTCTGTATGTGGTGTGTTTTATTTATAATTATATACATATATATATATATATATATATATATATATATATATATATATATATATATATATATATAGACCAGAAGTTTGGACACACCTTCTCATTCAAAGAGTTTTCTTTATTTTCATGACTATGAAAATTGTAGAGTCACACTGCAAGAGGTAGTCACCTGAAATAGTCTTCCAACAGTCTTGAAGGAGTTCCCAGAGATGCTTAGCACTTGTTGGCCCTTTTGCCTTCACTCTGCGGTCCAGCTCACCCCAAACCATCTTGATTGGGTTCAGGTCCGGTGACTGTGGAGGCCAGGTCATCGGGCGCAGCACCCCATCACTCTCCCATCACTCAAATAGCCCTTACACAGCCTGGAGGTGTGTTTGGGGTCATTGTCCTATAGAAAAATAAATGATGGTCCAACTAAACGCAAACCGGATGGAATAGCATGCCGCTGCAAGATGCTGTGGTAGACATGCTGGTTCAGTATGCCTTCAATTTTGAATAAATCCCAAACAGTGTCATCAGCAAAGCACCCCCACACCATCACACCTCCTCCTCCATGCTTCACGGTGGGAACCAGGCATGTAGAGTCCATCCGTTCACCTTTTCTGCGTCGCACAAAGACACGGTGGTTGGAACCAAAGATCTCAAATTTGGACTCATCGGACCAAAGCACAGATTTCCACTGGTCTAATGTCCATTCCTTGTGTTCTTTAGCCCAAACAAGTCTCTTCTGCTTGTTGCCTTTCTTTAGCAGTGGTTTCCTAGCAGATATTCTACCATGAAGGCCTGATTCACACAGTCTCCTCTTAACAGTTGTTCTAGAGATGTGTCTGCTGCTAGAACTCCGTGTGCCATCGACCTGGTCTCTAATCTGAGTTGCTGTTAACCTGCGATTTCGGAGGCTGGTGACTCGGATGAACTTATCCTCCGCAGCAGAGGTGACTCTTGGTCTTCCTTTCCTGGGGCGGTCCGCATGTGAGCCAGTTTCTTTGTAGCGCTTGATGGTTTTTGTGACTGCACTTGGGGACACTTTCAAAGTTTTCCCAATTTTTCAGACTGACTGACCTTCATTTCTTAAAGTAATGATGGCCACTCGTTTTCCTGTACTTAGCTGCTTTTTTCTTGCCATAATACAAATTCTAACAGTCTATTCAGTAGGACTATCAGCTGTGTATCCACCTGACTTCTGCACAACACAACTGATGGTCCCAACCCCATTTATAAGGCAAGAAATCACACTTATTAAACCTGACAGCGCACACCTGTGAAGTGAAAACCATTTCAGGTGACTACCTCTTGAGGTGTGACTCTACATTTTTCATAGTCATGAAAATGAAGAAAACTCTTTGAGTGTGTCCAAACTTTTGGTCTGTGCTGTGTATATATAATATGTGTGTCTTTCTGTAGTCCAGCAGCAAAATCTCCCCACCGTAGTTCCCATCTTTGATCTGTGGATGTTTGAGTCTTGTTCCTCTTGCCATGACAGATGAACCATGAGATTATCGGACAAATGATTGTCAGTTTGTTTTTTTTGCATGCTAGTTTCAATTTGAAAATGACGAGTTTACTAAAGTTATGAAAATTCTCATACAACAGAATAAAAATTTGTAAGTGATGTATTTTATTGTAATGTATTTTCAGACGAAAACTGTGCTGATTAAATTAAAATCCTACGATATGGTTTCGTATGAGAAAAAGGAGATATAACAGGAAGCGAGAGGAAATCTCTCTAAATAAAGGGCAATTCCCCTTCCACAGTTGTCACCAAAACAAGCCTTGGGTAATTTCCCCTCACTTGTTCTGATCACTTTACAGTGGTCTCCAGGACCAATAGAGCGGGTGGCATAGGTTCTAACCTTTCCCTAAACTATTCAAGACTTAAAAAAAAAAAAAAAAAAAAAAAACCTTGTCTGTTACCCTCTTTCTGTGGAAACAAAATCAATAAAAAATGAATTTAAAAAAAAGGCTAATATGCTTATACGTTTTGGGCATCTACCAACAGCAGAACATCTTCTTTTTTTTTTTTTTTTTTCCCCCCCCTTCAAGTTTTAGAGAACGACTGCCTGAACCACCTTCCTCACACTTACAGGAGGAGAGACAGCCGTCCACCTCCTCCTGGGACTTTCCCCCTGCCAAAAGACCCCCTGTCACCCCCTCCAGTTTTATTGCCCATCCCAGGATGCATTGCGGCAATGCCTGCCCACTGGGACAGCCATAAACCCTGGTGTGCTACTGGTCAGGTTTCCTCCACTGTCCAACAAGCTCCCTTATTGGATACAGTGGGGAGGCTCCCTTAGACCCAAAAATCACACCTGGAAACGTGTGACAGGCCAAACTAACAGATCAGGCTCTCCTGAGAAGCAGAAAAGAGCCACCACATGCGTTTTCCTAGCACCTACCTAGGAGGTTGTGACATATGCAGTAAAGCATGCTTGTTATACTCACTGTGGAACCTAAGGGGTTAATCCTCTGCATTGTGTAAAAAAAAGCTGTTTGATCCTGTCTTCTCTGATCCTCTCCTTCAACTGTCCCTAATCCATCTGCTGATAGAACAGAGCCCTAGAAGGCACTCTGCACATGCTCAGTTTGGCATGTATTGCTGGAGAGGTGTTTTTTTTTTTTTTGGGAGGGTGCATGTGATCATCACACAGTCAATCAGCACTGCCCTAGCAGAGGTTCAGGGGTCATGCAGCCTCAAGGGACAGTCAGAAGAGAATGAAAACTACTCCTACAAGTTTTAACGAGACACTGATAGAAGTCTCAAGACTGCTATATACTGGTGATGAGAAAATGTATTTAGCAATTTATATTTACTAAAATAACTGCATTTCCATGTTCTGTGTACTGTGGGAGACCAGATATAGTGGGTGCAGGGTACTGGGTTTAGTAACACTTTAAGTGCTACAGTCATGTACCTATGTTATGTGCAGAACTTTACTAAGTGCTACTCACAATGATTATTATTATACAGGATTTATATAGCGCCAACATTTTGCGCAGCGCTTTACAAATTTGAGGGAAGACAATACAGTTACAATACAGTTCAATACAGGAGGAACTAGAGATGGCGCTGGGTCCTATAATTTACAAGGTGGCTGTGGAAGGAGGATTTTTAATGTTAAATAACCGCTTCAGGAGAAGATGCTCTAAAGCAGGGATGTGCAAATTGTGACGATCCAGCTGTTGCAGAACTACAAGTTCCACGAGGCATAGCAAAACTCTGACAGCCACAAGCATGACACCCAAAGGCAGAGGCATGATGGGACTTGTAGTTTTGCAACAGCTGGAGGGCCACAGTTTGCATACCCTTGCTCTAAAGGAATATTACTTATTTATTTTTTAAATATTCAATTCCTCAAAAATATTTTACGCCTAGCTGCATTTGTTTGATCTACAATTTTATCTTTTAGATTTAGAGGAATTTCAGATATTCTGTGCATTCAAGGATAGTCTTACACCCTTTAATTTTATAGTGCATTTTCTTTTGGAAAATTTGATTTTGAGGGTCCCCAATTCTTACCCTAAAACTGCTTTTCATTGATTTTAGAAGCTGACCTATGGTCATCTCAGGGGCAAAATGTGAACAGGCCCGCAGAAATGAAAAAGCTTAATTATATATATTTTCTTTATTTGTAAAATGGGACCCTTAGGATCCAGCATCTTAATTTCAAGTAACTCTTAGGAGGGGAACATATAAACGGACAGAGCTGCCTACCATTTTCTCTTTGTTCAGATGGAATCCACATTTTCCTGCGCCCGCAGGCAGCACTTGTTATGTTAATTGTTTCTCTTTACTGTCTTCCCAAACATCCTGTTTTTTGAAGCATTTATACATGCAATTCTGATCTGCTACTTCAGCTTCCCAACATCTGTAGCTTCATGAAAGTGTCTTTTATATGAACTGTAATAGGTGGATTAAGATTGCAGTTTAAAAATATATACAGTGATGAGCTGCCACTGTTATACGATTCATGTAGTGCATAATAATCACAAAATGCAATAAATACATTCAAGAAAGAATTATTGTGCAAAAATCCACAGAAGAAAAAAAAAAAGCAGTACACAAAGTGTTAAATAAAAAGTCCAAAATTCAAAATTAGTCCAGCCGATTAAAGTGCTATATATTAGGCTCCATGCACACTAGCGATTTTCTTTTAAAGCGTAACTCCACTTTTGTTGAGAAAAAAACATTCCCCTTTGGGTGATCTCTGTACATTACAAGGATTTTAACAAACTTTGTTGCAGATTCCTACCTTTTGTTATTCTGAAAAAAAAATCATTGTTTGTTCCTCTGTGCCTCTGCGCTGAGTGGGTCTAATGGGAGTGGTTTCATAATTATCTATCAGCTGTGGCAGCTGTAGGGCTCTAATGAGGAAATCTGCTGGGCCGGCATCCCTTTAGACATGTTCCTATTGGAAGTATCTTACCAAAAATGAAATTTTTGTTGCAGGGGATGCCAGAAATCTGACTTGTACCTTAGGCAGACTTCTGGGAAAATTGGTGAGCCAATCACATAAGCAGGAAATGATGTTTCTGGGGTGTGGTCAGTACACATTCTATGTACAGAACAGCTCCAGGTAGCCATATTGCATTGCATTTTCAGGAAATTACAACAGCTGTAGATTAAAAATGAAATTTAATTTTTAATAACATTCAATTACAATATGACAATTACAGTTTTTTTTTTATTTGCAGATTTTTTTCCCCCACGAAAGTGGATTTACCTTTTAGGCTCTTAAAAGCTGTTTTTAGCATTTTTTGTTCTGCTCCTCGAACCTAAATAGTATTATCCTATGTGTCCATGTACACATAGGAGCAGAAAAACGTTTTGTAGAGTTTTTCGGAGCGTTTTCCTGGCAGAAGAAAAAAAGCGCTACTAAAAACAGCCTTTTTCTAGCAGGTTTATTTTTTTTCCCCTCATGTACTGTAAAACTGCTAATAAAATGCTAATGCTCCTAAAAGCTACTAAAACGCTACTAGAAGCCGACACAAAAATGATATCAGTGTTTTTCATCCAGCGTTTTTTTCTAGCATTTTTTGAAATTGTAAAAAACGCTAGTGTGCATGGAGCGTAAAAGTCTTGATGTGGAAAAAAAGTGCATCCTACATGTAGAAAGCAACCAAAAGCTTCTTCACCACTGGGCACACCACCACAAAAGATTTTCAAGCTGTCTACCAGATGTTCAGAGCCCGGTTAATTAGAGGTCTAATGGCACTTTTCCACTGCAAGTACCGGCTCGGCTCTACTCGGCCCTGCTTGTCCCGGTTTGCTTTTCCATTGCTGGTACCGCATGGTACGGTGTTGGAATAGTTTGGTACGGTACGATATGGTTTGCTTTTCCACTAAAGTAGTACTAAAGTTAAGTGGGTGTGATAATAATGATTCTCTGACCAATCAGTGGCTAGTAGTGACTGCATGCAAAGGATTGTGAGATATGGTACCGGTATGGTACCTCTTGGAACCACAATCGAGGTGGTACTGTTTTAGAGAGCCGTACCGTTCGGTTCCATGCAGTGGAAAAGTGCCGCCGTACCGTACCGCACCGAACCATTCCAACACCGTACCATGCGGTACCAGCAGTGGAAAAGCACAAAAGCAAGCCGAACCGTTCGGTTCCATGCAGTGGAAAAGCACAAAAGCGAGCCGAACCGTTCGGTTCCATGCAGTGGAAAAGCGCCATAACAGTATTCATAGGGAAAGATCCCAAAATGGATGGATTATCTTGTCCTGTTCTGCAATCAACCCACTAGGTTGATGGATGCATGGAAGGTAAGCCACCACTAACATTTCCACTGCCTGCCTCTCAAGCTGCCATCTCACACCGGGTTAGATTGGGACACTCCAGCTATCAATAACCCAAATGTCCCATAAGGAGGAAGGGAAATTGCTCATCTGCTGGTTAAAAGCAGATTTATTAAATACTATGCATCTACTCACATAAACAGAAAGTCAATCAGCTTATCGGAAAAACAGCATCCAACACCCCAATGGGTGTGATGACATCACCGCTGTAACCCCACTCGAAACGTTTCGTCCAAACAGACGTCGTCACTGGCGCAACAGAGTTGGTATTTGTATATTTTAAATTTATTAGCACATCACATTTTTGATTATTCAGATTGTAATTTGCTTTAAAATGAGCAATACTGTATGAGGTTCCCATTTCCAGGACAGTAGACCAGATATTATGGTATGCTGGGACCTTATGATGAATCATGGAATCTGGCAGCATTGTTGGAGTGTTAGGTGGATATGCTCTTGGGTCCTCTAAGATCCATAAAGCTCTCTGAGAAGGTTCCATGTGCACTCCTGGTTTGTTACAGTAAGCCCTGGTTTACACCAGTGTGGCTTTGAAATCGCTTCCCTGCCAGCAGAACACGATTACTGATGGTGGCTATAGCCAACAGAAGAAATCAAATGCAAAACATCCGATAGGCTGGTTGTACTGAATTAGATCGATTGATCAACTTCAGTACAACTAGCCTGCCCATTGATGAATTGAATCTCAGCCGATCCCTGCTGAACCAACCGAGATTCAAAATATCTATGGCCAGATTTAGTTTAGTTTCTGATTACTGTTCTGGCAGTCATTGTCTATCCTTTACATCCAATATGGTATTGACGCTATGACTAGAAGTATGTGGTCAATGTTTGTATTTTACCTGACTCTTTAAAAATAAAGGAAATACATAAAAGTGAATAACATACTGTTTTTGATCCCTGCTGAAAGTGAATCGTTCTGTATTGCACAAGAAGGGTGGAGCAGTACTGTGACAAAATATGGCTGCATGTGACCTGGAGGTCACAATCATTAGATATGATGGCTGCATTAGTTTTCTTCTTTTTAGGATTTTTTTCCTCTGGGGAACTTGCCAGTAATACACCCTCCTGTATTACAGTGCCCCCACTCTGGATGAAGGAGCACTGGGAACCTGTTGGACAGCAGCATTGGCAGTCTAGAGGGAGGAGAGTGTTAGAAGTACTATCAAATTTAAATACACTAACAATTTAAAGCCTAGTTCTAGCTAACACTTTATAGGCAGCTACAACAAACAGCTTTTTTCCTTTCGGGATAAATGATTTATATAGATAAATAAAAGCAGATCATTTTGAGCAACCCTGCCAGTGTTAAACTGTTTGTCTCATTTCTGGAACTAATACATTCTGTAGGAGAGCTTGTTCTTTTGTAAAACGGCCGACTTATTGGCCAGATCACAAGATGAAAATAGAAAAAAAGCCTAAAAAAGAAAATAATGCTGCCATCACAGCTATGAATTGGTAAGCTGCATCATAATGAATGTTTGCTTTTGAGTTTATTACCACTTTAATATAATCCACTACATTTTTTGACTACTTGAATAGCGGAAAAAAAAAAACTCTGTGACTACCTATTTCACTGCATTATGTGAAATAGATGCACAGTATACAGTACATAAC
The DNA here is from genome assembly GCF_965119305.1 of Pelophylax lessonae. Classification (NCBI taxonomy): domain Eukaryota; kingdom Metazoa; phylum Chordata; class Amphibia; order Anura; family Ranidae; genus Pelophylax; species Pelophylax lessonae. The sequence goes on along the minus strand of NC_138770.1, from coordinate 582,047,541 downwards.
AGAAACAGTGGTTTCCAACCCTAGTCCTCAAGTCCCAGTCCTCAACCCCAACAGGTTATGTTTTCAGGATTTCCTTCACCTTGCACAGGTGCTTTAAATCAATGTTGATGACTTGGTATTTTATCGAAGGCTCTGTTCACACACAGGCGATTTGAATTGCAAGTGCAACAAAATACCACACCAAACAACATTGGACCCCCCTTTCCCAACAACAACAACAGATCTCCCAAGCGCCATCATCAATAGACCCTCCAGCAGCCAGCAAATATAGACCTCTCCCTCAACATTAGATCTCTACCAGCAACATAAGATCTCCCAGCAACAATGGATCCCTCCACCAGCAACAATAGACCCTCACACCAACACAGATTTCCACCAGTGACAATAGATCCATTAGCAGGCAGCATTAATAGACCCTCAAGCACACCCCTTACTATTACATACATTCAGTGCTGGAGGTGCCAAAACTGCTTTCCCGTGTTTCTGCTGTAAAAAAGCCCTGGTAAATAGTATGTTTTATATATATATATATATATATATATATATATATATATATATATATATATATATATAAATATGTTTTTTTTTTTATTTATTACATCTGATATTGGAATCTGGGAATTTAGGGAAAATCGTTTTTTTTTTTTTTTTAATCTCCCTTTTTCTGAGGCGGGCCTGGATCAGCGGCAGTTCTGTATTCCTGAAGGTGACACTGTGAGCAGACTGAGCGTACAATTACTGTGGAACAGACTGGATGCTGGCGCTGTGACAAGAAGATGATTGACAACTTCCTGTTAGCACAGTGCTAAAGATTAGAACTGCTTTTCATTGTACAACGCAGCGCTGGCCAGAGAGGGAGTGGAAGAGCTGTAGGAAGTGAAGGCTGGAATGTCGCTTTATGGGCCTATTGCATCATTGTTTCATTAGTTTGTGCACTGCAGCCTGTACAGGACTCCTCTCCCTGCTTGTATGGAACCACAGACTTTTCTAGGACATCTGGATGTTGGAAAATGTTCTACCAGACTGAATTCATATTCCAGCTTCAGCTTGCTAAAATGCCATTGCAGCTGTGTGTCTCTGTACCCTGAAAATATGTAGCCTTTAGGACCCATTTAGATCTATGCATTGTACTTTTTTATTATGGTGGGTTGTCAATTGTCAGTGTGCATTTCCTTTGTGTGTTAAATTTGGAATTTTGCATGGATAGGGTTAACAGTCCTTGACCACGTCTGGGTAATACCAGAGCATTGCCATAGACTTCTAAAACTATGCAATTGACTTCCTCCAAGTGCATTTAAAAAAGGACAAAACACACTTCAGTGCTGAGATGGGAATAGACACCATCCTTATTAAGGCAAACCACACATGCTTTTCAGCTCGTTGGATTGCATGCATTAAAATGCAACATTATAAGTGGGACCTTAAAGTGATTTTAAAGACTCTGTTATGTAAAAAAAAAAAAATATATATATTATAGTTACCTTCTCTGGGCAGTTGGTTTTGCACAGGGCAGCCTCGATCCTCCTCTTTTCTCGGGTCCCTCGTTCCTGCTCCTGGCCACTCCCTCCTATTAAGTGCCCCCACAACAAGCAGCTTGCTATGGGGGCACCTGAGCCGAGATGCAGCTCTGTGTGTCCATTCAGACACGGAGCTCTCGTTCTGCCCCACCCCCCTCTCTCTTCTGATTGGCTAACCAACTTTGATTGACAGCTGTGGGAGCCAATCAGGAGGGAGAGTCCCAGGATGACCGAGGGACTCGTGGACATCCCTGGACAGAGAGGGGGGCACAGGTAAGTATTAGGGGTGCTGGGGAGGCTGCTACACACAGAAGGCTTTTTATCTTAATGCATAATGCTTAAAGCCTGACTTTACAACTCCTTTAAGCTTTGAAGAAAAGAAAAAAAAACGGAAGCTAATTAGTTTCTATTATGCAGAGCTGATTTTTTTAACGCATCTGCTGCGGTGGCTGCCTTGTAGTTCATTTATTCACAGATTTTATGAATGATGAGCAGCTGTGCAGGCTAATACCAGTGTATCCCCAACACTCATCGTAATGCGCATCATAATGCATTTACCTGTTCATGACACACGTTGAAGCACATCTCAAGGCATGAATCAAAATATGCATTTTCATTGATTTCAGTGGGAAATGCTCAAGCCCAAATGCAAAGCTGTGAATCCAGCGTAAGCTTACATTGGGGATACAGTTGTATACTCCTGGGTACTTCAATTTGTAAAATCCTTTAGGGCCCTTTCACACTGGGCGGATCCGTTTGACAGAATCCACTTGCTTGGCGGGGATTGATCCGCTGATCCCCGCTAATCAGGTGGATGACAGGTCTGTCTCCGCTCACTGTGCTGAGATGGACCTTTCAGAGACCCGTTCTCATCTATGAGGAGATCGGATGAAAGCGGACCGCCTGTCGGTTTTCATCAGATCCCATCCGATCCAATCCTCCCGATGGATGGAAAATAGGGTCAATATCCTTCTGGATTTTTGGGGACAGGATCGGATCGGTCAGCGGCGGGTGTCAGCGGACATGTCACCACTGACATCCGCCACTCTATAGGGGTGAATGGAGGGTCCGATCAGGTCCGCCAGTCAGTTTTTCAAGCAGACCTGATCGGACCCTCCATTCACCCCTATAGAGTGGCGGATGTCAGTGGGGACATGTCCGCTGACACCCGCCGCTGACCGATCCGATCCTGTCCCCAAAAATCCTGTGTGAAAGGGCCCTTAAGCTACTTTTGCACTTTTCCATGTGTTTTATTGCGTATGATTATGCACACATGTAGGTGTGAATGGGCCCAGAGAGGAGAAAAGCTGGGCCTGAAAAAAACAAACAACTGAATTTGACTGAAGCGTGTCTGTCTCTCTCTCTCTCTCTTGCTCATTCAATTACACATGTTGAATTTGTTTCAGCACCCATCCTGGACATGTGTGGGAGCGTGGATGTGAATGAGCAGCTCACTGCGCACATCTCTGTGTAGTCCAATAGTGCTGTGATCATTGTCATATTAACAGCTGTAATCTCTCTGTGAAGGTGCAGAGGACTGAATTTTTCTGGAGGATTCTAGCAGCAGAGTTGCTCTGTCTCACATCAGCCTTAACTGTGACCACTTAACAAAGTAGTTTTGGACTCCCACGGCTTTGCCATAAAATAGGTTCCCTCCTCCCCTTACACATTCTAATGCATATTGGATCTGACATGTGCCATTAATGCATGTCTACACCTATCAGAGTATACACATACCTTCACATTCTTAGAGAGTAGTGGTGTAGCACTGCACATACAGTCAGGTCTATAAATATTGGGACATCGACACAATTGTAATTTTTTTTAGCCCTATACACCATGACAATGGATTTGAAATGAAACAAACAAAATGTGTTTTAACTGCAGGCTCTCAGCTTTAATCTGAGGGTATTTACATCCAAATCAGGTGAAAGGTATAGGAATTACAACAGTTTGTATATGTGCCTCCCACTTTTTAAGGGACCAAACCAAAAGTAATGGGACAGATTAACAATCATAAATCAAACTTTCACTTTTTAGTACTTGGTCGCAAATCCTTTGCAGTCAATTACAGCCTGAAGTCTGGAATGCATAGACATCACCAGACGCTGGGTTTCATCCCTGGTGATGCTTTGCCAGGCCTCTACTGCAACTGTCTTCAGTTCCTGCTTGTTATTGGGGCATTTTCCCTTCAGTTTTGTCTTTAGCAAGTGAAATGCATGCTCAATTGGATTCAGGTCAGGTGATTGACTTGGCCATCGCATAACATTCCACTTCTTTCCCTTCTAAAACTCTTTGGTTGCTTTCGCAGTATGCTTCGGGTCATTGTCCATCTGCACTGTGAAGCGCCATCCAATGAGTTCTGAAGCATTTGGCTGAATATGAGCAGATAATATTGCCCGAAACTCTTCAGAATTCATCCTGCTGCTTTTGTTAGCAGTCACATCATCAATAAATACAAGAGAACCAGTTCCATTGGCAGCCGTACATGCCAACACCATGACACTACCACCACCATGTTTCACTGATTAGGTGATATGCTTTGGATCATGAGCAGTTCCTTTCCTTCTCTATACTCTTCTCTTCCCATCACTCTGGTACAAATTGATCTTGGTCTCATTTGTCCATAGGATGTTGTTCCAGAACTGTGAAGGCTTTTTTAGATGTTGTTTGGCAAACTCTAATCTGGCCTTCTGTTTTTGAGGCTCACCAATGGTTTACATCTTGTGGTGAACCCTCTGTATTCACTCTGGTGAAGTCTTCTCTTGATTTTTGACTTTGACACACATACACCTACCTCCTGGAGAGTGTTCTTGATCTGGCCATCTGTTGTGAAGGGCGTTTTCTTCACCAGGGAAAGAATTCTTCGGTCATCCACCACAGTTGTTTTCCGTGGTCTTCCAGGGTCTTTTGGTGTTGCTGAGCTCACTGGTGCGTTCTTTCTTTTTAAGGATGTTCCAGTTGATTTGGTCACACCTAATGTTTTTGCTATCTCTCTGATGGGTTTGTTTTGTTTTTTCAGCCTAATGATTGCTTGCTTCGCTGATAGTGACAGTTCTTTGGATCTCATATTGAGAGTTGACAGAAACAGATTCCAAATGCAAATAGCACACTTGAAATGAACTCTGAACCTTTTATCTGCTCCTTGTAAATGGGATAATGAGGGAATAACACACACCTGGCCATGGAACAGCTGAGCAGCCAATTGTCCCATTACTTTTGGTCCCTTAAAAAGTGGTAGGCACATATACAAACTGTTGTAATTCCTACACCTTTCACCTGATTTGGATGTAAATATTCTCAAATTAAAGCTGAGCGTCTGCAGTTAAAGCACATCTTGTTCGTTTCATTTCAAATCCATTGTGGTGGTGTATAGAGCCAAAAAGATTAGAATTGTGTTGATGTCCCAATATTTATGGACCTGACTGTATATTCTACTTATAGGGATGTGCCAAGGCCCTATGGAGACAATTATATCATTAGATGTAAAAAATAGAGATATCCCATCCATGGGTTACTCAATATGATTGTACAGAAAAGGGCTTTTGAAATGGAAAGCTCATTTTTTATATTCAATTACAATATGACTTAGCAATATTGCAATTGTATACGCTATATTCTTCTTCTTATTATTTTTTTTGCTAATTTATTTTCCTATGACAGTGGAGTTTAAATTGACAAAAGTAGAAAGTTTGATGTTCCCCTGAATCCAAACTACTACTAGTGAGATTATATAAAACGAAAAACGGATTTTGAGGAGAGCATCAGGAGAACTGGTATCCAAAGAGATTTATAGAAGCTTTGTTGTGAAAAAAGTTTTATGATAACCGTATGTAGCTAATCCATGTAATATGTTACAAGGGCTGCATAAAAAAAAAAGGGATATTTTCTCCATACAAAATGTTTTTAGTCCATCGATATATCTGGGAATCCTTTGCATAGCTGTCTTCAGGACATGCCAGAGCATCTCTGTTAGGTTGAATATAAATTTTCCTGTTTACGACTTTCTGTTTTTCTGGATTTACCGCTGTGGTTCAAGTCAATGGCTTGTTACATCGGCCAACTTCTGTTACGCTTCAGCTGAACGATTGCTGCCCTGACATCTCCTGTAAAATGTCTTATTTGTTTCCCTCCATGCGTAGTGTTGTTTGCTTCCCAAAGAGTTCCTGTCTCGTTCGTCAACAGCACATTGTCCCAGATACATTGTCTAACATCCAGGTGGTCTTTTGCAAACTGGAGACGTGCAGCAATAACTTTTGGAGACACATTGTTTCCTCAGTGATGTCCTTCCAGGACTTTCCTTGTTCGAGAAAAACACTGACCAAACACAGAACAAGCTGACCCAAGCTAGGACAAACTATATCATTCCCAAATCTGTTTACAACAGTCCACCATGGTTAGAATTTCCTCCAGATCAAACCAAAAGTTACTGCCATGCCTCCTTATATGCAAAGCCAAACCCTTTTCTAAATAATATATATATATATATATATATATATATATATATATATATATATATATATACTGTATATAAAATATGTTTTTTGTAAGAAGTCTCATGAGCAATATAAAACTAGATTCTGGTCCATAGATTCAAGTAGAAATACCGGTAATGTAATAAATTCTTTATTTTTATCTTTTGTACAGCCCAGCAGCTTCTCCCCTATCAGAAACCCTATTTGTGGGCATTCCTATTGCTGCTAACTGTCCCTTGCATGCATTCCCCCAGGACATGAGCACTGACATGCCCCCTCGCCCTGCGTTTGCAACTTTGCATCGCTGTTTTGGAGCTTAGACTGAGTGTATTTACTTTTGCTGTGATACACCTCCTCTCCCTGTTTTTTATAGTGCTGTTTTCAGCTCCTAACTATTTGTCTCCTTCAGTGCAGCGTGGTTAAACAGCGGTGGGAGGAGGTTCTGTTAAACAAGCTAGCTCTGGAACACTAAAACACCTAAAAATGGGTGCTACAATACATTTTTCCCCTGCAATCCTGGCATTAGGTGCACTTTAAAGCGGTAATAAACTCTTTGAGGAAAAAAAAAAAAAAGTTTCCACTTGCAAGGCAATATCATAATGTACTAGTATGCACATTATGAAAGACTTACCTTAAAATGAAGCCCTCCAGCAGTGTGCTGTCACCGGTGCAGTTGCTTCCATCTTCACCTGGTCTTCTTTCCTGTTTTGCAGACTCCGCAGTCTGACTGGCAGGACTGCGATAATGTCACTCCCTCACATTCAGGTGGGCGTCTCGACCGTGGCACATATCTCTGAAGCAATGGCACGGGTATGCTGTTCCTTCAGAGCGCATGCGTGGTGACGTCACCAGCTACTTGTTGCTAGAATTTCTCCTAAGCGGTGCTTGTTTAGAAAAAAATCATTTAACCTACAAGTAAGCTTTATTATAAGCTTACCTGTAGGTAAAAATATAAAACAAGAGTTTACTTCCACTTTAAGCCATTGGAAGTGTTTGTTTGAGCCCACCTCCAACCCACTCATCCCTACCCAAACAACTGTTGAATGTAAGTTGGCTTGGTGATGGGCTTTAAAAAGACCCTACATAGGGAAAGTGACAAGATTTATTTAAATAACTTCATCGATAATATAACTGACCACACATTGTTGCAAAAATCCAGATAATTCCGTTGGATTCACAGATGTCTTCATGCAACAGTTTATGAAAATTGCTGAAAGACCGCTCTGCATTTTGACAGCAGCCAATTACATTGATTGCTGTGAAACTGGTGGTTTAATCATGTTGGTTGGCCAATAGTTTTTTTTTTTTTTTTTAATATTTGTACACTTCCATTCATAAAAGCCTTTGCTAAGTTAAATTCCCAGTACACCGAAGAGATCTGTTTTACAACTATGCAAGTCCTGTTGTAGCCCTATAAAAATATCTCTCGTTCTACTTGGCATTGTTTAGTTAAACTATTTCCTCCGATTTAAAATTGTTGCACCGAGTGTATTTTAAGCATTTCAGTTGCATCAGCTGTTGGGTACTATTTTAAGGTCTGCCTCAAGTGAAAATACAGGGTGGTGATCTCAACGGTCTATAAGTGACTACTGGCAGACCTTAAAATACCAGCTCTGCTTACAGTGTGGGAAATGCCTTGGATGAATAGCTCTCAGAAGCCACCGCAGCTTTGTTTTCATATAGTTCTGAAGGACATCCCAGTCTCCAGCAAAGTCTCCAGCAAAGTGACGGGGCAATAAAAAACAATCATTATAGTTGTGTAACAGCTGGAGTTTTCAGTGTTGGTTTTAAATTCTTTAAAGTGACCCCAGCAAATTAAGTTAGCCAGTTACAGACAGACCAGTGCCTATAGATCTTTGTCTCCTTGCTCTCCAAGAACACTCAAGGAGCAGACACGCAGTGTGCCCCAGAAACACATACCTTATTTTCATTCTTCTACCTGTTACCCATTTTAGGCAAAAAATTCCAGGGTGAGTAGGAGCATGTGACTACCCCCATTTCCTCTCATATAAAAGCATCACTTGGTGATTGGCCCAATGGAGTGGGTAAACAGTACTCAGCCATGTGTAAGCTCCAAGTAGAACTATTGGGAGCTTATGCACGTGGTCATATTATGCCATAAAGCATAAAATATGGCCATAGTAACTCTCTCTCTTCTCCATTCCCCCATTCCCCCTGGGCCGAGGTACCAGGCAGAGGTATTTCCTCTCCCCGGGTCTATTCACGCTGGCAATGTAACCCCTAGCAGCTCAGTTTAGGTCCGCTTCTTCTGTTAAAGGTGTTCAGGTGGGGTGGTAGATGACACCCTTCTGTTTTAAAGGGACACCACCTCTTCCCTGCTGGCGGCGTTAAAGATTATTAATATCTCTGGGTCGCTCTCTGGAATTTAAATCGATTGGGGCAGTTCCTTTTTTTGTCCCTACACCCTTCTAGTCCTCGCCCGAATAATTCCTTGGCCTGGGTGCCAGAATTTAAATATCTAGTAGTGAGAGTTGGGGGTTCTAAATCTGCTTCCTTTGTTTAAATCCTTTTTACAACTGTGCACTGCCTGGAGATTCCTCCCTCTCACTCTGGTGGGTAGCGTGAACCTCATTAAAATGGTATTTCTGCTGAATTCTTTATACTTCTTTTGTAACTGCCCCTCTTGCTCCCAGCTACCATTTTTGTTAAGCTGAATGGGATCATCTCCTCTCTTGTATGGGTCGGCAAACAGCCACACTTAGACCTTTCCACCCTTGAACTACCCCTTACACAGGGTGGATTAGCCTTAATGAATTTCCAAGCATATTTTTGGGCAGCGATTTTGGTTACAGTAAGGTGGCGGTTCTCTCAGCCTCAGGACAATCTGGCAGTTACTTTGGAGGCGGCCATCATGGGCTCCTACTCCACAGAGATAACTACTTTGATGCGAAACACTACCTTAGCATGGCATAGGGCCAGGACTCATTATCGGTCCCCCAGAACATTCTCACCCCATATTCCCCTCTGGGTTAATCAAGCTTTTCCGCATGTGAAAACTTTTCCTGACCTTCAGGTCTGGGCACCTGAGGGGATGGTGGGGTTGAAACATTGTTTCGGATGGAAGGTTACGTTAATTTTCTCACCCTAAAGCTGCCTTTAACCTACCACATTGGATGCTTTTTAGATATTTACAGTTGCGTCATGCTTTCTGGAAACAGTTCCCATCTCCTCTTACCTTAGATTCTGATCCAGTGGAACAATTACTTAACTTCAAGGTATTGGATAAGACGCTGTCCTCCATATACCTGTCTATAGTGTCCACCGCTAAACTTACCCTCGCCAAGTGGCAGGATGATCTTCCTGACCTTACGGAGAATGAATGGGAGGATTGTCTGTCCTCCTATGTGACCACAATGATCTCTGCCAGAGATTGTTTCCTCCAACTTCAATTCCTGCACAAGGCTTGTTTCACTCCAAAAAGGTTGATGGCTATCTGCCTTTCTACCTGGTCCTGTCCGTCTCCGCTCCTTTTGCATGGAGGTACTCATTGAAATCAGTCAGGTTGCTAATTTATCCCTTGAGTCGGACCCCAAACAGCTGCTGTTAAATGTTTTTGATGGTCAGCTCATGGGCCATTATATCAAATTGTTTGTTATGCCACATTTTATGCTTGTAGGGAAATATTTCTCTGTATGCTTACACCAATCAAAATTGCCCAGGGAAATTTGACAAAATATGGTCAAATAGTACAATATTACCCTGTATCTTTCATTTTCTAGATATAATGTCCTTGCCTTTTTTTATTCTGAATAAAAATCTTCTTGTAAAAAAAAAAAAAAAAAAACGACCACATTTCAGGGGCTGGGAGCTACAGGTGTCGCATACAGCTGCCCATACAAATTTATCAAAGGATACAGCTGTACACACGTATACACTGATATCTGTGTTTACATGGACATGTGTATGGACGTACACCCCTGGGCGCACACAGTTTGCACCTAGGGT
>NC_138770.1:581267756-581437383 GCF_965119305.1 Pelophylax lessonae | reverse complement strand
AGGGTATCCATCTTTTATTTACCGACCACAACCAACCCCAATGTAGCAGCGAGCTTGGTTTTTGACGTGTGCTCTGCCATTAACCTCAATAGCTTCCCCAGGAGAGGTTGCAGGGGATTAGGATGGGAAAGAGAGTACCTGGCAAACAATACATCTGTTTAGAGCAGTTGGGAGCAAGTTGCCATAACAAGGACTGGAATTATAGCCCCCCCAGTGGGGGTGTCAGTTGGGGAACATGGAGAAAAAAGACCCAGGAAACGATCCTGCAGTCCTTGCCTGGCCTGTTTAGCTGTTCAGTAGGGAGCTGGAAAGACAATGAATGGCCCCCTGAACGTATTGTCCAGTATTATGGCCCTGCCACCTGGGCGGAGGATGGATCATATGGTCACCATACCCCTATCTATAGGCTTAACCAAATTATCTGGCTACAAGATATATTAGAAATTATTACTAATGAGTCTGCAAATGCTTTGAACCTACTAGCAAGGTACAAGCTATGTATCGTTTTTTACCAGAATAGGCTTGCTTTAGATTACTTGCTAGCTGCAGAGGGAGTGGTGTGTGGAAAGTTCAACCTGAGTAATTGCTGTCTAAGATTGATGATCATGGGAAAGTAATTGAGGAGATTACTGATAGGATAAGAAAGCTAGCTCATGTACCTGTACAGACTTGGGATGGTTTTAATGCTGGCATTTGGTTTGGGAATTGGTTCCCAAGTTCAAGTGGGCTAAAAGCCATGTTAGGGGTAGCAATGGCAATACTGGCCGCCTGCATTTTCCTTCCTTGCCTAATTCCCCTTGTGACTAGGATGATTCAAGGTTTTTATTGAGGCCACTGTAGAAAGGAAGGCAGCAGTCCATGTAATGGCCATGTGAAAGTAACAACCATAAGCTCCCCGAAACAAACCAGAACTACCATAACTCCTTCCCACATCCCAGAGGTTTCCCCTCTGAATTCAGTGTTTTGCAATGATGCTATGTGATGCTTAGTTTCCGCTCAAACTCTCGCTACCTTAGCATCAAAAGGGGGAAATGTAGCATCACCTAGAAAGCTTTCTAAAAGGGTGGATAATTATCAAAACAAAATGGTAGATTTTGACGATCCCTGTAGTACTACAAGGACACAGAGACAGTCAAGCTGTGCATTTTAGACCCCACACCCCCCCTTCTCTCCCTTTATTTCTTTCTCTCTGTTCTGCTGTAACTAACGAGATAACAGATAAGTGTGAAGCCAGGAATGTTAATTGCTGTAGATAAAAAGTTACAGGGAACATCTGTATGAGAAAGATATGTATATCTTGCCAAACTAGTTAGAGAAATATGTATCCTAGACGTAACTGCTGTTTTATATATGTGATGTACACGCTTATTTAGTCACTTGGTAAATGGGCATGAGCACGGCTAAGTCATTTTCGTTAGCGAATAAAAAAAAATTTGTTTTCCTGAAGTTTGCTTCCCAATTCCATTTCTGGTTTCCAACAACTGTTTGCTGCTACATCTTAACCACTTATCTCAGTATTACATAGAGACTTTTGCCTACCTTCCTCTTCACTGTTAGGACCCCTTGCGGGATACCCCTTTTTTAAAGTTTCTCTAGTGCCTCCCTATCCTCTATACTCTTTGGTTCATTTTGTCTGTTTTTCCTGTCTTCTCTTTCCATCTTGCCTTCTGCCTGCTTTGTACTCCCAACCAACCCATATCATACCTCCCAATTTTTTGAGATAGGAACGAGGGACACCTATTAGCAAAAGTTTGTAAGCATAGGACACCCCCCTGCCACGCCCCATTTAAAGAAGAGTTATAAAAAAAAAATGATTATTTAAACCCACAAGTGATTTTTTTACCACTACTATTTCTTTGTAATGCATTCTGAAATTTACAAATGCAGCCATTTAGAATTTGGATGAATGGTTTAGCACTGGGACAAATGAGGAGGAAACAGGGACAGAGGGACTTTGTTCCAAATCAGGGACAGTCTCTCCAAATCAGGGACAGTTGGGAGCTATGCCATATGTCCAGACTCAGGTAACATCCCTGATCTCAAGCACCATATGCTTTGAATGTTCACATGCTATGTACATTTTACATGACCTCATGCAATAGTATAGATAATGTTCAAAAGCCATACTAAATGTTGAAAGTCAGCCTCAGGATTAAATCACTTTATTTTTATTTTACTAAATTGCATTTATATGCTGTGACAGTACTGGGCCCTGCCATTGTGTAAGTATAGGGAAAATCGACACAGGGTTTGCAACTATTCAAAGTGCAGGGCTCTCAAGCATTGTGTCTGAACAGAGAAAATTAGGCATTTGCTTTTCTCTGGATTAATAATCCAGGATCAAGGTCCAGAGTCTAAACGTTTCAAAGAGTCTGTGGGTGGGATGAAGACTAATGCTCCGTACACACTATGAGAAAATCGGGCGCAAGATCGGCCTGTTTTCCTCAATGTTTCACAGCAAGTGGGAACCAAGGATAGAAATAATGTACGAAAATTCTTGCATGACAAAGCCTTTTTTTAAATTATTTGTTTGTTTCTGATCATGCGCAGTCTTTCATATCTGATATATTCCCTGTACGAAAAATCGGATGAAAACAGTACACTTGAAACAAAAAGTGTTCTATCTATTACCATACGAGAATAAAGTTGTAGTTTGTCCCTTTGGGAAATTTTTGTTCGGAAGGTCAGAATCACCTGTCCACACACTATCAGAAAATCGTACGATCATTCCTCGGACAAAAATTTTCCCTGATCTTATAGTGTGGGGCATAGGGCCGGCCATACACAGGAATAGTAATCTTAACTAAGAATTTTTGTTCAAATTTCGCACCATTAATGGGCTGCAGCAATGGCTGATTTTTGTGCGGCCATTGAATTTGAGTGATCGGCATGTTTGAATTTTTTAAAAAAAAGCAAGATTTTCTAATTAATGATGGGAGAATGGTGCAAGAAATATAATCGAAAAAGAAATGCGGATGAGCGCAAAGATATTTCCCGGAAAGAAAGAAGATGCCCTACTACTAACTGTCACCATGCACAGTCTTACTAATTGTCACCATTCACTGCCTTACTAACTGTGACGAGACCAATCTCGCCCCATTGCATTGGAGGAGCCTGGTTGCCCGCCTGCTGCCTTTTGACTATGGACCCTCTCATCAGCCCATGCTAAACGTAAACCCCATGGCGATTGGACTGTGTTTGTGGCATCCGAGTGCTGTTTGGATATGTTGAGCGCTCAGATCCAGGCTATCTGGGGATGGGTTAAATATGGGGTTCTGTTCAGTAGACTGGGAGTTATGCATTTTTGTGTCTTTTTGTGTTTCTTTAAACATGTGGCTAATGGAGCCTTGCCTCTCCTGGAAGCTAAAACGTATTCCTGTAAACTGTAAGGAACAGGAAGCCAACTCCTAATATGGGCATTACAGGAAGTTCTGAGGAGACAGCGGTCTATTGACACTGAGTAATGTGTATTGAGGGCTCGTTAGGGAACCATTGTTCTGTGTCTGACTATTGTGTACATTGATTGCCCCCTGGGGCTTCTGTCTCCTTGCATTGGTCAAAGCTATCTGACCAATCCCTGTTGACTCATTTTCAAGCCCTCATTTGCATATGCTGGAGAGGACCTTAGTGAGAACTGCAAGTACTTTACAATTGACCAATAGGAAAGCGGTTGTTGGGGGAAGGATGTTCCAATTTCTGTATAAAAGTGTGCTCTGTTCTTCCAATAAAGGTTGTGCCTGTTTTACCCTCATCTCGGAGCTTTGTCTCGTTATTGGGGGAATCTGCTGCAGGGATTGCTATGGTCTTCCATACTCCCTTAGAGAATCACTAAGCTCTTGTAAGAGCTTGTGAAAGAGCTTGTTCGTGCTGCACTCTCTGGGGAAAGAGAGGTTCACCCACAGGAACCTGGGGCCTTGTCGTTGGTCCAGGGTGGGTAGGAGATGCCAAGACCCTAACCAAGCTGCGGCGGTTCGTGGAGTCTGAAGTGCTTACGGTGTCTGGTGGAGTGCTTGGAGCCCTCGGGAAGCACTAGGAGCGTCTGTCAACGGAGGTACCTGCTCAGGGGTGCCCTGTTCAGTAACACTAACTGACACCATCTACAGTCCTACTAAAGCCCTGTACACACTATGAGAAAATCAGGCAAATGATCAATCACTGGATGGACTATCGTCTTTATTCAACCTCAACTTCTATGTAACTATGATCTGCCGGTTTTCCTTGATGTTTCACAGCAAGTCGGAACCAAAGATAGAAAAAATGTACGAAAATTCTACAACGGCAAAGGAATTTTTTTTTTTTATCATTTGTTTATTCTGACTTCTTCTCGGGGCGGTCTCAGTCAAGTGAGGAAACCGGTAGGGCGTGGCTTACAGGACACTGAGACAGCACCACTCAAGCATTGGAAAGGAACTGCTTCACATATCCCTGCTCACGGAGGGCTTGAGCAGAGGATCAATGTTACACAGCACAGATCCCTAGTGTCTGGCAGACACCATCCTTGTGAGTGTTATGGAATTTATCTTTTACAAATAAAATAATCTCATTATGCAGTAAAACGCTATGTGTGGCATCCCTCTTTATCCTTCTATGTGATTCCACTAATTTAAACCTGAGCTGCGGTGACCAAGGAGAGAGGAGGTCAAGGATTAATTAAAGTGTGAACAAAGCTTGATTGCTGGTTTATAATTTTACCAGCAATATATCTGGTGAGTTTACCCAGGCACTAATTACTGTGGTGGAAGGATCCTCACTGACACATTACAAGCACCTTGGAATTTATATATTTTTCAGCACTATTGGCACTTTTCTGCATGAGAGGATTATAATAATGAACTTTATTCAATGGACTTTATTTTTATTGTTTGATATGAGATTATTAAGTATGAGAAATATTTTTTAGTATTTTACTAATGCTCGCATTTTTTGCACTTGCACTTTTTGCACACAAAAGATATTTTTGTGATATAATTATTTTTTGCTGATTGGCAATTTTTTGGGTTTATAAATAGTATTGTTTATAAGTATACACCATTGCACTGAAGCACCAGCACCTTAAGGCCCCTTTCACACATGCTGTCCGTTTGTCCGTTTTTCATCCATCCGTTGACGGATGAAAAACGGACATCAATGCATCTCTATGTAAAAACGGATGACAACTGATGATCATCAGTTAACATCTGTTTTCATCCACTTCCGTCAATGTCCGTTTTTTTGAACGGATGACAACGCCCTATTTTTCATCCGTCAAAAAAACGGATCGGAAGAAAAACGGATGACAACGGATGAAAAACGGATGTCAACTGATGACAACGGATGAAAAACTGATGTCAACTCATGACAATGGATGACAACGGATGAAAAACGGACGACAACGGATGAAAAGCGGATGAAAAACGGATAACAACTGACGAAAAACGGATAACAACTGACGAAAAACAGATACCAACTGACGAAAAATGGATGACAACTGACGAAAAACGGATAACAACTGACGAAAAACGGATAACAACTGACGAAAAACGGATGACAACTGACGAAAAACGGATGAAAAACGGATGAAAAACTGATACATTTGATGTGACTGAACTGATGAACTGAACGGACCGTATGTGTGAAAGGGGCCTAAAGCCCCGTACACACGTGCAGATTGTCGGCCAAACGATCGTCCGTCTTTTGTCCCCGGGCTGTCGTGTCCGCTGAAAAGTGCCAAAGACTGCACACGAATTTTGTCGGCCAACAACAGCCGACTGCAGAAGTGATGTCATGTGATGGTTAACTTTCCCTGTGTTTTTTCTTTTCTGAGCATGCCCAGTCTTGCAAATCTGCTGTCTGTCGGCCGAAATCTGTACTGACTGGCGAACAATCGGCCGTTCTGGTGTCGGCATACAAAAATTTTAATGCTTGCACGACAGATTCTGTTCGGCCAAAAGTGCGCTGTCGGAAGCATCATACTAACAAGCCGAAAATCGGCCGATCGGTCGTCGGCCGAATCTTTTCGGCCGACAATCTGCACGTGTGTACGGGCCTTAAGTTTGCACCCATACATACCAAGCAATTGATTTCAGGTGCTTATTAGCATATATGTTTGCACTTAAGCACTAGCACTTATAATTAGCATACATTTGCTTTAGCATATTTTGTCTTACATTAATTTCACTACCATCCCATATTTATTCACCACCACCATTTATATATATATAAAAAAAAAAATTTTCTCGTCATACAATTTTTTCACAGATATTGCGCCTAATTTATATAGGGGAAAGTTTCCGCGCTATTGGAGGAATTAAATAAATGACTGCAGCCTACCTCAAAAATATAGATAACTATATTTAATGAATGTGGGGTAAAGGGAGGTAAAATGGCGCTGTCAGGCTAATAAGTAGGAAATATAAATATGTCTTATAAGTGCACTGGTGATAAAGTGAAAAAAGTCAAGATATATAAAACTTAATGTGGTGAATCCTTAAAAAGTGTAAATATGTTTAAAAGAAATTAGTAAAAATATATATATATATATATATTATCGTGATAAATGGGTAAATAGGAAATATAAGATGTAAATAATAAATTATTGAAAATCTATTCAGTGTGTGATCCTAAAGGTATAAATATGATTTCATACAAAATACATTAAATCAATAAATAAAGTGATATATTAAATAACCTCAATAAATAATTAAAGTGCTAATTAATCAAATGTAAATTGTGCTAGTGAGCCAAGCAATAAATAGCTTTGTATAAATTTGTACACAAAATCAATTCATAAATAGTGTCCCTCAATTTAAATAACATAAATAAATAAATAAATGTAAAAAGAATATATAGAAAAATTGTCCATATAAATAGCCAAAATTAACTGGTGCTACAAATATAATTGAGTCCCAAAATGGGAAACGAAGCAGGGATTTGACAGGAAAAAATGGATTCCAGGAGTTCCAGACTGATGGGGGTGCTCAATACAGGAATAAGTGCTCCCCTCCTATTACTCCCGCACTCACCAGATGGTGGTACCCCCACAGGGGTAATCAGCGTTTGGGGTGACTCTCAGAGGTCCCTCCGAAGGCTGGCTAGTAATCCACTTAATCCCGACTTCATATACTGTATTTTTCTCCAGGGGAAAATTTGATGGGAAATACCTCCTCTTAAAGTACTCCTCCTCCTCACTGGGCACACACTCTCCAGCCTCACATCACACCATCCAAAGAATTCTGTTGGAATAGGAGGGGAGCACTTATTCCTGTATTGAGCACCCCCATCAGTCTGGAACTCCTGGAATCCATTTTTTCCTGTCAAATCCCTGCTTCGTTTCCCATCTTGGGACTCAATTATATTTGTAGCACCAGTTAATTTTGGCTATTTATATGGACAATTTTTCTATATATTCTTTTTACATTTATTTATTTATTTATGTTATTTAAATTGCTGGGACACTATTTATGAATTGATTTTGTGTACAAATTTATACAAAGCTATTTATTGCTTGGCTCACTAGCACAATTTACATTTGATTAATTAGCACTTTAATTATTTATTGAGGTTATTTAATATATCACTTTATTTATTGATTTAATGTATTTTGTATGAAATCATATTTATACCTTTAGGATCACACACTGAATAGATTTTCAATAATTTATTATTTACATCTTATATTTCCTATTTACCCATTTATCACGATAATATATATATATATATATTTTTTTACTAATTTCTTTTAAACATATTTACACTTTTTAAGGATTCACCACATTAAGTTTTATATATCTTGACTTTTTTCACTTTATCACCAGTGCACTTATAAGACATATTTATATTTCCTACTTATTAGCCTGACAGCGCCATTTTACCTCCCTTTACCCCACATTGCGCCTAATTTATTTTCCTTACTTGCCCCATAGCTTTTGCTATGGTTCAGCGGCTGCATTTCTGGTGATTAATTGTTTTTACACATAAGCTTCCTAGGCGCTGGTTTCCCCATTTGATTCACAGTCTATCAGTGCCCATCAGTGCAGCCTTATCAGTCCCCATTAGTACAGCCTCATTACTGCCCATCAGTGCAGCCTCATCAGTGCAGCATACCAGTGCGGCCTCATCAGTGCAGCATATCAGTGAATCCCCATCAGTGTCCCTTATTGCAGCCTATCAATGAATCATATCAGTGCCCTTTAGTGAAAAATGTGAATGCAGCGCTGCTTAATAATATAAATAAATAAATACATACAAGTGATAAAATCATACAAGTGGTAAAATCTACTACCGATCATATACTCATATTATTAAGAAATTGAATAAAATTAAATATAATTAAATCAATGTGTTAAATAAAGTCCATAGGTTAATCCTTCCGTAGTGGTGTGTCCTTCCCCAATATATATAAAGTGCTTTAGTGCTCGATCTGTGCTTTGCATGGGGTTTCCCCCTTCAGGTGTCTACTTACCACTAAGTAGATATAAGCAGGCATGAACAATTAGACTTTATATTCAGCGTCTCCACTTTAGCAGGAAAGGACTGTTGCTGGAAGATCAAGATAAATTCCCCATTTCCTCAGAAAAAAGAAACTGTTCATAGTGAAGTTCGTTTAAACATCACATTTATTGGGTGTACAAGGGGGATTTATACTCACAAACATCACAAAATGACATGCAAAGAATATAGCAGGACGGCTCAGTGGTGTGCTGCTCCCGCAGCATACAATCCTCCGGCCGGAGATCACGTGGTACTCGCTCTACCTATCGCTAGACGCGTTTCGCTGTGACACACAGCTTCATCTGCGGGAGCAGCACACCACTGAGCCGTCCTGCTATATTCTTTGCATGTCATTTTGTGATGTTTGTGAGTATAAATCCCCCTTGTACACCCAATAAATGTGATGTTTAAACGAACTTCACTATGAACAGTTTCTTTTTTCTGAGGAAATGGGGAATTTATCTTGATCTTCCAGCAACAGTCCTTTCCTGCTAAAGTGGAGACGCTGAATATAAAGTCTAATTGTTCATGCCTGCTTATATCTACTTAGTGGTAAGTAGACACCTGAAGGGGGAAACCCCATGCAAAGCACAGATCGAGCACTAAAGCACTTTATATATATTGGGGAAGGACACACCACTACGGAAGGATTAACCTATGGACTTTATTTAACACATTGATTTAATTATATTTAATTTTATTCAATTTCTTAATAATATGAGTATATGATCGGTAGTAGATTTTACCACTTGTATGATTTTATCACTTGTATGTATTTATTTATTTATATTATTAAGCAGCGCTGCATTCACATTTTTCACATTCTAAAGAGCACTTGCACTTTTTTGCAGCTAGCAGCTTGATCAAAATATTTATTTTTAGCACCAATCACTTTATTCAAAATCCATAAGCGCAGGGTCCCACAGTTCACAGTGCCCTTTAGTGCTGCCTGATCAGTGCAGCCCCATCAGTGCAGTTTATCAGTGCCGCCTCATCAGTGGCCATCAGCGCAGCCTCATTAGTGCTCATCAGTGCAGCATATTAGTGCCCATCAGGGCAGCATATCAGTGCAGCCCCATCAGTGAAGCTTATCAGTGCCGCCTTGTGCCCATCAGTGCAGCCTCATCAGTGCCCATCAGGGCAGCATATTAGTGCTGCCTTATTAGTGCAGCCTCATTAGTGCCCATTGGTACCCATCATTGCCGCCTCATCAGTGGCCATCAGAGCAGCATATTAGTGCCCATCAGTGCAGCATATCAGTGCCCATCAGTGCAGAATATCAATGCCCATCAGTGCAGCCTATAAGCACCCATCAGTGCACCATATCAGTGCCCATCAGTGCAGCTTATCAGTGCTGCCTTATCAGTGCTGCCCCATCAGTGCAGCTTATCAGTGCCATCTCATCAGTGGCCATAAGTGCCCATTAGTACAGCCTTATGTCACTGAATTGGTAAGATTACTCCTTTCTTTTAAGATATTTGGACTGCCACTGATTGTAATCATAGGATTATTTCACTTATTTGTATAATGACTAGGAAGTCCATAGTCATTATACATATAAGTGAAAAAATCAGTGGCAGCAAACTCAAGTCCAAATATCTTATAACATAGGAGTAATCTTACTAACCCAGTGACATATTGCAATAGCACAAATGAGGTGAGCAGGTCCAAAATAATATTGAAATCATATACAATTAAAAGTCTTAATTGTATATGATGCAAGTCAATATGCTCACTAAAGGACAAGGATGTTTAAAGAAATGAAATTATATTATTGACATGATTCCTGCCATACCTGGGGGTGGAGGAGGGTAGGCGGAGCATTAGGCTGCATTGCCACACTTATTAGCTATGGCAGCCATCGGGCCAGTTGTATTAAGTGTGGTCGGCGGCCTGTGGTCTGTCCAAATGTCCTGACCGGCCAGTATTAACATACCGGCAGGTAGCAGTGTGACTGATTTATGGGGGTGCCAGACTGATTTGCCTCCTGGACCCTGGCCCCATAAGACTGGCACTATAGTAAAAGTGTAGCGCAAGCCGGCGGGGACCCTTTTCGCGCGGGAGCCGGAAAGACGGCTGTTTTTTTTTTTCCGTGCAGGGTGACGTTTTTTTGCTGCCCACCAGAAAAGTTCCGTCCTAGGCCTGGTTCTTATTGCCTAGGCCAAGATACAGCACTGCTTGTGTCATCCTTACTATTTAGTTAGGCCTTACTACTAAATTTCTTAAAAAAAAAACAAAAAAAAAACTGACGAACTCAGGTGATCTTTGATCGCTTTCATATTGTTCGGGTAAATTTGTGAGCAACTGTTTATGGACTTCTTTACTTTCATTAGTTTAATAAAAGTGGACTGGCAGACCTTTTAAATCACAGTTTGGACTGGCATGGACTCACTAAAAAGCATCTACCACTGAGCTAAACAACCCTCGTATTACAATGCGTTTGCGATGCATTCACATGTGTTTCAGTGCAAAAAACCCCAGCGTGCTGTATTTTCCATTCACCGCTTCAATACTGGGCACTTTCACCCCCTTCCTGCCCAGGCCAATTTTCAGCTTTCAGCGCTGTTACACTTTAAATGACAATTGCGCGGTCATGCAACTCTGTACCCAAATTACAGTTTCATCATTTTTTTTCACACAAAAAGAGATTTCTTCTTGTGATATTTAATCACTGCTGTTTTTTTTTTTGCTAAAAAAATGAAAAAAGACTGAAAATTTTGAAAAATAAAGTTTATCTTAGTTTCTGTCAGAAAATGTTGTAAATAAGTAGTTTTTCTCCTTCACTAATATGCACTGATGAGGCGGCACTGAAGGGCACTTATTAGGTGGCACTGATGAGGAGGCACTAATAGGCCGCACTGATAGGTGGCACTGATATGCGGCACTGATGAGCACTAATAGGCGGCACTGATAGGTGGTACTAATGGGCACTAATAGGTGGTACTAATGGGCACTAATAGGTGACACTGATGGGCAGTATAGACAGGCAGCACTGATAATCCCTGATGAGCAGGCACTGATGGGCACTGAAAGGCAGCACTGATTCGTTTCATTGATGGGCACTGATTGGTGTCACTGTTGGGCACAAACTGGCATCATTGCTGGGCACTGCTGGAGCTGCACTGATCATCAGGGCACTGATGATCAGTGCCCTGATTACCTGTACAGGTCTCCCCTGTGAGGAGATGAGGCTGATCGGCTCTCCTCTCCTTACACTCTGTCAGTGTTAACGTAGAGAGCCGATAAACGGCACTTCTGTTTTTACATGTGATCTGCTTTGATTGGAAACAGCCGATCACATGGGTAAAGAGCTGCGTCATCGGCTCTTAAAAAAGATCAGGGTTGCGCCTTGTCCAACACGCGGGTGCACTAGAGAGGTGACACTGGGGAGAAATCATATGACGTTGTCCCAGAGTGAGAGGAAATCCCGCCCGCTGTCATTTTACTATACTGTGGGCGGGAGGAGGTTAAACACACGTGAAACCACTGTTATCTTGCAAACTATGCTTATTGAAAATTCATAAATTTTTTATGAATATACTGTATGTTTGTACTGCATTTAAAAACAAGTTTAACAACATATGGTGTAAATGAGCCCTTTCCAAGCCATTTTTCCAGTGCTGTGATAGTAAGTTAGTTTGACTGACAATTACTTGGTCATGCAACACTGCACCCAAATAATGTTATACCATTTTTTGACAAAAATACAGCCTGCTTTTGGTAGTGTTTATTACCACTGATTTCTTTTGTTTTACTGTAGAAAGGAAAAAATACTACAATGATTCTGATGCATCACATTTCTTTAGGCTATAATGCCTTCCAAACTGTTTAGGTTAGGACATAGAGTATACTGTACAGTGAAGCAGTCAGTGCGCTGTGGTCAGGACTATGTAATGCTCAGAAGAGCTTGCAGGTTTCAGTGGTCAAGAGTTAGCACCACCTTAAGCTAAGTTCACACCTAACATTGCGTGAATGTATTTTTTTGTCACACTATTTTATGAACATTTCGGTGTGTTTTCTTGCCACACACATAAAGTGGCTCATTCATTTCAATGGACTGCCCTATGCTGGCGATCGCACCAAAGAGCTTCAAGTTTCTTTTTGGGCATTGTGCTTTGCTTGTTTTTTAATACTTTTGATTCACGTCTGCTTGCCATATTTGGGGTACCATTAATGATGGATAACACTGCAAGTGTCACATGTGTTTTGTGAACATGTGCAAAAAGTCATGCTTTTGCACACATTAACAGAATACTCAGGTGTGGCTGCTGCCTTACTGTGGTGGTCAGTGTTTTTTTTCCCCCATTAATGTTGGCAATCAGTGGTGAGTACCCCATAACATTGGTATTCAATGGTAATTTCCCACACAGCATTAGTCATCAGTGTACCCCTTTAAAGTCCACCTGCCCCCTGTGTGCCCTCTTGCTGTTCATTGGTAATCATTGTAACCCCTATTCCCTTCCCCACTGATAAGTCCCCATTTTGTTGGTGGTCAGTGGGAGCAGTCTCATTCTAGGGACAAGACAGGAGAAGCACCTGCTATGGAAGAACAAAGATGATTGGGAAAATCAGTGGCAGAGAAGGAAGGTTCTCAGATGGAAACACAAACTGCATTTACTTTTGTAATCACTGTGATTGGCCATTACAAGATACAGAGTCATTCAGATCATCGTTGTGCCTTTTGTCTCTGATGCCATGACTGCTTCATCACATGCATTTATTGGGCGCACACAGGGCTGCTGTTAGAAATTGCGGGGCCCCGTACAGACTACCTGGCAGGGCCCCCCCAAGAAAATATTAAAGATATATTTAGCTAAAATTAAAACAAAATCATTATTATCAGACACAAATATAACATAACTCCTGCTAAATCTAAAAAAAAAACTATGTTAAATTAAAAAAAAGATGAGATGAGAAAAATATGCAGGCTGGGCAGTTGGAGCTCAGTGATCAGAGAGAGAGAAACAAAGTTACAATTTACAAATAAACTCCTGAGCAGAGATAAGTGCTGGGAGGGGGGGCCCACACAAGGGAGGGGGATTAGTGAGGGACGACTGTCTCTTTCTCAATAGATAAAAGCTGATAGCAGGGAGAGGGACAGATCAGATTCAGGTGCTGGAGGAAGATTTCTGTATTTGTTGTCCATCACTAATCCCCCTCTCTGTGTGGGCCCCCCCATGTGTGCTCAGGTCCCCTACAAGAGGGCTGGTGGTCCCCCGCTATCAGTGGCCCTAGGCGCACATTTCTCTCCTACAGTTACTACTCCGCCAGTGCAGAGAGAATTTATGCTGATGATCTTTAAAGAAGTTGCATTGTGGTAGGACATGTAATGTAATGAAAAGCTATGATCCTAGAAGTCTTTACTAAAATTGTTGATATACTCACTGATTCTCACATGAAGAAGCCATGTGATCCTCTCCACATACTGTAACCCACATGGGCATTGTAGGAGTTATACAACCAAACGTGTGAAGCAAGAAATAAATTCTCTTGTTTTGTGTGTGGAATTAGACAAAAAATATTTATTACGTGTGCTGTTATTACCTTGTGTGTACAGCTAACAGGCAGGGGGAAGCATTTATGACAGAAGAGACCAAAATAGTCTCTTCTTTTATTAAAACTGTACCTGTCAGCAACTTTTAGAAAATTTAAAAGTTTTATACCACTTTAAGGGCCTATTTAGGGCTTAGTCACACTACAGCGCATACTTTAGCACTGACATGCACTCTACTATTGACTTCTAACCTTTCACTGCACACTGCAGCATTTCTTAACATGCTGTGCAAACATGTCACCTGTACTATTTTTCTTTTTCAGTACAGACCAATGCAACGCACTATAGAAAATAAAGCTTTCTGCCTCATCCTTGCATTGGGATTGTGTTGAGTAATATGCCCAGCACGGGTGGTGTGAATAATCTTTTAAAGGACAGCTGCAAAAACCTTGCCTCCTGGGTACTGCTAACCCTTCCCAACACTTACCTTGGTCCTCGTTACAGGGATCTTCACTGTGCTGTCCTGTGTGGACCCACACAAACTTTCTGCAGAAATTGCCCTTGCCAGATCCTCTTGTTCCTGTGTCTGTATGCCATGACCGCATTCCTATACTCATGGTGGCCTCCAGCTGTCCTGCAAAGTTCATCTCTCTCCATAGAATAAAATGAGGCAGAGGGAACAGTGACCAAGGTAAATGTTAGACTGGGTCAGCACACTCACTGGGAAGGGGAAGGAATTAAAAGAACAATTGTTTCATAAGCCGGACCTCAGTACCTCTCTACTGTAAAAAGAGTGGAGAAGTGGACATTTATTTTTGGAGTGCCGTTCAAAAATAATGCTATGTCTACTACTTGTGCACACATTGCTAAGGCGTTTGATACAGTTTCCCACAAACTCTTAATTTATAAAATAAGGTCTGCAGGCATCGACCACAAGGTTTGCTCTTGGATACAAAACTGGTTAAAGGGGAGTATCCAAAGGGTGGTAATAAATAACGTGTATTCAGACTTGTCTGGGGTGGTAAGTGGGGTCCCCCAAGGCTCAGTCCTGGGACCAATCTTGTTCAATTTATTCATAAATAGCATTGAGGATCGGATCATTAGCTCAATCTCAGTTTTTGCAGATTACAAAAAATTAAGCAGGGCAATAACTTCACATCGTGAGGCAGAAATCTTACAGAATGACCTGAACAAAATAACAGAGTGAGCAACTACATGGCAAATGAGGAGAAGTGTAAGGTATTACACTTGGGGACTAAAAACATAAACGCCCAATACACTTTGGGGCGGGGGGAACCCCTGGGGGAATCAAAAATGGAGAAAGATCTGGGAGTCTTAGTGGAAGATAGACTTAGCAATAGCATGCAATGTGAAGCTGCAGCTGCCAAAGCCGGCAGAATATTAGCTTGCATAAGGTAGGGGATGTATTCCAGAGATAAAACTATAATTCAACCACTTTATAATACACTGGTCTGACCGCATCTGGAGTATTCGGTCTGGTCGCCAGTCCTCAAAAGGGATGTTTGGAACTGGAGAGAGTCCAGAGGAGAGCAACTAAACTGATTAGGGGATTGAAGGTTCTTAATTATGAAGAGCGCTTACAAGCGATTGATTTATTCTCCCTGGAAAGGAGACGCCTGAGAGAGGACATGATGGCGATATACAAGTACCTCAACGGTGATCTCAGCATAGAAAAAAAAAACTGTTCAGTCACAACGAATGCATGAGGACACGTGGCCATACAATGTGATTGGAGGAGAAGAGATTTAACCTTAGGTAACGCAGGGTTTTTTTTTTTTTTACAGTAAGGACTACAACATTGTGGAATTCTCTACCACAAATGGTAGTTACTACAGGGAGTATGGCTACTTTTAAAAGACTCTTGGATGTACATCTCAAGGATCAAAACCAGTGGCGGAGCCAGAGGGTTAGCTGGGGTGTCAATTGACACCCCAGAAAAAGTCCCTGCCACCCCTGTTGCCACCCCGATCCAGGCTGGCAGCGGAGGAATCACAGGCAGTGGTGGGATGGGATCAGCCGGTTCGCAGAACCGGCTGATCCCTCTAAGCTGGCGGCCAGGGTCAGGGAGCAGCAGAACAGTGCGTCCCGAAGCCGAGCCCGCCCATTCTGTGACAATAGCGAATGAAAATTCGCTATTGTCACATGGATCCTCCTCCGGCCAATCAGGGAGCGGGTCCTCCCGCTTCCTGATTGGCCGAATGGCAAATGCCGTGCCATTGGTCGAGGAGGCGCCGGCGGGAGGACTGAGAAGATGCAGGGAGCCGCGGACCGATGATAAGCTGCTGTGATGACCGTCCGTCCGTGAGGTAAGTAAGCCGGTCTCATGGGGGGGGGGGGGGACGACGCTGGCACTCTGCAATGATTGCGGGCAAATGCTGTGGCACTCTGCAATAATCATTGGGGGCATTGCTGTCTCACTGCAATAATCATTGGGGGCATTTCTGTGGCACTCTGCAATAATCATTGGGGGCATTGCTTTCTCACTGCAATAATCATTGGGGGCATTTCTGTGGCACTCTGCAATAATCATTGGGGGCATTGCTGTCTCACTGCAATAATCATTGGGGGCAAGGCTGTCTCACTGCAATAATCATTGGGGGCAAGGCTGTCTCACTCTGCAATAATCATTGGGGGCATTGCTGTCTCACTCTGCAATAATCATTGGGGGCATTGCTGTCTCACTGCAATAATCATTGGGGGCATTTCTGTGGCACTCTGCAATAATCATTGGGGGCAAGGCTGTCTCACTGCAATAATCATTGGGGGCATTTCTGTGGCACTCTGCAATAATCATTGGGGGCATTGCTGTGGCACTCTGCAATAATCATTGGGGGCAAGACTGTCTCACTGCAATAATCATTGGGGGCATTGCTGTCTCACTGCAATAATCATTGGGGGCATTTCTGTGGCACTCTGCAATAATCATTGGGGGCATTGCTGTCTCACTCTGCAATAATCATTGGGGGCAAGGCTGTCTCACTGCAATAATCATTGGGGGCATTGCTGTCTCACTGCAATAATCATTGGGGGCATTGCTGTCTCACTGCAATAATCATTGGGGGCATTTCTGTGGCACTCTGCAATAATCATTGGGGGCATTGCTGTGGCACTCTGCAATAATCATTGGGGGCAAGGCTGTCTCACTGCAATAATCATTGGGGGCAAGGCTGTCTCACTGCAATAATCATTGGGGGCAAGGCTGTCTCACTCTGCAATAATCATTGGGGGCAAGGCTGTCTCACTCTGCAATAATCATTGGGGGCATTGCTGTCTCACTCTGCAATAATCATTGGGGGCAAGGCTGTCTCACTCTGCAATAATCATTGGGGGCATTGCTGTCTCACTCTGCAATAATCATTGGGGGCATTGCTGTCTCACTCTGCAATAATCATTGGGGGCAAGGCTGTGGCACTCTGCAATAATCATTGGGGGCATTTCTGTGGCACTCTGCAATAATCATTGGGGGCATTGCTGTGGCACTCTGCAATAATCATTGGGGGCATTGCTGTGGCACTCTGCAATAATCATTGGGGGCATTGCTGTGGCACTCTGCAATAATCATTGGGGGCATTGCTGTCTCACTCTGCAATAATCATTGGGGGCAAGGCTGTGGCACTCTGCAATAATCATTGGGGGCATTGCTGTGGCACTCTGCAATAATCATTGGGGGCAAGGCTGTGGCACTCTGCAATAATCATTGGGGGCATTGCTGTGGCACTCTGCAATAATCATTGGGGGCATTGCTGTGGCACTCTGCAATAATCATTGGGGGCAAACCTGTATCCTCTGATCGCCACCTGTATCCTGTCTGTATCCTCTGATCACCACCACCTGTATCCTGTCTTTACTAGTAATGGCAGCGATCATTAGAGGGACTGCGACATTGCGGTGGACGAATCTGACACTAAATTACACTTTGTATATTGACCCCCCAAAATAATACCTAGCCACCCCTTTGCCACCCCTGTTTTAAAAGTCTAGCTCCGCCACTGATCAAAACATTCAGGGGTATGTGAAATAATTGCGTCCACACACACCTACACAGGCTGAACTGGATGGACTATAGTCTTTATTCAACCTCAACTACTATGTAACTATGTTGCTATGTAACTATGTAACATCAGAGCTGCACACAATGCCTGTGATTGTGCTGTCATAAACAGGGCAGATCATAAGCAAAATGCACAAAGCCGGCCAGAGAAGCCCTTTGCCTTATGACTGCTGTAGTAGCCAAATGTTTACATTTTACTATATAAAATGTATTTTTTGTGAAACTTTTCTATAACAAAATTGCTAACAGGCAGTTTTTTTATGCAGAAAAGACATATGGACCCTTTCACATGAGCTTTTTGATAAGGTCCACCTATCGATTTTTAAGGTGGACCTAATCGGAAGTTCCATGCAGATTGATCAGGTCCTAAACTTGACCGATTGGAGGTAGCCTGTAGTGACATCTGTCTGCCCATAGAGCTGTCACAGGTCTCCAGGCACAGACTGGACGGGCATGTATGTGAAAACACTGATATCGGTCCTGTTTGGCTCCGATTTAGCAGGGAATCTCCTGATCGAAGCAGACTCAGCTCATTGTGATAGGAGCCTAGGTCTCTTCTGCATTAATGTTTCTTATCTGCCTGTCTGAGCTGTACACTGAGCTGCACATGTGCATGCGTAGGAGCGATATCATCTTGGTCTGGCCAATGAAAACAGCTGAAGATCAAAACCCTGAGGAAGACCGACTGAAGATGTCAAGAGCCAGTGAAGCAGCCCTGAGACACCGCAGCACTGGAGTGGAGGGCAGTATAGTTCTGCTTTAAGTGTTTACATTGAAGAACCCTCCTCTTTCTTTCACAAAGCAGGAAGGAGGATTTTTATTAGTGACCTAATGAATAAAAGGTAGGCAGCAGCAGCTTAATTCGTTTGTGGGATTGTTTTTTTTTCTGTTTTTGTATTTTTGTTACCTAGATGGAGTTTGAGGTAACTGGATGTAAAGAGATGCACATCCATGTACTTTCCCCTAACCCTAGACTAGCACGGAGCTGAATGGAATGCCTGAGTAAAAGGGCCCTAGGGCTCCATTTACACCAAGGCGGTAGAATCGCCATGATTCTGCCCACAATCCCGAATCACTGCAAAACTTAGGACCTGCTTCGATCCCTTACTTTCAATTGCACCCCAATTGTGGCGCGGTTTTGCAGTAATTGTCGCCCGATAAATCAATGTAAATTGCCGCAAACAGAATTGAAGGGAGGCCTGTCGCCCAAAAGAAGTTCTCTGTTAGTCGACAGGTGTCCTGCGATTCTGTTTGTACGATTTTACCACAATTCATCTCTCAGTATGGGGCCTCTCATTTGGGAGAGGTTCCGCATCCTGTTTGCAGCTCATGAATCTGAAGCTTTGTTCACACCATGGCGTTCCGGATCATGGGCAGAATCGCTGCAATTGTGGCCGCAATCCCGGATTGCCACAAAACGCTGGACGCGCTAGCATTCCCTGTTAGGCTTCGTTCACACCATGGCGTTTTTGGGCGACAGGCGCCCCGCGATTCTGTATGCACGGTTTTACTGCGATTCGTCAGGTGACACTTTTGGGAAAACGGCACTGCGATTGAGGTTCCATTGAAAGTAAGGGGGATCGTGAGTGTATCCTGGGTTTTGCAGTGATTCAGGATCACAGGCAGAATCACAGCAAATCCGCCTGTAAACCGAAACGCCATAGTGTGAACGGAGCCTGAGATTCGTGAGCTGCAAATAGAACCTTACCAAAAATGAGAGGGCCCCATACTGAGCGATGTGTGGGAGCACGTTCCAATAGATTCAAAAGGGTCAGTTCCCAAAGAGGTGCTGGACCAAGGATTCTGGACAGGTGGATAAAACTTGATTACTGAACCTAGGCAGCTCTGCCAAAAACCCAGTTTCCCCCAGATAATGAAGGGCCTCCACTAGAAACTCCACAAGAAATCAACACACAGAACACCAGGTCTTAATAAGCATTTTATTGTTAATAAAATTAAAATCACAATAAAACAAAAGACAACCACCACATTTTGTGGACAATATTTACTGGCACAAGTCTATAGAGACTTTCAGTGTTTTATGTCCAATACATCTGAGGTTTTTGGAAAATAGGATTCACTCCGGTAACATTATCCCCTTTGTCAGTGAGCAGTGGCTGCAGGGGAAAGGAGTGAGCGCTCGACAACAGCCGTGACATCACTCACAGGTTCCCATGATCCAGCCATTGAAGGCGCTCCATTCTTTCCCCTCCAGTCACTGCTCACTGACTGACACAAAGAAGCTAGAGTGAACTAAATATAGGTAAGTATACATACCTTTTTTTTTTTTTTTACACAGATTAGGCAGTATAAGTAGCAGGAGGTGACATTTTTAAGACTAGTTATTGTTAGGCTGGACTTCTACTTTAAAGCGGAACTAAACCCTCCTACCCTATTCAGTACCGGTGCACTGATATGAAAATTCCAGTGCTGAAACTTCAGGATACACTTGGTCGAAAAACCGAAGTGGACAGTTTTAAAAAAAATTGTTTTAAATGTATTAATGTGGCTGGCTATTTTGCATTGAAGCAGGGGTCAAGTCCTGGGGAAAAAAGTGTGGGAACTCACCCAAGATACACCCGCGCCCCCCCCAAAAAAAAAATTTACGCTCATATATTTCACAGAAAATACAATGCAATATTTATTGTAAGGGGTGTGAGGGTGGCACGAGAATGCAAATGTGCAGTGGACTCACTGCTCCACTTACCTGGCACCTCTGAAATCGAAGTCCCCGGGCCTGCTCCTTGTGTGCTGGCTGTGTCTGGCTCCTCTGCTGCGTGCTGCTGCCTCGCCTTACCGGTGACTCCACTGATGCTGTCCACACACTCTGGGCCTTCAAGTGCTTAAACATGAAACATTCGTGACAAATTGGCCAAATAAACACATAAACATTAAATATTCCTGACAAAGGGCATCAGTCACGATTCACAAATATTTAATGTTTCTGCATTTGAAGGCCCAGAGTGTGTGCAGACATCATCAGCGGAGTCACCGGTAAGGCGAGGCAGCAGCACGCAGCAGAGGAGCCAGACACAGCCAGCACACAAGGAGCAGGCCTGTGGACATCAATTTTATAAGTGGCAGGTAAGGTAAGTGGAGCAGTTCAGCTGTAAAATTCTGTCAGCATGTCAGCCACATTGTCATTTTCAGGGGTGTGTGAGTCACACACCCCTGAAAATAACAATGTGGTTGACATGCTGACAGAATTTTACAGTGTGAGGTACAGTATGAGAGGCAAATGTGCAGTGAGTGGACTGTGGAGACTCACTGCTCCAGTGACTCACCTCCCAGGCAGGCTGCCACACAGCCACAGTGCCACTTTCTAAAGCAAGCCTGCTCCTCTGACTGCTGCAGTTTTCTTCTGGCAGTGTGAGTCCACAATCCACTCACTGCACATTTGCCTCTCATACCAACCTTACACTGTAAAATTCTGTCAGCATGTCAGCCACACTGTCATTTTCAGGGGTGTGTGAGCACACACACCCCTGAAAATGACAATGTGGCTGACATGCTGACAGAATTTTACAGTGTGTGAGGGACAGTGGCTGACATGCTGACAGAATTTTACAGTGTGAGGGACAGTATGGGAGGCAAATGTGCAGTGAGTGGTCTGTGGAGACTCACTGCTCCTGTGACTCACCTCCCAGGCAGGCTGCCACAGTGCCACTGCTAAAACCGGCCTGCTCCTCTGACTGCTGGATTTTTCTTCTTCTGGATGCTGTGGATATGCTGCTGCTCTCTGTCTCTGCTGCCGGCTGCCTTCTTCTCCTTGCCTCGCCTCACTCACCGCCGCGCCTCACCAAGCCATCATCAATTCAATGATCCAGTCAGGCCACGCCCACGCCTGTCCATTCAGCGCGCACTCTAGGCCTGGGCTGGGCCTGTGACTGGCTGGTGGTTCTTGTTGCTGGGCAGCTGACTCTCCTGCTCGTGACGTCATCCGCTGTGCGCTTCCCCCTCCGCCGGCCTGTTTGCAGAGAGAGGCGCCGCGATCGGTGAGACGCTGCGGCTGCCTGCACTGCACTGTAAGCTCTGGCTGGCCTGGTCCTGCAGGAGGTCGGAGGAGCAATGGGAACGGCGTTCCCGCTGTGGAAATAGTGCGGGGATGCCGTTCCCATGCGTTCCCGCAGGACTCGACCCCTGCATTGAAGTCAATAAGATGCAATTTTGCATTGAAGTCAATGGAACGTGATTTTGCATTGAAGTCAATGGGGCACAATTTTGCATTGAAGTCAATGGACTGCAATTTCACATTGAAGTCAATGGGCCGTGATTTTGCATTAAAGTCAATTGGACGCAGCATGTCTTTATTGGAACCTTTTATTATTTTTTTTCTATCGGCAAGAGTCAAATAACCCTATTTTTGATCGCTATATCGGAGCATCACTACTTTTCAGCCAAGGAAGCTGCAGTCCTAGCCTTTATTTGATCTGCAGCTGCCAATGTGCTGCACATGTGATCAGTTATGACACCAGCCATTTGATAGATTGTCAGTTTGGTTGAGAACACAAGCAAATGTGATAGTTAGCATTCCGGGCATGCTAGAAATAGAACTGTTTTTTTAAACCGTTAAATCGATGGGTTTAGTTCCGCTTTAACTGTTTTCCAAACAATTACATTCAAGGAATGCCATGAAAAACTGTCAGTATTGCTTGTGCTCTCAACAGAACTGTCAAGCCATTAAATTGTTGGTGTCATAACTGATCACATGCAGCACCATGGCAACTGAGGATCAAAAAGAGTTTGAAGAACAAAATCCTGAGGAAGACTGAAGACAGCAGCTTCCTTGGCTATAAAGGATAGGAGGTATTTCCACTTTAAAGTGGCTGAAACCCTTACATATACCCAATAAAGTAACTGGCCTTGGGTGATACACCGAAATTAAACAAATCTTGCTACATACCGTAAGTTGTACTTGTTTATTTGCAGCCCTCTCTTACCCAGGGATGTTCAAAGTGCAGATTTTATGCAGCTTGTCTGAGCTATCAGAAAGCAGGGGGCAGGGATCTAAAGTTACACTGTGCCGAACTTAGTGATTGCTGATTGGAGGGAAGGGACACACCCTCTTCACACATGAACAGAGCTGGGCCAGTCAATCACAGGATGTGTGCTGGGGGTCCCTCCCCCTCACCTTTTTTCGCTTGATATCAGGAAAACTTGTCAGAAGTGACTCACGTGGATAGCAGAGGAACCAGGCAGCAGTGCACTTAGTGGACACACTATATAGGGATATACGCTATACTATTAAAAGTATTGGGACGCCTGCCTTTACACGCACATAAACTTTATTGGCATCCCAGTCTTAGTCCATAGGGTTCAATATTGAGTTGGCCCGCCCTTTGCAGCTATAACAGCTTCAACCCTTCTGGGAAGGCTGTCAACAAGGTTTAGGAGTGTGTCTATGGGAATGTTTGACCATTCTTCCAGAAACGCATCTGTGAGGTCAGGCACTGGTGTTGGATGAGAAGGCCTGGCTCGCAGTCTTTGCTCTAATTCATCCCAAAATTTAGAACTCTGTGCAGGCCAGTCAAGTTCCTCCTCCCCAAACTCGCTCATCCATGTCTTTCCATGGACCTTGCTTTTTGCACTGGTGTGCAGTCATGTTGGAACAGGAAGGTGCCATCCCCAAACTTTTCCCACAAAGTTGGGAGCATGAAATTGTCCAAAATGTCACAACAATATCCCCTCTCCACCAAATGCTTTGGACCAGTGCACAAAGCAAGGTCCATAGAAACATGGATGAGAAAGTTTGGGGTGGAGGAACGTGACTGGCCTGCACAGAGTCCTTACTTCAACCTGATCTTATTCATCCCAAAGGTGTTCTATCAGGTTGAAGTAAGGACTCTGTGCAGGCCAGTCAAGTTCCTCCACCCCAAACTTGCTCATCCATGTCTCTATGGACCTTGCTTTGTGCACTGGTCCAAATTGTTTGGTGGAGAGGGGATTATGTTGTGGGGTTGTTTTTCAGGGGTTTGGCTTGGCTCCTTAGTTCCAGTGAAGGGAACACTTAAGGCATCAGCATGGCAAGACATTTTGGTCAATTTCATGCTCCCAACTTTGTGGGGACAGTTTGGGGATGGCACCTTCCTGTTGACTGCGCACCAGTGCAGAAAGCAAGGTCCATAAAGACACGGATGAGTGAATTTGGGGAAGAGGACTTGACTGGCCTGCACATAGTCCTACATTTCGGGATGAAATAGACTGCGAGCCAGGCCTTCTTGTCCAACATCAGTGCCTGACCTCACAAATGCGCTTCTGGAAGAATGGTCAAACATTCCCATAGACACACTCCTAAACCTTGTGGACAGCCTTCCCAGAAGAGTTGAAGTTGTTATAGCTGCAGAGGGTGGGTCAAATCAATATTGAACCTTACTGACTAAGACTGGGATGCCATTAAAGTTCATGTGTGTGTAAAGGCAGGCGTCCCAATACTTTTGGTAATATAGTGTACATTCTTCATATTTCATTTCTGAGGGTTGCAATCACTTTAAGGCAGCCTTTCTCAACCTTTTCAACACAGAGGAAACCTTGAAATAAATTTCTGGTCTTGGGGAACCCCTGCTAAAAATTAAAAATCTATAACTCATGACACATTAGTGTGACAGTCAGTGGGAAGAATGCTCCTTACTCTTGTCATCGTTGGGAAGAATTACCCCCCTTACAGATAGCTAAAAGGAACAATGCTGTCATTGGGAACTTATCGAAGAGGCAGAAATTGCCCATTTCTCAAGGAACCCCTAGCAACCTCAGGAGGAACCTTAGGATTGCACGGAACCCTGCTTGCTAAACCCTGCTTTAAGGCAAAAAAATTGCACTTTTCCACTGGAAGTACTGGTTCGGCTCAACCCGGCACTGCTTGGCCCAGCTCTGCTTTTCCACTGTGTAGTACGAGTTGGCACGTTTCAGCGCTGTATAGGCTATACTCTGCTCGGTTTTCTTTTCCACTGCGTAGTAAGCGGGTGGGATTACAACGATTCTCTGACCAATCAGTGGCTAGTAGTGACAAACAATCAATGCTGCATGCAAAGGATTGTGGGATATGGTATAGGTACGGCCCGCTTGGAACCCCAACCGAGGTGGTACTGTTTAAGGGAGCCATACCATGTAGTGGAAAAGCGCCGCTGTACCAAAACTGTACCGAACCGTTCTAACGCGTACCATGCGGTGGAAAAGCATCAAACCGAGCCGTACCATGCAGTGGAAAAACATCAAACCGAGCCGTACCATGCAGTGGAAAAATGCGACACTGAGCCGTGCCATGCAGTGTAAAAACGCGACACCGAGCCGTTCCATGCATGGAAAAGCGCCAATGTGCTGTCTCTGTCACTTGGGGGTTTGGTCACCATCAGGGGCCACCCCTTGTGTCCTACTCGTGAATGGTCAGAGATCAAGATCTCTACTGTGTCCTGAAGAGCATTGCTCCAGTACAGGTGTCCTTTGTGACAATGAAATAAGAATAGTGGAAGGAGTTCACTCAGCACCTGAACCCCTCCCCCTCCATAGTGATCATACAATATGTGACTAATGATGATGAGTAAAGACCGGTACAGCAGGATGTAATGGAAGGAGGTCTGCTGATCTGCACACTTGTCATTGATCAGCTGCCTGGGTGAATAGGATAATGACTTCCTATGAGAAGAAGGTTGCAGTTACAGATGATGTCACCCTCTGACACCTCTACAGAGCCCAGTGTCATAGAGGTCCCCTGCACCGTACTCCTTATCAGCTCTCCCCTCCTCCTCTCCCCGTGACTGGACCCGGCTTATCCCTGGACCTGCCCGGCAGCTGCCACGTTTCAGTGGTGACGTCAGCCCAAGCCAGCAGATTCCGCTAGAGGGAGCCGGAGCTACCCCTCCAGGAACCAGGACAAGGAGAGGGAGGGGCCGCTCGCAGGGGAGGGGTGAGGGTTTTCGCTGCGCAGGCGCGGAATACCCGCGGCTCTCTGGGAAATGAAGTTTTCCCCGCCCCTCTACCATAACTTAGGGACGGTGCGCACGGGCGCTGTAGGACTACATCTCCCAGGGTACAGCGCGAGGCCGGCCTTCTGTCGCCAGTGCGAAGCCTTCCTGAGTTGGAGGATTCACTATTTCCTGGTTTGGGCCGGCAGCCATTTTGGGGTTACAGAGAGCTCGGGCTTGAGGCTGCTGTGCTGGTATTTGGGGGGTTCCTGGGCTGCTGGGGGGAATAAATAGTTCTTATTATTAGATAGTAGGTTTGTCGCTGGAACCTTCCGTGGAGGTCCGGTCTGCCGGTTTAGTTTTCATTCGTCCCCTGGACCCGGGTTTGCTTGGCGAGGCGGTGGGTCTCCGGTGTTCGGTGTGTTGTGATTCTGCAGAAGCGGTGGAGAGAGCAGTGACATGTCCAGCATGAATCCCGAGTAGTAAGTATGATGGTGGGGGGGACATCCGGGACCAGGCCGGGGGAGGCCTCAGTCTGTTACCTGCCCTGTCATTGTCACTGGAGGGAGGGGAGACAATCCTACACACACAGCTACTTCTCACATACTAACATGTGCTGTGCACATACAGCCAGGACCATTGTCACCAGGCTAGACAGCTGTGGAGGGACTACAAGTCCCAGCATGTCCTGACCCCAGTGTCTGCAGAGGGGTGCTGGTACTTGTAGTTCTTCTACACCATAAATCCCAGCTCTGCCCAAGACTTTGCCAGGATTTCCTGATGTACTCCTCCCTTCATTTCCTGTATGTCAGATCCCCCTCCATGGAGATGGTTTATTCCTTCCTGTACCCCCCTCATATCTCACCCCTATACCCTGTCTGTATGTCAGATCCCCCTCCATGGAGATGGTTTATTCCTTCCTGTACCCCCTTATATCTCACCCCCTATACCCTGTCTGTATGTCTTACCCCCCTCCATGGAGATGGTTTATTCCTTCCTGTACCCCCCTCATATATCACCCCTATACCCTGTCTGTATGTCATCCCCTTCCATTGAGATGGTTTATTCCTTCCTGTACCCCTCATATCTCACCCCCTATACCCTGCCTGTATGACAGATTCCCCTCCATGGAGATGGTTTATTCCTTCCTGTACTCCCCTCATATCTCACCCCCTATACCCTGTCTGTATGTCACCCCCCTCCATGGAGATGGTTTATTCCTTCCTGTACCCCTCATATCTCACCCCCTATACCCTGCCTGTATGACAGATTCCCCTCCATGGAGATGGTTTATTCCTTCCTGTACCCCCTCATATCTCACCCCCTACACCCTGCCTGTATGACAGATTCCCCTCCATGGAGATGGTTTATTCCTTCCTGTACCCCCTCATATCTCACCCCCTATACCCTGTCTGTATGTCAGTTCCCCCCTCCATGGAGATGGTTTATTCCTTTCTGTACCCCCTCATATCTCACCCCCTATACCCTGTCTGTATGTCACCCCCCTCCATGGAGATGGTTTATTCCTTCCTGTACCCCTCATATCTCACCCCCTATACCCTGCCTGTATGACAGATTCCCCTCCATGGAGATGGTTTATTCCTTCCTGTACCCCCTCATATCTCACCCCCTACACCCTGCCTGTATGTCAGATTCCCCTCCATGGAGATGGTTTATTCCTTCCTGTACCCCCTCATATCTCACCCCCTATACCCCATCTGTATGTCAGATCCCCCCTCCATGGAGATGGTTTATTCCTTTCTGTACCCCCTCATATCTCACCCCCTATACCCTGTCTGTATGTCAGATCCCCCTCCATGGAGATGGTTTATTCCTTCCTGTACCCCCTCATATCTCACCCCTATACCCCGTCTGTATGTCAGATCCCCCTCCATAGAGATGGTTTATTCCTTCCTGTACCCCTCATATCTCACCCCCTATACCCTGTCTGTATGTCAGATCCCCCTCCATAGAGATGGTTTATTCCTTCCTGTACCCCTCATATCTCACCCCCTATACCCTGTCTGTATGTCGAATCCCCAGTATGGCAGCATGTGTCTGACCTCTCACACAAAGACATGGCAATCAGCACCTCTTCTGAATCATCAGAATCTTGTGTCCTAGGCTGTTCTATAACCTCTTGTGTCACTTCTATAGCTATCGTACAGTATCTTACCTCTATGGCCATCTTCTAGGTTACATCTATGGCAAACTTAAAGGGTCTTGTGTCTATGGCCATCTTATGGCATCCTGTGACTGTGTTACCATCTTATAGCATCTTATGTCTAAGACCATCGTTAAGGTTACATCTATGACCATCCTATCCTATCCAACAGCTTTTTCCATCCTATAGAATCTTAGATCTATGGCTACAACTATAGCTACCTTATAAGATGACCATAGATGTTAGATGCTATAATATTGCTATAGACCTTATTAAGCCCACGTTCACATTGGTCTGATTTGATGTGTCAAATTGGAGCTACGGCACTGTCCAAATCTGTGCCACGCCGACTTTGCGGGCTACACGTCCCAAAAGTAGTTTCTGCTCTACTTTTGGCGAACTTTGTGGATGGATTTCAATAGACATTTATGCAGGAACCGGCACAGATGTCTGTGAAACCCTGAAGTAGGATTGAAAATGCCAGTCTGAAATAGTTCTCAATAGTTTCAAACCCGCCTCAGTGTGAACCTAGGTTGAATGCGGTTAGTTGACCATAGACCTAAGATGACCATAGCCGTTAAATGTTATAAGATGTCCATAGATGTTAGACGCTATAATATCGTAGGTCTGTGGCCACTTATAACGCAGGAGTAGGCAACCTTGACACCCCAGCTGTTGTGAAACTACCAATCCCGTCATGCCCCTGCTTCCTCTAGGAGTCATACCTGTGGATGTCAGAACCCTGTCATGCCTCATGGGATTTGTAGTTTCACAATAGCTGGAGATCTGAGGTTGTCTACGTCTGTTATAGCATATCTGAAGCCAAACACTTGTGCTTAGTTGTAGTTTTGGATAGAGCTTGGAATATTTAGAACACCTGTCAGATTTTTTTTTTTCTGTAGGTAAAGATTTACTCTGTACTTTTCCTGTGACAACTTTCACTGAAATTGAGGAAACATGCTACATTTTGAGCTGTCACCAGAACAGAAATAAAGGGGGGAAAAAAGTGACAATTCTCTCAGGAACATTGAAGATTTCCTCACTTCCTTTTGTGTATAGAAGACAGGAAGTTAAAAGAAATCTGCCTAATGGAAGACATAGACCCAAATAAAACTGGGTTTTTATTGATTTACTATCCTAAACGAAAAGGGGGGGGGGGTTTACACATAAAGCAGTTCTATAACTGCCTGAGGGGACAGCACCTCCCAGTCCTGTATAGGATGGCAGCTCTGGATCCACTGGGCTTGCAAGTATAGTTATACATTATAGCAAGAAGACGAGGTTAAGGGCATGTTAACTGTTCTTTGGCTTGGAGGGTGAAGTCCCTATGTAAGGAGCCTCCAGGTTTTGAGACATGACAAGAACCAGCAAGTCCTGCCAGCTGGTGTAAAGCTGGTCATTCTGGCACTTGTAGTTTCTCAGTAGGCTGAGTTTTGTCAGGCTGAGAGCATAAGCTTTCCATCTTCATATTGGGTCAGTCTTTTTTCCTTTTATACAGTTGTATTTTACTGTTAAAGTGGTTGTAAACCTCAGAATTAGAAAAAAACAAACAAACACCTGAAAGATAAACACATAATATGCTAGTATGCATTCCATACTAGCTCATTATGAAATACCTTAGAACGAAGCCCTCACAAGTGCCGACCACTCACCTCTCTCACGGGTGACATGTTCGGTCGCCCTTCTTCTGGGTTTGCGGCGTCCGGCCATCTGATTGGCTGGAGCCGCGATGACGTCACTCCCACGCGTGCGCGCAGGAGCTGACGTTCACGGCACAGGGCTCTGAAGGAACGGCCCGAGCGCATGTGCCAGCGATGTCACATATAAAGTAAATATCTCCTAAATGGTACATGTTTAGGAGATATTTACAGTACCTATAGGTAAGTCTTATCCTAGGCTTACCTATAGGTACAAGTTACAGAGGAGGGTTTACTTTTTAATAGGCCATACTTTATCATCTTTCCTTTTTACCTGTTGTCATAGTCACTGCTTTGTTTTGCCTGATGGAAGCCATTGATGCTTATCAATTAAGATGTGTGCTTTTTTTTTTTTTTTACAATTGTACAGTATTTGAACTGCTTGGGTAAGAGATTGATTAGCAATTGTTCTTTGTAATAATTAGGGCAGTATAGAATCATTTCTATCTTTTAGAGGCCTTAGGCCTTCCTGCTGCTGAGCACATATAAGTGGTTGCACATTTTTCCAGTAGTCCAACAGCACCAGTGCTTGTAGCTTGGCCAGAGACGTCTTTATTGTAAGCCGTGTTAAAAGACCAACACCACCTTTCTAATCTGGTGTCCATATCCGTTGGACATTGGCATCAGCCTGCGATGCTTTGGGCCTTTGAAGTATAAGAATACAATTCATCCTATGTCTCTTACAGACTTTTTATGTAATTGTCATTTATTTGTACGGCCTGATGAAAATCATTTTTTTCAATTAACACATATGCTACACTTGCCTGCTCCGTGCAGTGGTTTTGCAATGAGCATCCCTGATCCTCCTGCTCTGGGATCCCCTGCTGTCTCTCCAGGCTCCTCCCCCCTTTCTGAGTGCCTCATAGAAAACCACTTGCTATGGGGGCACTCCTCTGTGTGTCCATTTACAGACACAGCGTGGCTCAGCCTTGCCACCTGCTCTCTTCTCATAGGCTTTGACTGGCAGTAGCAAATGGCTCCCACTGCTGTCTCTATGTCCAGTGAAGGGGAGGGAACAGCTGCTCTCGGGCACAGCGTT
This sequence comes from Pelophylax lessonae, assembly GCF_965119305.1. Taxonomy (NCBI): domain Eukaryota; kingdom Metazoa; phylum Chordata; class Amphibia; order Anura; family Ranidae; genus Pelophylax; species Pelophylax lessonae. The sequence continues at coordinate 581,406,550 of NC_138770.1, read as the reverse complement.
TCATCATAATCGGGCTCAGGTAAGTATTTTTTTTTTTTTTTCCTTAAAGTGTAATTTCACCTTTTACAGATAATCCGTAAGGTGAATTTACACTGCACCCCCTCACCATCCCCCCAGGTCCCGCTGTATCAGAATCTTGCTATCCACCACAGCCGGGCGCCGCTTCACCGGTCCAGGGTTTTGAAATCCCCTCCGCTTAATCTCCTATCCATACCTCTCAGCGTGTATGGGTGTAGGAGGCATTTTAATTGGTCACATGGATGGTGCTGACCAATCAGGCTCTGTCTAGCCCGTCCTGTAAGTGCTGGAGGAGAGAAATCTCGATCGGTGAAGCAGCGCCTCGGGGCCTGATGGCAGGGATAGCGGGACTGGGGGGGGGGGGGGCGGTCAGTGTAAGTTCACTTTACGGGTTTTCTGTGAATGTGTACTTGCCTTTTAATGCAGAGAATGCATTGAGGTTAAAAAAAATAAAATAAAATAAAAAAGAAGTCTGCCTTTACAACCCTATTGCACACCAGGTCCTGCACTGCCTTTGTCTTGCCAGACTTCATTGGGAGCCAGCTGTCTCTTCTGTGTCCTTGTAGCCACCCCCTGATGACACATTGCTGGTTCCTTCCTCCAGAGTGCTGTATACTTCATCTGATTCCTTCTGGGTTATCTAATGCAGGAGAAGGCTTGAGTTCTTGTCTAGAGGAGAATGGGGGCAGAGTGGACCATGAATACAAAAATAGGCAAAAGGGTTCTTCAAAAAGCCTCCACCCTTTTTTTTTTTTTAACGCTATTAAATATAACAAAAGTGCAGAAACATTTTGAAGACGTGTCGTATTGAGAAGGAGAAGCTATACAATAGCCAAAGAGTTATTTTGGAGGAAAGGTCCGCTTTAAGTTTACTTAAAGGCAATGTCACCATGCAAGCCTCTTGGTGGTGACTACATGCCCTAGGATGACCTGATGAAGTTCTATTGGTGGTGGCTACATGCCGTAGGATGACCTGATGAAGTTCTCTTGGTGGTGGCTACATGCCCTAGGATGACCTGATGAAGTTCTATTGGTGGTGGCTACATGCCGTAGGATGACCTGATGAAGTTCTATTGGTGGTGGCTACATGCCGTAGGATGACCTGATGAAGTTCTCTTGGTGGTGGCTACATGCCCTAGGATGACCTGATGAAGTTCTCTTGGTGGTGGCTACATGCCCTAGGATGACCTGATGAAGTTCTCTTGGTGGTGGCTACATGCCCTAGGATGACCTGATGAAGTTCTCTTGGTGGTGGCTACATGCCCTGGCAGGGATGACCTAATGAAGTTGATGTCTTTTTGGAGACCTGCAGCATTCCCCATGTGTAGCGTAGACTAGGTTAATTGGCAGTGAAACATTAGGCCTCATGCTGCTCTGTCCTTTTTGATAAGATTTCTTCTGTTTCTTCTGTTATAATTGAAGCATCTACATGATCCATAAGTTGTGTAAGGTGGGCCTTTACTCGATCAGTAGCTGTGGAATGGTGGAAGATGATAGCTGTCTAATAGGTTTTGGGTGGTGGTGCCACCAAAGTAAGATCTTTTCTCATTGTAGAGAACGATAAACAGGAAAATGCCCACTGTTCACAAGTATCATGTGAAACCTCTTCCCCAGCCTCACCCACCTTGATTCTGGCCTGGGCTGCGAGGTGATGGTGTATTTTAGTATGAGTTAATTATACCTTACATGTTTCGTAATTGCAATTTCTAGTACCTGATGTTAGCTGTCTGGGTTCTAAATTGATCACTATAGATTGAGCTATCACCATGGACTGAAATATTGAGCCACAAAAGGATCTATCTAGCAGAAAGACAAAATGGAAACAGAAAGCAAACCGTTTTTTCAGTTTCAGACGTCAGCATGATGATGTAGGCTTTGTATCTACAGGAAGTGGCAGTCCTATTACAGGGATTTATATTGGGTCTGTAAATACTCTGCAGGACTGGGGGTTTTCTGTTTTCACATTGTTCATTCGGTGAAGATAGAGGTAGACGGTTTGCTGTTGCTAATGTGTCCTCTGTGGGCTGTGAATGAATCCATAGCCAGCCTTCTGTTTAGCAACGAGTCATATGTGTGTCACATGATTCTTACAAAACACACATTACTGGGGGTTTCGCAATCTGCTGCCTGGAGCTGCCGTTATCACTTCCTTTCTGAAATCTGGGGACATTTAGACACTATTAGGGGACTATGCCATAGAGTAATTTATCTTCATTTATTGCAGTATTTTGTTTTAGCTGTGTTCTGTGAAGCGAACCTTTCAGGTTCCAGTATGCAGCAGTTTTAGTAACTCTAGAGCAAGGGTTAGTTGAGTTCACCATTCCTCTTCAGCTTGTTTTTTTCAGACCAGCAGAACACGATTTTTCCATCCACCATTTTTTAACCAGCCAGATACATTAGGGTTATTTTTTCAGGGTTGTTTATTTCAGTTTAGAACTGAAACAAATAACAAATCATAAAAAGCCAGTATGAACTGTTCCTGTATATCAAGTAAAAAAATGTTTCCAAAAGTTTAGGCTCCTGCTATTTTGGTAGTAAATTTGGACTTTTGTTCATTTGGATTATTTCCCATTTACCTTATGCTTTGATTAACCACTTACTGCCCAGGCGAATTTTCAACTTTTAATACTTGGAATGACTATTGCCCGGTCATGCAACATTGAACCCCAACAACATTTTTATCATCCTTGCTTAAAACCTCACTGGGGTTTTTTTTTTTTTTTTTTTGCTAAACAAATAAAATAACAATTTTTGAAAAAAAAGTTTTTCTTAGTTTGTTATAAAATTTTGTAAATAAGTAATTTTCTTAAGTCATCTTCCAGGACAGCCCATGAGACCTAGGGCTCTTCATGGGCTGTCCTGGAAGACTCTCAGAAAAGGAGTTACGGTAAAGCTGGATACACACTATACAATTGTCTTTAGATTTTTTCCTTTAGATTTACCAAAACCATATAATATGAGGTAAAACCTAAACACTTTAAATTAGTATGCAGTCAGGCAGGCCCTTGCACTACATAGTTGAAGGTAAATCGAATGCCTCGTACACACGTTCAGATAATCGTACGAAAAAACTCGCTTTCGACCTGGTTGCACGATAATCTGATCGTTAGTACACTGCTTTCGACAGCCGATCACAACAGTTCGTCCAACAAAATCCGAAGGGACAAACAGGAAAACTTCTGTCGTACGATAGCCTAGCGAACGACAATCGTGTAATCAGTACACTCTGCGTCCGCTAAAGATCGTTTGACAAACACCGTGCATGATCGGAAACAGCGACATAACCCACGCATGTCACGCGCATGTGACGTATGTGACATCACTTTCCAAGACGTAGCTACGCATTCAGGTTGCTTTCACACAATCGTACGACAGAAATCATATGGTTAGTACACATGGTTGAATTCAACATTTTGTAGCATGCTACTTTACTCGAACAATATGTCGTACGATTATCTGAACGCGTGTACGAGGCATAAAGGAAATATATCAACAAAAGTTGTATAGTGTGTATCCAGCCTTAAGCCTCATACACATGCCACAAATTTCCGCTGACCGGTCGTCCGTCTTTTGTCCAGAGTGGTGTCTGTTGGTTGGAATGTGCTCTAGACTGCACACAAATTTTCCCGTAAGACAGAATTCTACTTCAGAAGTGATGTTATGTGTTGGATTGCTTTGTATGTGTTCTTTCTCTCTGAGCATGCCCAGTCTTGCTCATAAGATTTTTCCCCATCGAAATCTGTACTAATGAGACGAAAATCGGACATGTTTTGACGGAGGACAAAAATTTTAATCCCTGCACACCAGGATTTTGTCAGCCGAAAAGTTGGAGTCGGCTTTCGAAAGCACCATACTAACAAGCCGAAAAATTGGCAGATCGGTCGTCGGACGAAATTTCCCGGCCAAATTTTTTATCGTGTGAACGGTACTTTAGTCTAACTCGGCTTTTTCTCTTTCACTGGTGGGTGGACAATGATGATCAGTGTAGATGTCCCCTGTGTGGATTTGCCAGTTTTTGGCTCTCTTCTCAACGCGAGGCGAGAATTGTCTATAACCGGCAAATCCTGTTTATGCAGTAATCCAGCTGTAACTGGACACAGCTGATCACGTGGGGAGAAGCCGCCATGATTGGTTGTTTACCCCGATCACAGGTCACTGCCAGTGTGCTGGAAGCGCAAGCATAGGAGGACGTTATATGACGGCCTCCTGACAAAGTGCGGCCGTGCTGTAGCAGTCATTCGGCTATAGTGTGGTCAAGTAATTGGGTTCTGGATTCACATTAGCCATAGTCCTGATCGAGTAATTTTAGATTTGGCAAAAACAAAACTTTTAGGGGTAATATATGCAAATGAAAGCTGGCTGCCCACTGCAGAGCACACATTGCCATTATTCCCTGGAAATAAATCCAGAAACTCTGATTGGGACAACAGCTGTTTTTTCTTTTTGCTGAGCATTTCTTTTTTGTTTTCTTCAGTGCCATTAGTTGGGTTCTGCCGCCTTCTGTATAGAAACTAGACCACATTATTGTAGTCAGCTGGGGGATAAGTTGATTGCATGTTTTACTTCATGTCACATGGATTGTTGCTAATTTTCTCTGTCAGATGACGGACAGCTTTCTGTGTTATAGAATTGTAAAAGAATTCTGTAGTATTTCTAGCAAACCACAAAAATATATGCTTTTTTTATTTTTTGGTTTTCACTCTGAATGAGATAGTGACTTGTAATTTGTATGTCCCTAGGCCTTTTCCCCACATTGCATTCTACATTTAGGAAGTTTTCATCAGAAGCCTACAATCCATATATAAAAAGGCTAATTGCCCCTATGCTCACCCCTTTTACATGCTATATTGGAATAATGTTTTAGAAAGCTACAATGTATTAATGTTCTCTAAGAGCCCGTTCACACTGGGGCGACCTGTCAGGCGATCTGGTCGCCTGACAGGTCGCCTGCCATAGAGAAGCTGTGGACCCGTTCTAATAGGAGCGACACAAGTGGCTCCGACTTAGAAAAATGGTCCGGAGCTTCTTTGGGGCGACCTGGAGCGACCTGCATTGACTTCAATGTTATGAAGTCCATGCCGGCCGCTCCGAGGTCGCGGTGCGAACTGTGTGCCGTGACCTATGAGGTCGTCCCGGCAAGTCGGATCGCCCCAGTGTGAACGGGGTCTAAAGCTGGCTACACACAATGAGAAAAACTGAAAAAAAAAAAATTAAATATGAGGCATGATCGTTTTTATTTTTTTTTTTTTTTTGTATGCTCTGCACACAACTTTTAATAACTGATTTGGACTTTCCAAATGAAAATTTTTGAAGGGATAAACTCCAAAATTTTTCTAGAACAGAACTAATGATTTTCATTTAATGTGTACTGTGTTCGTACAAGAAAAATCAGATATGAAAGACTGCGCTTGATGAGAAACAATAAACCAAAAAAAAGCCTCTGTCATACAAACATTTTTGTACAATTCGTAATCAACCTGCTGTGAACATTAAAAAAAAAACCAGGCCATCGTTCGTCCGATTTTTTTTTTTTTTTTCTTTTTGGCCCCTTTAACACTTGTGCGACTTCGACTGGGCTTATAATGTCTTTTACTCAAAACGCATCAAAATCATGCCAAAAGTAGTGCAGGAACTACTTTGAAGTCGGTGCGACTTCAAGTCGCACAGATATGAATGGGGCTCATTGGAAATAATGGACAACGACTTGTTATGCGATTTTTGCAGTCCCAAATCGCATGACAAGTCGCACAAGTGTGAAAGGGGCCTTAGTGTATACTGGGCTTCAGATCCAGAGCAAATTAGAATTCCTAGTTATGAGATATGCCCTATATGTCGTCAGTTTCTGAAGACTGATCATTAGCCGCAAATATTTTGGTTATTCAATTTTGCAGTTGTAAACTGAAAGGATGCACAAATCATTTTGAACTGCTTTGGTTGTAATGAAAGGTCTGCAAAGAAGCCCTGGTTGTCTTTCCGATCCAAGTTAGACATATGTAAAATGAAGAAACTGAAATGTTCGCAAGGCCAAAGCTGTGTTTAACGTTGACACGAAAATGCATAACACGACATGATAAAATTTATGATTTGATAAATAGATTTGTAAACTGAAAACTTGCATGGTGCCCTTTTATACAAGTTTGCAGAGTGCTCCTTTTTATTCCAGGATGCTGCTGTGCAGAGGGAGGAATCCTTCAACAGAAAACCTAGAAGTCATGCTTTGCTGCACTTTGATGGTGACATTTTAGTTCCATTTTTCCAAATGCTGTAGGAACATATGCGGTCTCCTTTTATACTTAATACCTCTGCAGCCAGAGTCTGCTTGTGTGTCACCTGTGTAGTTGTCCTTGCTGTGTTTTTTCAATTCGATCTAGTACGGTTGAACTGATTCAGTTTCTTTACTAGCAAGTACCTAAAACTTTGCAATCCAATTTGAGCCCATACAAAATGGTTGGGCACAAATTGCTCTGCAAAGAATCGCGTGTGATTTGAGCAGGAGTGCTGTGCCATTCCTGTCTGAATCGCTAGCGGTTTTACCTCACTGCTCCTGTGTGAACCCAGGCTGAAGCCATTGTGACAAGCCTGGGCTCACACAGAAGCTGTCGGGGGAAACCGCATGCGCATTCCTGTTCAAATCACATGCGATTCTTTGCAGTACGATTTGAGCTGATTCATTTTGTATGGGCTCAAAATCGCACTGCCAAGGTATTTGTTTCAGGTATCGGAGCATTTAGATGAGTATGGATACTTTTGCAAATGCATAGTATTAGCACCAATGCCATTATTGATATCGGTGCAAACCAATGTCTAGTTTGATATGGCATTACCATTGAGCTTTCAAAGTACCCATATAGCTCTAGCTGCAAATATCAGTTGGGGATGCTAGTAGAGCTCCATTTTCTTCCCATTCAGGTACATCCAAAATATCAGGCCTCCTAACCTATATCAGTATATACAATATAAAGTTATTGAAAGTCCCAGCAGCTCCTCCAATATGTTTTAAGTCCAGGAGGCCTCTTTCACATATGTCCGTATATCACCCCATCTGTTTGCGGATGATGTACGGACATAATGCATGTCAATGGGATTGCGGATGTCAGTGGATGACCATCCGCTGACATCCGATTTGCGTCCTTTCAGTTCTGTTCCGTTTTTTTGGAATGGAACAGAACCCTATTTTTCTTCCGTTTAAAACAGAAAGGACGCAAAATCGGATGTCAGCGGTGTCATCCGCTGACATCCGCAATCCCATAGACATACATTATGTCCGTATATCATCCGCAAACGGATGGGATGATATGCGGACATATGGACCGGATGACACAAGTGTCATCCTTGTCCGTAAAAAATAAATAAATGCCGCAGCGGACGAAATAAACTGAGCGACTGTGTGAAAGAAGCCTAAATGGGTTTAATGGGAGAGGCTAATTTAACCTACTTCTTGGAAACATGAAAATTAAACATGTCGGCCAATGAAATTTGTTGCATGCCTTGCTTTTTCGATGAAGCACAACTGAAAAGTCAGGTATAAACAAGGATACTTTCTTTGTTGGATTTTTTTCTACCATTACCTTGCTTTTTCACTTTGCCAGTGACTTAAAAAGTAAAGCGTTGCAGTTCAGTTACTACATGCTCCTAGGATATTGGGGTGTAGGTACAGTAACTCTGATCGGAGTTTGGAAGTATCCTATATTCGCACCCAAAATTGTCAGATATTTATTGCACTCTCACAAGGGCCTGGAACTTCTTAAATAGAAGTCACCAGTCGGTTTTCTTTGTCTGGAATGCTAAACTTGGGCTTTCTCGGACAAGTTGTATTTATTTTTATTTTTTAAGTCCTTTTTAAGTTATGTTCAGGTATTGCTTCCACCCTTTTTTTTGTTTTTTAGAGCTATTTTTATTATTTTATTTGTGTTTACCTCTGTCCCATGGTGTGCCTCTGCTTCTAAAATTCCCCTTGTAGCAGAGAAGCAGTAAAACTGCATTAAGTTAGCACACTAACAAGCCCATTGTTCAATCCATGCCAGAAGGTGGATGGTGGTAAATGATATTGCTTTTGAATAATTTGAAATAGAAATGCAGCAGGAAAGACTGGCCTGTTGCCTAGCAGTGCTCTGCTGAGCTTCTAATACTTTGCTGTTGTTTTGCAGCCTGCATTTTAAAAATGTTAAGTGCTTTGTGTAAGGCGAAGGTTCAGAGTTCCTCTGTTCCTCAGCTACATGTTGTGCCTTTAATGCATTATTGATGAAATAAGTGACATGTTACACCTTCTCAGACTTTGTACACTGTGTGCATCATCGGTATGTTTTCAGAAATATCTAAAACTGACTTGTAGATATAGATTATCTTATTCTTCACAGTATCCTCTGATGGTGTTTTCAGGATTTCTTTAGCAATTGCAGACATAGAGCTGGGACTTATTTTGTAGAATTTATCAGTGTTTTGGTTTTTAAATGATTTAGTGATCAAGATACCCATAGACTAGCTCTACAAAAAAAAAAATTAATAAATTATGCCCAAGCCAGCTGATTTTGACATACTGTCAGTCAGTATATCATTGATTACCAGATGGCATTCCTCCTGCCTAGAGCACCAGTACAGATTAGTGAGGGTTTCTTTGTTGCTGCATCCTTCCTTTTCATTTGCATGCAGTGAGAAGCTTATGTTTTGCTCAGCACTTTTTGATATTGAACCATGCAGATGTCAGGGATGCATGTTGAGTGCTCCATTATGCTGGGATAGATCTAGATGGCAGAATGTGGAATCCAAATGTCTATGCAGTGTTTACCTAGTTGGACAGTGGATTTAAAGTAAAGCAGACCTGTAAGAAATCTAAATGTATAATGACCTGCAGCTTTGTAGAGTTCACATGTTAACATTTTGACTTGTTTAACCACTTCTGGACTGGCAGATTTTCTCCTAATGACCAGGCCATATTTTATGATTTGGCACTGCGTTAGGTTAACGGACAATAGCTCGATGTGACGCTGTACTTAAATAAAATTAATGTCCTTTCTCTAGCGCTCATTGACAGACGTAGTCCTCGGTGATACACCACCTTCGGGTTATGTTGCCTCCACAGGAGCAGGACTAGACAGGAAATTAAAAAGCTCTGGCCACACCCTAGGGGCAGTCCCAGAGGGTATATCCTCTCTCTCACTGCCTCAGCAAATCAGTTATTTTCTGTCTAGTTAGGAGTAAGGACCTAGATACCTTGCTGGGATCTTAGGTCCTGGCAAGAATTTTTTTCTTAAAGGATTTTTTAGACAGCTTTTTTTCTCCAGTGTTCCTGTGAGATCTTCAAGCAAGAAAGCTGAACTGGGCGACGGGCTGGATGTTGAGATCCGGTGGTCACCCCAGTTCAGCCTACGAGCGCGTGCAGGCCATAGCTCCGCGCTGGGTCGGCCGCGACAAAGTCCCATTAAAAGGACTGAACCCGCGAGTTAAACGTCTCGCTGAAACGCCAAAGACCATGAGTCACGGCGTCCGTATCGGTCGACAGCCCTCCCGCCCCGGTGGAGAGGGGTACTGTCAGGAGTTGGTGCCCGCCTGGTTCCGGTATGGTGAGTAGCATGTTCCCCCTTTTTTCCCTGACGGGTTTTGTGGTGAACGCGGGCCCCTCTCTGTATGGTAAGAAAGAGTCCTTTCTATCCTATAACATGTCACAAATCCTCCTACTTTGAGTGTGATTTTATGTGTGCAAAAGCCAGGAGGCTTGGTTTGGGAGCTAACAATCTATTGTATACATGTTTAAAAGATGTAATCTGTGGCATTCTGGGAATCTTATGGGTTAAGTATAAGCTACCTACCAGTCAGAAGCCACGGACATGTAGACAGCCTTCCTAATCAGATCTCCAGCTATTAGCAGGCCTCCCGAACGGCCATGCGGTCCGCCAGGGCCGGTACCGCCAACCACGCCATATCCCCATGCAGAGAGAGTGTTGTGTGCCCTGCAGCACACCGCTATTCAGTATAGGCCGCCGCCATTTTTTTTGCTGGATCGCACGAGCCGCCATTTTGGCGTAGCCACGTGTCTCCAGCATGGGGGCGGCCATGTTTGAGGTGATCCTACACCTCGTGGAGCTTGGGGGAGGCGCCGGAAGGCGTGCAGAGGGGCGGAGCCGCCTCCTTTCTTCCTGGGCAGCCAGCCAAAAGACTTCCTGTTTGTCAAGACAGCGCTGTAAGCTGTTGCAGTTTAACTCTGAGCATCAAGTGGTGAGCCTGGGGGTCTATCTCTCTCTCTCTCTCGATCGATAGGGATCCCTAGCAGGTAACACTAAGGGGCTTTTTGTGGCGCTGGGGGTCAGAAAAAAAAAAAAAAAAAAAAAAAAAAAAAAAAAAAAAAAGTTTTTTTCCTTACTTTTGAATTATATTATCCAGGAAGTAACTGGAGATATTATGGACCCTGCCACACATATTCCCCCACCTGTTTCCCTCGAGGGGGCCTCGGGACCCGCCGGTGCACAGAGTATAGAGTCATTTACAGCAATTTTGGAGTCTATGGTGGCTCGGGTGGAGGCGGCCTGTCAGGGATGGGGGTCAAGGAAGCGACCCCCGCCTACCCCTATACTATCTGACACCTCTGACTCAGATTCAGAGATGGTCACGGCAGTTGCAGGTTCCTCTGCAAGGGCTGTTATCCCAGGTAAAGCCCCCTCAGACAGTGAGGAGGACGCTTCTTCTCTTGCTATAATTCAGGAAGAAGCATTGGTGGACGCACTAGTTGTGGCAGTGCAAGAAACCTTAAAACTTGAGGCTTTACCGGCAGAGGCAACTGAAACAGAGAGGCCTTTTGGGACTAATAAGCCCATCAAGACGGCGAAGGCTTTTCCTGTACCTAAATGTTTTGGTAATCAGATTAAAGGAGAATGGGAGCATTCTAAACGTACCTTTACTATTTCCAAGCGTATTGCTAGACGCTATCCGTTTGAGGAATCCATCATTAAGAAATGGACGGTACCACCAGTCGTGGATCCGCCTATTTCCAGGCTGAATAAAGCCACGGTTATTCCAGTGGAGGACACTTCGTCCTTTAAGGATCCGGTGGATCGAAAGATAGAAGCAGAGTCCCGCACTATCTTTTCTCTGATAGGGTCAGCATTTAGACCAGTAATTGTTATTGGTCTAGTTTCCCAGACACTTACGGAATGGGCGAAAATGGTACGCCAAGATCTTAGGGGAAAAGATATTCCCCAGGAGACATCTGATTTGATGGAACAGATCATACAAGGGCTACGGTTTATCTGTGACGCAGCCTTGGACACTACTCCCTTGTTAGGGCATGCATCTAAGTTAGCAGTGATCCTCAGACGTGTGCTGTGGTTAAAATGCTGGTCAGCTGACCTAGGTTCCAAAAAGACCTTGACCAATCTCCCTTTTCAGGGGAATCGTCTATTTGGGGCCAACCTAGATGAAATCATTAAGGATGCCACTGGGGGCAAGAGCACTTTTTTGCCACAGGCTGCAAAAGCTAAGGGACCTCGCAACAAGCGAGGACCTTTCTTTACCGCCCATAAAGGGCGCCCGGCTGGTACTCCCGGGAAAGGCAAGACTCCTCCAGGAGGGTTCAAGAAGGGCTGGTCGGACAAGCAGAGGACCAACCCAGCCAAACCCGAAGTAAAGGAGTACACAGCCTGAAGGTGCGCCCCCACCCGGTTTCAGGGTGGGGGGACGTTTTCACCGGTATTCAGGACATTAGATCGAGCATCTACCACTACTACCGGTGCGATTCTTCCCTTCCAACATTTAAGTACCACAGGAAGCGGTAGTTACCGTTCCCTGAATAGATCTTTTCCTTTACCTTTTCCTAAGATTAGTCCCGATACCTCACAGGAATCGGATCTGATTGACCAGATAGGCCAAGTAGCCTCTAGTCGGGTGACTTCGGTCCCTGAGGTTCAACCAGAAAAGATCACCTTTCCTGATAACGATCAGGTAGCTGATAAATGTGTGGAACCAGAAAACGACCAGACTTTCTCGGATGGTCGGGGCCAGATAGCTCTAGGGACGCCTGGTTCAGATCCAATCAGCGCCAGTGGTCCTAGAAATTCTAGGCTGGCCTCCTCAAGCCGGCCTGGCCGACTTGGACATGTTAGTCGCAGACGTTCCGTGGGAACTTCGTCTCAGGGAGTGTCTGTGGTCTCAAGGACCAATTTACCTTCGTGCTTTACAGTCGCTGGTTTTAATGGCCTGGCCATTGAGACCCAAGTACTGAAGGACAGAGGTTTGTCTACTTCAGTCATTCCTACCCTTATTAAAGCAAGGAAAGCGACTTCCAGCAAAGTCTATTATCACACATGGAAGACTTATATTGCGTGGTGCGAATCTTTAGGATTTCCTCCACGTACCTATTCGGTGTCTCGAATATTGGCCTTTTTGCAACAAGGGGTTGAGCAGAAGCTAGCCTTGAGCACCATCAAGGGTCAAGTTTCAGCATTAGCAATCTTCTTTCAGAAACCTTTAGCTACCAAATCCTTGGTGCGGAATTTCATCCAGGGGGTGCGGCACCTGGCTCCTCCAGTCCGCGCGCCCTTACCGCCCTGGGATCTTAATTTGGTTTTGTCGGTTCTACAGAAACCTCCCTTTGAAAACATCAGGGAGATTCCCTTGCTTACTTTATCCCAGAAGGTGGTCTTCTTGGTGGCTATTACTTCTGCTCGCAGGGTGTCAGAGCTGGCTGCATTATCATGCCAGTCCCCATACCTAGTGATTCATAGGGATAAGGTAGTACTTCATCCTAAGCCATCTTTTCTTCCTAAGGTGGTTTCAGATTTTCATCTGAATGAAGATATTGTACTACCTTCCTTGTGTCCTCAGCCCAAGCATCATCGGGAACATGCGTTGCATTCCTTAGATGTGGTTCGGGCAATCAGGGTATACCTGAAAGCTACGGAATCATTCCGTAAGACGGATTCACTTTTTGTGATCACGGATGGCCCCAGAAAGGGTTTGCCTGCATCTGCCGCGACCATTGCCAAATGGATTAGACAAACGGTGGTACAGGCTTATTCTATTAAGGGTCAGAGTCCTCCGTTCCCTGTTAGGGCGCACTCCACTCGAGCGCTCAGTACTTCCTGGGCCTTTCGCCATCAGGCGTCAGTGGTCCAGGTATGTAAGGCGGCCACTTGGTCGTCGGTACATACCTTTACAAATTTCTATAAAATTGATGTGACGGCATCGGCGGATGCCTCATTTGGCCGCAAGGTTTTGCAGGCCGCAATTTGAGGAGACCGGTGGTCTACCTCGAGGGTTTTTTTCTGTTTGAAAAAAAAAAAAAAAAAGAAAAAGTTTTTCTCTCTTTTGTTGAGTCTCATCATTAAGGATGAGCATTGTAAACTTCTAGTTGGCACCGGTTGGGCCTTCTAGATTGGGATTTGATTTCATTTTCCCACCCCTCAGTTGTGATACTGCTCTGGGACGTCCCGAAGGTGGTGTATCACCGAGGACTACGTCTGTCAATGAGCGCTAGAGAAAAATGGATTTTTGTAAAATCTTACCGTAAAATCCTTTTCTCTTAGCTCATTGACAGACGTAGTCCCCGCCCCTCTGTTGTTTTGAGTTGGGTTGGGTTAAAATCTCTAAAGACTGCTTTTTCACATAACTGATTTGCTGAGGCAGTGAGAGAGAGGATATACCCTCTGGGACTGCCCCTAGGGTGTGGCCAGAGCTTTTTAATTTCCTGTCTAGTCCTGCTCCTGTGGAGGCAACATAACCCGAAGGTGGTGTATCACCGAGGACTACGTCTGTCAATGAGCTAAGAGAAAAGGATTTTACGGTAAGATTTTACAAAAATCCATTTTTTTTTTTTTTCCCCCACAAAGAGCGTTCTTTTGGTGGTATTTGATCACCTGTCTTTTTTTTTTTTTTCCGCTTTAAACAAAGGGCGACAATTTCTGGGGAAAAAAATAAAAAATTCACATTCTGCTATATAACATTCTAAAAAAAAAAAAAATTAAAAATCAAAAATTTTACATTTTAGGCCACTTTTTCTGCTACATATCTTTGGTAAAAAAAAATTGCAATAAGCATATTTTGATTGGCTTGCGCAAAAGCTATAGTGTCTACAAACTACGGGAAAGGTTTATTTTTTTTTTTACAGTAATCAGTGCTAAAAATATGCACTGTTACTGTAATAATGACACTGGCAGGGAAGGAGTTAACAGTGTGGGTGATCAAGGGGCTAAATGTGAACCTAGGGGAGGGATTCAAACTGTGGGGGTGGGGGGGGGCGTGCCTTCTTAAAGCGGAGTTCCGGGCAGAGAAACGTTTTTTGGATGAACATACCCCCGGGACAGTCAGGGCTAGTACATTCCACAATGGCTAGCCTCTGATCTGTCCCGGTTCGCACTTACCTTTTAGAAGAAATACTTACTTAGAAATTTTCTTCCACAGCGTTTCCATCTCGGTTGTGGGCAGCTGAAGCCGGCGCGGTCCTCTTCTCCGTCTTCTTCCGCGTCTTCGTGTCCCAGAATGCACTGCACCGGCCCCTCTCGTCACTTCCGGTGCGGCGCCGCATTCCTAAACAGCTTCTGGGCATGCCCAGAAGCTGTTTAGCAGGGGAATGCGGCGTCCCCCGGAAATGACGAGCGGGGCCGGTGCGGCGCATTGATTCCTGGGAGCTATGACGTTTAGCTCCCAGGAATCATCGCGAGGCAGGAAGTGACGGGGTGAGCCTCGGCGCTGGAGGAGGAAGCTGTCATAGGTGAGTATTTACGATCGTCAATAAAAAGGTGAGTAAACAAAAAAAAAAAAAAATAACTATCCAATTCCTTTTCAGGTGCGGCATACCTAGCGGAGGGGCACAAAAAAAAAAAAATCTTTTTTGTGCCCGGAACTCCGCTTTAAATGACCAGAGACCTGTGATCCTATATAGAAGGATAACAGGGGCTCTGATCATTCCAGGGAGAAGAACGGTCAGCTGTGTTTTACAACAGCTGACTGTTCTTCTCTCTCAGCAGGGAACGATCGTGGGTGTCAGGCGTCAGTCAGAGCTGCCTAACCCGTGCATCGGCTTCCCCGCTGCCGACTGGGGGCGGGAGCCAGCAAAAAAAGGTCCCGCACGTTGGACTGCCTTTAGCTTTGATTATGGCCCGCATTTGCTGTGGCATTGTTTCGATAAGCTTCTGCAATGTCACACGGTCTTTTTCCTTCCAGTGCTGCATTCTTTTTTCACAAAGATCTTGTATTGATGATGGGAGTTGGACCACTGTGCAAAGCCTTTTCCCGCACGTCCCAAGGATTCTCAATGGGGTTAGGTTCTGGACTCTGTGGTGGCCAATCCATGTGTGAAAATGAGGTCTCATACTTCTGAAGCACTCTTTCACAATTTGAGCCCGATGAATCATGGCATTGTCATCTTGGAATATGCCCGTGCCATCAGGGAAGAAAGAATCCATTGATGGAATAACCTGGTCATTCAGTATAATAAGGTAGTCAGATGACCTCATTCTTTGGGCACATGCAGTAACTATCCAATAGGATAGTTACTGCATGCTTAGTTAGTTGCTTAGTTAATTCCAGGTGGCGACTTTTTTTTTTTTTTGGCCAGGCAGTGTAGTTTTAAGTCTAAAGTTGAGATACAATGGTCACACATACTGATGTCATCACATTCTGATTGGACCGTAAAAGTAGCTAATACAGGGCTCAACAAATCCCAGATCGCAGTAGCAACTAGAAATTGCATCTTGGCCCTGGGCTTTTGTCAGCCCGTTCTCAGGCATGAGCAATTTCCATTGCCTGATGCCCTGGATATGCAGTTCCGGGTGCCTGGCAGCTGTTTGCCGACTGCACGATCAGCTAGTTCTGAGAGGGCATCTATTGACTTCCTCCCTGAACCCCGCCCCCTCCTGCTCGCCCATGGGGCGCGCTCTGATCCAGCCGTTTACAGATCGAGGTAAAGGGCCAATCACAGCAGCCCTTTACCATGTGATCCGCTGTGTCCAATCACAGCTGATCACATTGTAAACAGATGTGAGGAAGGGAGAGCTCGTAACAGGCAATTCTGACAGGTACATTTAAGCCTAGTGCACAATCCTTTTTTTTTTTTAAATTCCGTTTAACCCAGTGGGCTGAAAGAACAAGTGGCCCCTTGGGTTGGACCTGCTGTATTAACAATCTTAGTACAGTGATCTTCCTTGCCGTGCGATTGTGTTTTTGACAGGGAGATTTTGTGTATACTCTGTGTGTAAACCTGTGTTGTGCATCTGTAAAGCTATACATTAGGGATAAGTAGGAGAAGGGGTTTTGTCATTACAAATGAAAGCCTTGTTAATTTTTTTTATTTTTTTTTTTAGCATAGACCCTAGAGAATAAAATAGAGATCGATGCAATAGTTTGTCACACCGTATTTGCACAGAGGTCTTACAAATGCTATTTTTTTTCTTTTTTATTTTATTTCTTTTTTTTTTTTTTTAAATTTAAAAAAAAAATAATTTCTTTAATGTGAAAGATAATGTTACGCTGGGTAAGTAGATACCCAACATGTCAGGCTTCAAAATTGCGCAGGCTCGTGGAATGGCGACAAACCTTGGTACCAAAAAAATCTCCATAGGCGACGCTTTGAACATTTCTACAGGTTACCAGTTTAGAGTTAGAGGTCTAGGGCTAGAATGATTGCTCTCGCTCTGATTGTGGTGATGCCTCATGTGTGGTTTGAACATCATTTACATATGTGGGCACGACGTGTTTACGCTTCTGTGCACAAGCTCGGAGGGACAGGGTGCTTTAAATATTTTTTTTTTTACCTTTTTTTTTTTTTTTTTTTTTTTTTTACACTGGTCCCTTTTTGTATTCCTATTAAAAAAAAAAGAGTAATTCTTTTTATTACAAGGAATGTTAACCTCCCCTGTAATAGAAATAAGCAGGACAGGTCCTCTTTACTGTGAGATCTTAGATCAAAAAGACCTCAGATCTCACGTTTACACAAAAAAAGCAACATATGTCGCTCCGGTCCCCCAAGGCCATAGAGTCGAGTGGGGGCCAGCTTGCCCTCCCTCGACTTCCTGCCTAGGAGGGGAAGGGACTGGCTACTGACTGCTCCGGGAAGCAGTGGGAGGGGAAACCTCTCCCGCCACCCATAAAAGTGATCCGGCGGCGTACCTGCTGCTGGTAGCACTTTTTATGTTAAAGGACCGCCCGCCTTGTAAAAAAAAATAAAAATACCGTGGCTATGGCAGCTATCTGCTGCCATAACCCGGGTATTTAATGTCAAAGTATAAAACTGTGGCGGGCGGTCTGTAAGTGGTTAATATCAGTGTAAGGCTGCTTTCCAGGCAAAATGTGTCAGTGGGGATCATCATCGGCATTCCTCAAAGCTTTAAGAATTAGGTTACTATTGGTTGTGTGGCTTCCTACTTCTTGTGTGCAGATAAGAGGGGGAGATGGATCTCCAATGAGTGCAAAACCCAGAGCTTGCTTTTGCAGCCTCAGAACCTTTAGCGCTACTCTATTAATAATGGAGCCAAGGAACAGTCTGAAGGTGAATGTTTAATGGAATTGATATTTTCCCTTCCGGTTTCTGTTCCATATTCTACTAAAATATTGATCGGTCACTGAGGGACTAATCGCGTGTAATTTTAAGCTTGGCTTGGGAAAACTCATGGAAGCATCTAATTGTTAGGAAGAGTTGTCCACCCTTTAAGTATTGTTAGGACTTCCAGTCTAGAGCTGAAGAGCCTTTTGAGTTACAGTGAAACCTTGGATTGCGATCATAATTAGTTCCCTGAAACGTGCCTGTAATCCGAAGCACTCGTATATCAAAGTGATTTCCCCATAAGAAATAATGGAAACTCAGGTGAGTCGTTCCACAGCAAGTCCTTCAGTCTATAGTCCATACGAAAAAATTATAGCAATGTGACTTCAAGGCAACTTCAGGGAATGCCTGGGTAATCATCCTGTAATGTCAAATCCAAATCATATTAATTAGGATGAGAATCTGACTTGGGGCTCTGCAGATAAAAAAAAATGCTGCTTTTCCTGGCATTTTAGCTTTTATTTTAGCCTGAAGAAGCTTGTGCTTTTTTTTTTTTTTTTTTTCTTGTGCACATTTTTATAGAGCTTCTTTAAACATAGGCGTTTTTTTCCCCCCATAAACTCTCCTTTATAGTCTATGGGCACAAGTTGGGTGAAGTAGTAGAGGAAACTTTTTTTTCTAATGTCAGAGCGACTTCAGTAGCTTTAATTAAGACAGCTCTTATTGAATGACATGGGATTTCTTTTTTATACTCGGTTGTAATGGAACGCTACTTGTATTGCCAGACCTCACTCTTTTATCAAGTTAAAATGTATAAAAAAAAGATTTGCTTGTCTTGTAAATCACTTGCAGACCAAGTTACTCACAATCCAAGGTTTTACTATTTGGAAAAGGAGCTTAATACTTCACAAATACTTGCTAAACCTGATGTTTTTCTGAGAGGTATTTACTGCTGAGAATAGAAAATGCCCCTGTTTACTTTGCCATGTGAAGCATACATATTAGGCAAACATGGACTGCTCTTGCTAACTTTTTTTTTTTTTTTTAAATCATTTTATTTTTGATCTCACAAATTTGAGAGTAATCACTGTGGGCTGATTAGGCCTGGCCCAATCTCACCCTGACATCCAATCCGATCTCTCAAATCTGGACGGATGGAAACCCTATTTCCCATCCGTCCAGCGGATGGGATCGGATGAGAACGGACAGACGAGGACCTTACAGCTCTGTCTCCGCACACAGCGTGGAGGCAGAGCAGCCATCTGCCTGCTCAGCGGGGGATCAGTTGATCGATTTCCCCCCCCCCCCCCCATGAGAAAAACAGAGTCCGCCGACGGACCGCCAGGTGTGAAAGCGGCTTAAGGGCTCTTTCACACGGGCGTTCAGTTTTTTTTTTTTGCCCGATCAGGTCCTTTTTTTTTTTTTTTTTTTTTAACGGACACGGATGACACTTGTGTAATCCGGTCCCTCTGTCCGTTTTCCATCCCATCCGTTTGCGGATGAAAAACGGACATAATGTATCTCTATGTAAATACGGATGTCAGCGGATGACACCACTGACATCCGTTTTTGCGTCTGTTCCGTTTTTTGAACGGAAGAAAAAATAGGTTTCTCTTCCGTTCCAAAAAACTGAACTGAATGGAAAGGACGAAAAACGGATGTCAGGGGTGTCATCCGCTGACATCCGTATTTACATAGAAATACATTATGTCCGTTTTTCATCCGCAAACGGATAGGATGAAAAACGGACATACGGAACGCCCGTGTGAAAGAGCCCTAAGTCTACGTAGATAGTTGAAAGGATACATATTAACCAAGAGTTACGGGAAAAATGTTGTGCTTTTAATTTTGAACAGACTTAAATATTTAACAATAAAGGTACAGATCATTAAAGTGGTTCCAAACCTTTTTTTTTTTTTTAAACCTTAATGTATTCCTTACAATGATAAAAAAATGCACCCCTACCTGTCCTAGCCCCCTCTGCCCTTGGACACTTACCTGGCACCTCTCACTGTTCCTGTGATGTCCCACTGGCAGCACTGTTGCTCCCTCTAGCTAGCCTCACAGGAGACTTGAGCATTGGGGGCCAAAGGTTCCCGCTGCTGTCAGATCCTTTGAGGAGACTGTGCTTTCCTTGTCTATCGCTCGCCCACACAGGTGCTTCCTCAGCACATGGCTTGCTGAGGGTGCACTTAGAAAGAGAAGCTCATAATTCTGGCAAGGAACCTGAGAACACAAAGTAAGCTACTGCTTTGTGCAGTACCCAGCACACCTACCAACCAGCTTGCAAAACCACCGACTTGACTCAAACCATTTGTTTTTTTGCACACATTTGCAAAAATATATGTGTAAGACAAAGTGCAGATGCCAAAGGACCTCTGTGTATGCTGCGGTCCTAACTCTAAACTTCCTTCTTATTAGGGACACATATAAGAATGGATAGATTAGTGTTTGTAAAGGCTAAAGGTTTTTTACCTTTATGCATTCATATGTGTAGCAGCCCCACCTAATACCTGAGCCCAATCTTCCTTAAGCAATGTGCCGGAAAGCCTTGGATCTCCAGGGACTCTCCCTCCTCATTGGCTAAGACAGCAGCTGGAGCCATTGGCTTCCACTGCTGTCAATCGCAGCCAGTGAACCAATGAGGAGAGAGGGGTCGGGGCTGGGTCACGGCTGTGTGTGAATGAAACCCAGAGCTGCAGCTCAGCAGCTGTTTGCTATGGGGGCATTGGGCAGAAGGGAGGGACAAGGAGTGCAGAGAAGAGGATCAGGGCTGCTCTGTGCAAAACCACTGCACAGAGCAGTGAAGTATAACATGTTTGTGTTGTGTTTTTTTTTTTTTTTTTTTTTGTTCTTTAACTAGGACAAATTTGTCTAGAGAGGGCACACACCCCTTCTTTAACCACTTCTAGACCATAAGGTTTTACCCCCTTAAATACCAGGCAATTTTTTGCGATACGGCTCTGCGTTATTTTAACTGACAATTGCGCGGTCGTGCGACACTGTCCCCAAATAAAATTGATGTCCTTTTTTTTCACCACAAATAGAGCTTTCTTTTGATGGTATTTGATCACCTCTGCGTTTTTTTTTTTTTCGCTATAAACAAAGAGCGTCAATTCAGAAAAAAAATTTCAGACTTTTGGCCAATTTGTATTCTGCTACATATTTTTGGTAAAAAAATCACAAATGTATATTAATTGGTTTGCGCAAAAGTTATCGCTTCTTCAAACTAGGGGAAAGATTTGTCATTTTTTATTTTTTTTAATACAAGTAATGGCGGCGATCAGCGGTTTTTAGTGGGACTGCGACATTGCATCGGACGCCTAACTGGCATTTTTTACTCTTTTGGGGGGACCAGTGTTATTACTACAGTCACTGCAATAATAACACTGGCAGGGAAGGGGTTAACACCATCAACGATCAAAGGGTTAAATGTGTGCCTAGTGGGTGCTTTCTAACTGTGCGGGGGATGGGCTTGCTGAATGAACAGAGACACCTGTGTTCCTAAATAAGAGGAACACAGGGTGCCTGTGTTCATTACTGACAGAACAGCAGTCTGCCATATTTACAACAGCAGTCTGTTGTTCTGTCCTCACGGAGGGGGCAATCGCGGCCGGCGGACCAACTAATTGCCTTCCCCTGTGGCCAGTCGGTGTGCATGCCCCCCACTATCGGTCCTGCAAAGCGACGTACAGGTATGTTGTTTCACGGGACAGCTGACCTGCCGCAGTAAAACTGTGGCAGCTGGTTGGCAAGCAGTTAAAGGCACCTGACGCCCAGCAGGAGCACAATGGCAGCGAAGGCGTCCCTGCACCCATATTCCTTTAATGTGCACCTTGCTGCAAAGGCCAGTTATAAATTGGGGTGGTTGCCACTTTTTTGTGCAATACCATTGCACAGAGCAGGCAAGTAGAGCATCTTTCAATATACACAATCCTATACCCACAGTTGATCCAGAGGAAGGCAAAAAACCCCAGCAAAAGCATGATCCAATTTGCTCCAGGGAAAAAAAATTCCTTCCTGATCCCCAAATATTCAATCGGATATTCCCTGGATCAACTTTACCTATAAATGTTAGTATCCAATTATGTAATTTACATTTGTAGAATAATCCAGGCGCTTTTTAAAGCATTTTACTGAGCTGGACAGAACCAGCTCTTCAGGGAGTCTCCGTCTATTCCACATTTTTACAGGTCTTACAGTGAAGAAGCCTTTCTGTATTTTGAGATTAAGTTGCCTTTCCTCTAGATGTAAAGAGTGCCCCCTTGTCCTCCGTGATGACCTTAAAATGAATAAGAACACCAAGTTCACTATATGGACCACCTATGTATTTATACATGTTGATTATATCCCTCCTTAATCTCCTTTTCTCAAGAGAATAAATTCCGTTCCTGGTCCAGAAGCTGACAAATGACCTCTCCTCCTGAAAATGCTCGTTACCTGACTGTTATGTCTTTAGCGACAATGCCTAGTCATTAACTCAGACCAAAATGTAGATAAGGGATTCTCGTTCTACTTACATTTTTTGATCAGCGTACTGAAAGCAGAGACCGGCAGGCAGAACTGGTTTTTAAAGCAGGCCGGTTATGCGATACAATTAAAGTGTATTTAAAGGGAAAAACCTGTTTTTGTTTCAGAGTTTTGAATAGTTGGAACTTCTGTCTGTTTTTTTTTCCTATGTCCCTGGTAATGACAGCCTAACTAATTTTTCCTGGAGGCCAATGACCAATCTTCCAATAGGTACACCTGTCCTATTGATTACAGCCTAACAAGTAGTTTTCCTCTCACTCCTGCCTTGGCGGCAGGAGGTCAAGGAAAATTTTCCTAATGAGAAACAAAAAACCTGCCAGGAGCTCTAACCGTTGTCTGCTTTAGGAATACATTAAAGTGGTAGTAAAGGTTACAAAAAGGTAAAGGCAAAAAAGACTTGCCTTAAAACGAAGCCCTCCAGCAGGGCACTGTCTCTGCTGCATAGACTTCCATCTTCACCCCGTCGTCTTCAGAGTTTGCAGGCTGCGGCCGCTTGAATGGCTGAGCCACGATGTCACTACGGCACATGTGCTCGGGAGTCAAGGCTGTGGCACAGGGCTCTGAAAGAATGGCACGGATATACTGTTCCTTCAGAGCACGTGTGCCAGTGACCTCCCCACCAGCAGCTCCCTAAAATATCTCCTAAACCAGCCTTTTTCAACCAGGATGCCTTGAGATTTCTTCAGGGGTGCCTTGGCAAAATGCCTAATGGAGGATGTTCGCCGCCTGCATAGCATCCTTGTTTGAACCTCCCCTGCCCTTCTCCATCAGCATTGGGGTCATATTAGCTAAGTGATGGAGAATATCTTTGAATACTAGTCGGTACCAGTTTGCAAGTGTATTTTGCTGTGGAAGAATAAATCCCCTCTAACATTGGGTGTCCTACTTGTGTGGATTTTGCTGCAATATGTAAAACTACTAAAATAGTTTAAAAAATATTATCTTGGGGTACACCATTCTAAAATGTTAAAAGGCTCCTATGGCTGAAAGTTTGAGAAACATGGTCCTAAATGGTGCATGTTTAGGAGATATTTATTTATCCTACAGGTAAGCTTTATTATAATCTTACCTGTAGGTAAAAATAAAAATTCTGTTTACTACCACTTTAAAATAAGAGTTGTGTGTTGTCACTGCTCACCAGCATGTAAGTTATTATTAGGGGTGAGTACTACTAATTACTACTTGGTCGATGACAGACTAGGCAACAGCATGCAATGTCAAGCGGCAGCTGCCAAAGCCAGCAGAATATTAGCATGCATAAAGAAAGGAATGTATTCCAGAGATAAGACTATAATCCTTCCACTTTATAAAACTCTGGTCCGACCGCATCTGGAGTATTCTGTCCAGTTCTGGTCGCCAGTCCTCAGGAGGGATGTGTTGGAGCTGGAGAGAGCCCAGAGAAGGGCAACTAAACTAATTAGGGGATTGGAGGACCTTAATTATGAAGAGCGTCTGCAATCGCTTGATTTATTCTCCCTGGAGAAGAGACGCCTGAGGGGGGACATGATAGCAATTTTTAAATATCTCAATGGGGATCTCAGCTTGGAAAAATGCTGTTCAGTCAAAGGGATTGCATGAGGACTCGAGGGCATACAATGCGATTAGAGGAGAAGCGTTTTAACCTCAGACAACGTGGGGGGTGGGGGGGTTCTTTACTGTTAGGGCTACAAGATTGTGGAATTCTCTACCACAAGAGGTGGTTTCTGCGGGTAGTATGGTGGCTTTCAAAAGACTCTTAGACGTACATCTCAAGGATCAGAACATTTAGGGCTATGTGAGATGATTACAGCCACACACAGGTTGAACTGGATGGACTATTGTCTTTATTCAACCTCGCCTACTATGTAACTAATACAGGCTGACTGCCAATGTTAAAGCAGTGTAGGCTGGTGTACACACCGGCTGAATATCAGCAGGTTCAATAGAATCCAGTGTGTACGGCGGCCTGTCCAGCGTCTGTTAAACGGGCATCCAGTCAGCGCTCGCAGTCATTGGTGGTTGGGTCCTGGTGGGGCAGACCCTATGTCAGAACACAATAGTTCAGCAGAGAGATGGCTGTACTAACATTGCGTAGTTAGTGCAGCAAACTCCTCCCAAGCCCCCCTGTTTTTTTTTTTTTTTTTTTTTCGTTCAGTCTGCTGGGTTGAAAGATAAAAAAAAGTTAGTGTGCACCAGGCTTTACTCCATGTGCCTTGTTTTAACCAGTAAGCTCATTTGGGCATAAGTAGCTGAAAACTGCTACCCATTGACAAACGTCTGTCTAGTTCTTCCATTATAAACTGCAGGAATTTGTCTAGACTGAGCTACAAATTGAAGCCAAGGATGTTTCCAGGCACAAATTTGCACAGGTCCTGCAGGGCAATGATCTGAAGCATACAGAGATCTCGCTCTGGCCAGAGTTGTGTTTCCCAGGGTCCTTTATACAGAGGCTGGCAGCAGCCCTCTTGCCATCATCCCCATGTTTTTTCTCCAGCAGCTTGGACTTGTGGTTCACCCTCAGGGAACTCCAAGTAGCCTCCCTGAGAGATGCTGGTTTGTGTCACTGCGTGGTTGACATTGGAATTACAGCCTTAGCCTGCTGCTGCTTTCCAGCTCTGCCAGTCACCTGAGCAATGCATGTGATGTCATCGGGCAGCAGGTGTGCTTTGGCATTTAGGCTCTGTTCACAAGATGCCACTAGGGCACCTCTGGCAGCAAACAGCATCCCACCTGATGGGAGGACGTGATTCTGCTGCCACTAAGGCAGGAGCAGGTAGCCAATCCTCAGGCAGCATCATGCAGTGCAAGGACTTATCAGTAACCCCTGGGGTGCTGGGCGCCTGCTTCCCAAATCTTTCTCCAGGCTTCTGCCAAAAGAGGTGAGCTTGGACCAAGATTCAGTTGATGGCCACATAGCAATTATTGATGGGCGTGTGAGTGAAGAAGAGCTCTGTGTAGAAGGTTAGTATTGGCTTGGCATGTCTGCTTCTCAGGGAAGCATCTGACCCCACATGCAGCCCTGATGACCAGAGAGGTTTTTCAGTCGCCATGACGACCAGGAATTGACCAGGCCGGTGTTAGATCATTATGCCTGATTGCTATTTTTCTTGCAGCTATGTGAACTTTTGGCTGCCCTTACCTTAGGATATATTCACACCACACCTCATGTGTTGCATTTTTTAAAATGCGTTGTGTTGATGTGCATTTTACAATGTACTTTTTTCTTTTTGAAATATACTGTACTTTCTTCAGAGCATTGTACATTGTAATGAATGTATTGACTCTGCATGTATCTGTTGACGCTCCCCCAGTGTGGACAGAGATGGGCTTCCATATCAGTCCTTTTTCAAGATGATTAGGATCATGGAGAATTGAATGTTTTTTGGACAATTATCAGTTTGTCCAACCATTCTTTTGGTCTTGTTTTGGAATTTATAGCCAGTCAAACAAATTATGTATTACTCAAACTTTGTATAGCTAAAAATTTTGTTTTGCAGTTTTGTGTTATTTTGCATTTTGAAAAAAATAAATAAATTAGTGCCTGCTGTTTTTTTTTTTTTTTCTTTCACAGCAGTGTAACGCAGCACACTAATATGAACAGCGTTTACAGGGAACCATTCTTTAATGCTGTGCGTTGGGAATGCATTTGCAAGCACACCCCTGCGCATCTGGTGTGAACCAGCCCTTACACTTCTATAGGCATAAACAAGTGCAATTTGTGGGATGTCTGGTTGTGCCTGTGATCCAAGAACCCTCTGTGGCAGAGCTTGACAAATCCCAGGTTGCCAGAGCCACTAGAAAATGAGTCCTGGTGCCTGGGCTTTTGTCAATCTTTCCCAGGTAAGCAATTTCTTTTATGCCCAATGCCCTGGACATGCAGTGCCAGACAGCTGGTTGCCAATCCCGTGGTCGGCTAGTTCTGGGAGGTGGTCTATTGATGTCCTTCCAGAACCCTACCCCCCTGCACACCCCAGGGCACACTTTGTGATAGCTGTGTCCTTAGGACACAGCTGATCACAGATTGTGACAAAGGGCCAATCACAGCAGCCCTCTACCCATATGATCAGCTGTGTCTAATCAAAGCTGATCACATTGTAAACAGACTTGTGGCTTAAGGCCCGTACACACGTACCGATCGTCGGCATACAAACGTCGGTGGACGAAGGATCTGCCGATTGTACGCGTGTTAGTATGGTGCCTCCGACAGATGTCTGCGCACAATCCGCGGACAAAAGTCTTTCGTGCAAACATGAAAATATTTGTATGCCGACACCAGAACGGACGATTGTTCGCCTGTCAGTACACAATTCGGCCGACAGACCGCAGATTTGCAAGACTGGGCATGCTCAGAAAATAGAAAACACAGGGAAAGTTAACCATTACATGACATCACTTCTGCAGTCGGCGGACAAAATTCTTGTGCTGTCCTTGTGCTGTCTTTGCACTTTTCAGCAGACACCGACATCCCGGGGAGAAAAGAGGAACATTTGTAAGCCGACCATCGGTACGTGTGTACGGGGCTTTATTCGCAGTACTTTCCTCATGCTGTCACAGCGTGAGGAAAGGAGAGCCAGTAACCAGCAATTCTGACAGGCACATTTAGTGCCCGTTCACATACGAGCGACGCTACTTCGCACCGCGCCGCGACCTCGGAGCGGCCACCACGGACTTCATAACATTGAAGTCTATGGCGGTCGCCTCCTGGTCGCCCTAAAGAAGCTCCGGACCCTTTTTCTAAGTCGGAGCGACTTGTGTCGCTCCTATTAGAACGGGTCCGCAGCTTCCCTATGGGAGGCGACCTGTGAGGCGACCAGGTCGCCTCACAGGTCGCCTTAGTGTGAACCGGGACTTACACTAATAATCAATGCTGCCTCATCTGTGCACTTCAGTGAAGAAGAAAACATTTACTTTGCTAAATATTCAAAGAGAAATGAAGGTGTATTTATTTATTTGTTGTACCCAAAAATAAACGTCCCTGTGGGGATTAAGGCTGCATTCACATGTCAGCTTATAATCGCGGGCAGAACCGCCGTGGTTCCGCCCGCGATTCGGAGATTTATTGCAAATCGCGGGACGCCTAGCGTTGCCCGTTGATTTGCAATAGCCCCCCAAACGCCGAGCGATGTTGCCGCGATTTACGCCCGCCGAATCGCGGCAACATCGCGCAAACAAAATCGCGGGACGCAGTACGCTCCAAAAAAGTACAAGAGCTTCTTTGGAGCGTATTGCGTCCCGCGATTTTGTTTGCGTGATGTTGCCGCGATTCGGCGGGCGTAAATCGCGGCAACATCGCTCGGCGTTTGGGGGGCTATTGCAAATCAACGGGCAACGCTAGGCGTCCCGCGATTTGCAATAAATCTCCGAATCGCGGGCGGAACCGCGGCGGTTCTGCCCGCGATTATAAGCTGACATGTGAATGCAGCCTTAATACCACCAAAAGAAAGCTCTGTCTCAAAGAAATGATACAAATTCCATGTGTACAGTGTTAAATGACCACACGATTGCCATTCAAATCGTGGCAGCACTGAGGCTCGGTTCACATTGATGCGATGCGGGAAGGCTGCGAATTCGCAGCCTGTTCCCGCATCGCACACGCACCCCCGGCAGTTCACACTGCCATATGCGATCCGCTGGGGGTGTCAGTGTAATCTTAACGACACCCCCAGTTTGATCGCATATCGCAGTGCGGTCGTGCAGTTCGCACAGGATCGGATCGCACAAGTGTGAACCGCTGTGCGATCCGATCCTGATGCGGCAGCAAAAATGCCTCCTGTGCGTGTTTGCTGCAGGTGCGATGCGAATTTAGCCATACAAACTGTATGGCTAAACTCGCACCGCACAGCTGATCGCATGTCATGTCGGAGCAGTGCGCTCCGACATGACATGCGAACCCCGCACACGCAGTAGTGTGAACCGGGGCTGAAAGCTGAAAATTTTGATTTGCTGCTTAGCCGCAACAGAGATGAAGTTGTTTTTTTTTTTTTTTTTTTCACATACTGGCATCTCCGTGTATACCGTGTATGTGTGTAAACCTGTGTCATGCATCTGGAAAGATGCACACCAGGGATACATAAAAGATTTGTTAATTTAAAAACAAAACTGTAAACTTAACTGTAGTATAAGAGCCGGTTCACACTGGGGCGACTTGTCAGGCGACCTGGTCTCCTGACAAGTCGCCGCGGGTCGCCTGCCATAGATTAGCACAGGACCCGTTCTAATAGGAGCGACACAAGTCGCTCCGACTTAGAAAAAGGGTCCTGAGCTACTTTGGGGCGACCTGCATTGACTTCAATGATATGAAGTCTGTGCATGCCGCTCCGAGGTCGCGGTGCGAGCTGCTCACCGCGACTTCACAGGTCGCCCTGGTAAGTTGGGTCACGCCTATGTGAACCGGCTCTTAGGTTAACCTATTACTGATGCTTTGTCTAAATCGGTGTTTCTCAACTCCGGTCCTCAGGGCACACTAATGGACCAGGTTTGCAAGAAAACTGAAATGCATCACAGGTGATATAATTTGCTGCTTAGTGATTGCAGTATTCTAGTCTGCATCTCCCCAAGGGAATACTTAAAATCTGGCCTGTTAGTGTGCCCTGACGATCGGAGTTGAGAAAAACAGCTCTAAATACTAAAGGAGTTGTCAAGTCGGAAGGTTTTTTTATCTTTATGCATGAAGATTAAAAACCACCTGTGTGTAGCAGCCTCCGTAGCACCCCCTAACACTTACCTGAGCCCCATCTCTCTCCAGCGATGTCCACGAGTCCCTCGGCCAGCCGGGACTCTACCCCCGCAGCCCTATTCCTGAATTCAGCCCCAGCTGAACCGCAGCCCTGTTACTTAATGGGCACGGAGCTGCAACTCCGATGCCCCCATAGCAAGCTGCTTGCTGTGGGGGCACTCGTGAGGAGGGAGGGACCCGAGAAGTGGAGGATCCAGGCTGCTCTTTGCAAATCCAACTGCACAGAGGAGGTAAGTATAACATGTTAAAAACAAAGACTTTACAATCACTTTTAAATATTGAGGTTTTGAGCTTTTTTATTAAAGCTTACAAATCTGAAATATTTAATGCAAACAAAATGGATTTCTCAATAACTACTGTGCAAATTTCAGACTACTAATCAAACACAGCCCGAGCCAGTTATTCCAGAAAATCAAGTTGGTGTTTTAACGTCGATTTTTCTGCCACAGGCTTTTCTGAGTATAATAGTTATCTAAATGTGTTTGCTTCTGTGATTCCTTGACACGTCACTGTTCTAATGCCTATTTTGTATTAGTTGACACCTTGACGGATAGCTTCGTATAATGCAGTGCATGAAATTTGAGCCATGGGTGGACCTGTTGGCACCACCTAGCTTGATGAACTTCAAATGCACCCGACTGCCCTCCAATCCAGCCAGACGGAGGGGAATAGATCCCCTTCCATTTGTGTGTGCCAGATTGGGGATAGACCAATGTAAACGGATAAGTAGGTTTACATTCTCCGCTCCATAGAAAATGGAGCAGACCTCCATTTAAAAGGGGCATTGGGTAGCTTGCTTGGGGTCTGCTGGGTATTGTTTATCTGCGCCACAGTAACTATTGTCTGTCGTCTGAAAAATAATTGCATGCTTGAAAAGAAACTGGCTTCGGCCTGAGTCGCAGTGTTTCCTCCTGGCCGACAGCACCCTCATTACGATGGAGCGGTGCCCACCCTGTTCCTAGTGTGGTAAGTAGCTGTCCTCCACCCTGGAAAGTTTTGGGGTGGACGTGGGACCTCTGGGTTCCCTTCCTCCCATCCCCTCTAAAATTGTGGTGGTCACTGTGGGCTGTTGCCACACGCTCTTAAGGAGTTGCTGCTAACCAGGTTTTTTTCTGGTGCGCAACGGGGGGTTGAACAAGGTTCCCTGCCATCCTGGGGGGTTGGTGACTAGGGCAGGGATGTCCTCTGGGCTGCCTGTGATGGTTGGGCTGGAGAACAGAGGGTTTAACATCAGTGGGTACGTGCCTCGCGCGGTCGGATTTAGGCTGCGGTTTTGCGGCCTATTAGTTGGAAACTTTGTGAGGCGGCCCCAGTGAGAGTGGCATAGACCACTGCCTCCCGTTTGGGCATCCCTCTTCCCCCTCTGCTGCCCCTGGTTGGTCTGCTTCGCTGGGGCTCACGTCCAAGCGGCTGGGCACCCACAAAAATTTGTGATCTACTAGGCCATGTGGCCAAGTCGGGCGCCTCCGTTGGAGGGTTGCCCCAGTGCGTTTGAAGCCCTTGCTCTACCTTTGGGCATCTGCCGGGCTGAAGATTCGTGCACTTGCAGCTGGGCCTCCACAAAAATTGATGCTGCAGCTTGTGACCTGCTAGGCCATTTGGTCAGCTTAGCACCTTCCTTTGATGGGGTGGCGCTGTGGGGGTGCTTTATATGTTAATGACAGCCTTGCAGCCATTGTGTGGGGCACCTGCCTCTTTTAGCGCTGCGGGATCATCAGAGTACCCTGCCTGCGCGTCTGCCTCCTCGGAAGGGGCCCCTTTTAAGGGGGCCATTTCCTATTATGCCCGCTATGGATGGATGGGAGGGCGACCCTCTTGTTTTTTGCGGGGTCCGGTTTGTTGTCCATTCATTGGCCCTTAGTCGGTGTCCCCTTTGCTGGATTGCCGTGGCACCCTCCCCTGATATGTTTTCAGGGTGGGATTGGTATATAGCGACCTTTCTGGTCTACTTCTATGCACCCTGAGTGCTTAGATAGTGAGGATGATTCCTCTGCTCCTCTAACTGTGCCTGACACTTTGAAGTTGTAGGTTGTTGCTAATGCTGCATCGGAGGCGCCGATCCCTTTTTGGCACCCACAGGCTTTCCAAAGCTGCGAGGGTTTTCTCTTTTCGCTCACTTTGACCACATTGCCACAGAACAGTGGGGTTGTCCAAAATGCAGTGGTTCTTAAGCGCTTTTTGCTTGCAGGGTTTTATGAGGATAACTGCATTT
This sequence comes from Pelophylax lessonae, assembly GCF_965119305.1. Lineage (NCBI taxonomy): Eukaryota > Metazoa > Chordata > Amphibia > Anura > Ranidae > Pelophylax > Pelophylax lessonae. The sequence continues at coordinate 581,375,608 of NC_138770.1, read as the reverse complement.
TAAAGATGGACGGTCACGCCTGTAGTGGACTCGTCCGTTTTTAAAGATAAAAAAAAAAGCTACCTTAATTCCATTTGAGGAGTCCCCAGCCTTTAAAGATCTGGCTGCTAGGAAGGCGGAAGCTCTGGCCCTCCAAATGTTCACTGTGGCTGGTTAGTCACTTAGGCCAGTATTTACTATTGCCCTGGTATCGCAAACTGACCAAGTGGGCTAAACTTTTATGCCAGGACCTGGAGGGGAAGCAACTTCCCCCAGTCTTTACGGAGCTGGCGGATCAGTTGGTCCAGGGGCTAAAGATTTTCTGTGATGCCTTTTTGGTTGCGGCTCCTTTGATTTCTAGGCTGTCCGTATCCGCAGTTGTCCTTCTGCGTATTATCTGGCTGAACTGCTGGTCTGCAGACCAGACTTCTAAGTAGGCCTTTTCTGACCTCCAACTTGTAGGGGATTGCCTGTTTTGGAGCTTCCTTGGATGACATCATTAAGGGTCTCACGGGGGTACACTACTTCCCCATGCTACCAAGGGCAATGGAGCCCCGTTGTAGACATGGGCCATTCTCCTCAGCTCATAAGGTCTTTTCGTCTCTCAGGGTCTCAAGACGAGGGATCAAAAGTCAGGGCCAAGAGGACCTGCTCTGGGAAGCAACGCGCGGGCTTTTCCAGACCTGCGGACAAGGCTGCCTCTGCATACAGGGGCACCCTCACCCATTTCTGAGGTGGGGGGGATGTCTTCCTTGGGATCCATGGACCTCCCAGGTACAGGATAAGTGGGTCCACAAAGTTATTCGGTCAGGCTACAAGATCGAGTTCGGTCTTATCCTCCGGGAAAGGTTCTTCCCTTCCAACCTGCACTTCTCTTTGGGGCAGTGCAAGACTTGTTACTTCAAGGGTGATCGTTCTGGTTCCGACTTTACAACGTTTTCAGGGGTTTTTACTCAAACCGCTTTATATTCCCCAGGAAGGAAGGCAAGGTACGTCCAATTATGGACCTCAAGGTGCTAAACTGCTTTTTGCGAGGTACAGAAGTTCTGCATGGAGTCCATTCACACGGTAGTGGAGTCCCTACCTCAGGGGGATTTCTTCATGCTTCTATTGACATGAAGGAAGCCTACCTGCACATTCTAATATGTGCTAGTCAGCAGCGCATCCTCTGTTTTGTGTGGGCGAGGAGTGTTATTTGTGGCGTTGACCTTGGTCTGGCCTCCACACTTAACGTCTTCATAGTGTTAGCCCCAGTGCTGACATTGTTTGAGTCAGCGGGGTATCGTGGTACTAGGGTACCTGGACGATCTTTTGCGAGTGGAGTCTCCCACTGTTGTGATGGCCAACCGGAGATTGCTCTGCGAACTCTGAGGGAGTTTGGTTAGATTCGGAACCTTCAGAAGTCTGTCCACAAAACTGGACTATCTGGGTCTGACTCGGCCTTAGCCGGAATGTTTTTTCCTCTGGAAATATACAGACTTTGCAGGAGGCAATTCATCTCTCCGGGCTTGCATGCGGGTGCTGGGCCTGATGGTGTCCACCCTCGAGGCGGTCTGTTTACACAGTTCCACACAAGATCTCTGCTAAAGAGATTCTGGTAAAATGGGACAGGATCAACGGTCTCTAGAGGTGGTTTCATTCTCTGGTATGTTGACAGGGAAAAACCTTTCTCCCCCTGTATTAGACGGTTGTCACCACTGATGCCGGCCTGTCCGGGTGGGAAGGTGTCCTCGGCACAGAAATGCTCACGGGGTCCAGACTCCGACAGAGTCCAGACTGCCGATTTAATGTTCTTCTACTCTGAGCGATCGGACTTGGTCTGGCTCGATGGACGGTTCGTCTTCAGGAGTATACAGTATGAATACATTTGGACAATTGCTTGGCCGTGGTCTAAATCGATCACCAAGGGGGCACAAGAAGTGTCCTGGCTGCTCGGTAAGTAGCCGACATTCGAAGGTGGGCTGACCGATTCGTTCCAGCTGCTTAAACTGTTGCCACCACTCCTGGGCAGGATCCAGGCAGAAGAGATTAGTCCTTCTAGTGCAGTGATGGCGAACCTTTGCACCCCAGATGTTTTGAAAAACTACATTTCCCATGATGCTCATGCACTTTGGAGTGTATTTGATCATCATGGGAAATGTAGTTCCAAAACATCTGGGGTGCCAAGGTTTGCCATCACTGTTCTAGTGGCTCCAGACTGGCCTCGCCAGTCTTGGTATGTCGATCTGGTATGGCTGGTCACTGATGCTCCTTGGAGACTTCCTCTCGAGGAGGATCTGCTTTCTCAAGGACTAATCTTCCATCCTGCTTTACAGTCGCTCGCTTTGACGGCTTGGCTGTTCAATGCTAGGTGCTGAAGGATGTAGGTTTGTCTGAGTCTGTGATTCCTGCTGTTTAAAAGCTAGGAAATCTACTTCTAGGAAGTTATACCATTGTATGTGGAAGATGTACATTGTGTAGCGTGAGTCTCCCGGGTGATCTCGATGGATCAGGTCTTAACCTTCCTTCAACGGGTGGTTAAACAGTAATTGGCCTTGAGCACCATAAAGGGTCAGATATCGGTTTTTGGTGGTCTTTTTCCAAAGACCTTTGGCGGCACGCTCCCTGGTATGTTTTTTTTTTTTTTTTTTTTTTTTTTTCTTCAGGGTGTCTGACATTTGGTTCCTTCAGTGTGAGCCCTGTTGCAGGCCTGGAATCTTAATGTGGTGCGTTCAGCTCTACAGAAGCCTCCCTTCGAAAATATTTGGGAGGTTTCCCTGCTTTGCTGCCCCAGAAGGTGGCCTTATTTGTTGGCTATCACCTCTGCGCACAGGGTGTCGGAACTGGTGGTGTTATCCTGTCGTTGACCTTAGGGTGATTCTCGAGGGTAAGATGGTGCTTTGCCTCTGTCTGTCATTCCTTCCTAAGAAGGTCTCTGACTATCATTTGAATGAAGACATTGTGTGGCCTCCCCTGTGTCCCAGGCCTAAACATCCAAAGGAAATTGCCTTGCATGCCTTTGATGTGGTTCGAGGAATTAGGGTGTACCTGACAGCTACGGAGTCTTTTAGGAAATCAGACTCTATTTGTGCTCGTGGACGGTCCTTACAAAGGGTTGTTCACTTCTTTTGTGACCATTTCCAGATGGATCAGACGGTGGTTTAGGCCTATTGCATCAAGGGTCAGGTTCCTCCTTTCCCTTTCAAGGCGCACTCTCCTAGGGTGCTTAGTGTCTCCTGGGCTTTCCCTCATCCAGCATCAGTGATGCAGGTTTGCAAGGCGACCACTTGGTCGTCGGTGCATACTTTTACAGTTTTTTGTAAAGTGGGTATGTTGGCATTTGCGGATGCTTCTTTGGCTGCAAGGTTTTGCTGGCTGCTTTCAAGAGGACCTGGTCCTCTTTGAGGGTGTATTGTTCTTTTCAGGTGAGCTCCAGTTGTTTATGGTTGAGCTCCATTTCACCTGGTTGGCTATGGCTCGCCTTGGGAATTTTTTTTCTGTTTTCCACCCCTCAAGTTTGACTGCTTTTTTGAGAGGCTGGATTCATCCTTCTTTTTATGGATAGTGTAGGACCCACTGCCATTGGGTACTTCGTAGTGGTGGGCTTGAGCAGGATATGGCCATATGGTGGGACTAAATCCCCATTTTTATTTGATTGCCTTTATATTTGATAGTCATTTCTTTTGCATGTGTGTGCTATTTTTTGTAAATATGCATGTTGCTTGGTTCATAGCTGCACCAGCTTTAGAAATGCATGTTCAGGGTGTGACTTCCCCCCCCCCCCCCCCCGGCTCCTTGTTTGTAATGACACTGCTTTGGGACATCCCAATGGTTAAGAAGAATCGGGAGCTGTCTGCCAATGAATGAAAGAGGAAATGGGATTTCTGACTTACCGTAAAATGCATTTCTCTGTAGTTCATTGACGGACACAGCACCCACCCCTCTGTGAAGTTGGCTTTCTTCTGACACTGCTTGTAAAAAAACTGGGTGCCTATAGCTGAGTGGGTGTATACCCCCTGGGACTGCCCAAAGGCGTAAAAGATTTTTCCTGCCTAGTGTCATACTCCTGTAGGGGGTAGTATAACCCAATGGTTAAGAAGAATTAGGAGCTGTGTCCATCAATGAACATCAGAGAAGTGTATTTTACGGTAGGTCAAAAATTCAATTATTTTTTTCTGATTGAGAGAAGAAATGTTAACACCCCTGTCAGATTATATTAATTTTGCTGCCTGTGCACCATTGGTAAAATTTCCTTGTCCAAAAGAAGCTACAGGAAGTTGGAGGAAATCTCCCAAAGATTATGCAGTTGTCCATGGAACAGGTGTCTTCACTAGGCCTCATGTATATAGGCAATTTGGCTCCTACAGCATAAAACCTGGGCACTTTGGGGTACCTCAGAGAGGCAGCATGCAGCCTGCTGCCAGCAATGACCAAGTCCATATTCAGCATATTTTTCCCCATTGAGATCGGATGTGTTTTCAAAGTGTTCCTTACATTTTTTTTGAGCAGTGTGTGTTGTACACACACTATCTTTTTTTTTTTGGCCTCATAAAAAGCCTTCAGCTTTTCCTAGGTAGCTTGAATTATTTACTGATGAGAAGGCAGAGGCAGATGCTTATCGCTGGTTGCTGTAGGCTGGCCTTTCATTTACTAACTTACCTTGCAGTGGGTTTTAGCTGTTGTCCATCTGTTGCATTTCATAAGTGTCCGCTGTATTTGAAACATTTGTGTTCTAGTCATACTTATTGTTTTTGTTTCAACTTTTAGCTCATTATTTCAATTATTTTTACAATGTATTTGGGTGTGTAGAGGATTTTTTGACACTTGAAATGTGGTCTTTTAGTGTGTGATTAGTAGCTCCTTTTTTGTTCTTTGTTTTCCGAAAGCTTTATTGCGTATCTCCAACTAGTACACATCTGAACCTGATTTAGACCCCTTTCACGTGAGGCAGATCTGTCTGAGCAGGGGATCTCTCCACTGATCCCAGCTGAGCAGGCAAACAGGTCAGACCAGGACAGAGCCTGCTCACCTCTTTGGGGTGGTCGGATGGAAACGGATTGCATGTCTGCTTCCACCTAAATTGTCATTCGATCCGCCCCGCTGGACAGGTGGCGAATATATCGCCATACATCTGTTTTCAGCGGGTTTGGTCAGGCTGGATACCTGGTGGGTGTCAGCGGACAAATGTCTATTGACATCCGCCGCCAACTAAAGGACAGTGGGTGGTCTGATCGGGTCCGCCTGAAAAACTGCCAGGTGTACTTGATCGCTCTGCTGGTGTGAAAGGGAGACCAGTTTGTCAGCTGCAGCAACTGAAAATTTTGGGCCTTATTTAACTACTTCCGGTCCACGCTATAGCGGAAAGACGGCTGCAGAGCGGACTCTTTAAATGGCCTCCCAGACACAGGCTCCCCGCGCGCTCCCGCGAGCGCGCATCGGGGAAAGTCTGTGTCGGCCGTGTCCCTTGGACACAGCCAATCACAGATCGTGGTAAATGGCCAATCACAGCGGCCATTTACCACGTGATCGGCCCATGCAATGAGAGATGATCTCATATGTAAACATATGAGATCATCTCTCATTGCCAGCTCTCCTTCCTCACACAGAGACTGCAGTGTGAGGGAGGAGAGCCGATCAGCCGCCGGGGACACAGAAGAATGTAATCAGGGCACTGATCACCAGTGCCCTGATTACACAAGGTAAAAAACATCCCCCACGTGCCCACAGTGCCCCCCATCAGTGCCCGCAATCAGTGCCCATAGTGCTGCCAGTCAGTGCCTGCTCATCTAGGCACTGATGAGCACTGACTGGCAGCACTATGGGCACTGAGTGTGGGCACTGATGGTGCCATCCACCAGTGCTCATCAGTGCCGCCTCTCAGTGCTCATCAGTGCCGCCTCTCAGTGCTCATCAGTGCCGCCTCTCAGTGCTCATCAGTGCCGCCTCTCAGTGCCGCCTCATCAGTGCCCATCAGTGCCGCCTCATCAGTGCCCATCAGTGCCGCCTCATCAGTGCCCATCAGTGCCGCCTCATCAGTGCCCGAGAAAAATGTATTTATCTTCAAAATTTACTCGCAGAAAATAAGAAACTTTTTTTTTTTTTCAAAATTATCTTTTTTCTTTTTTTTTTTTTGTAAAAAATAAAAAATCCAGAGGTGATTAAATACCACCAAAAGAAAGCTCTATTTGTTTGAAAAAAAATGATAAAAATGTCATATGGGTACAGTGTAGCATGACCGCGCAATTGTCATTCAAAGTGTGAGAGCGTTGAAAGCTAAAAATTGGTCTGGATGGGAAGGGGGGTTTAAGTGCACAGTAGGCAAGTGGTTAAATAGGAAAAATACAATTGAATTGAAAGAAAATTTAAAAAATAGCAGTAAACAATGTTGGGGCCAGTTCACACCATAGAAATGTGGTCCGGGTGTGTGCCAGATGCATTTCTGCATGTGTGTTTTTGATGCTTTCATGGCATTTCAACCCCCCCCCCCCCCCTTTTCAGTGCAGAAAAAATGCAAGACGTTCTACCATTTTTAAACCTGGAATTCCCTGGAACTAACCGCACTGGTGTGAACTATGCCATTGGAAACCATAGAACCTACTATCCTTGCATTTCTGTTGCAGAAAAAAGCACACTGGACTGCATGTGGTGTGAACCGGCCCATACGGATTACGTTTTTCTAATGATGAAATTCTACATTGTGCATTCTCTGTTTACTCACAGAGAATATACAGTGGATTAGGTGTTCAGAATAACAGCTACTGAACCTTGAGAGGCTGCTAGTAGTTGCATTAAAAAAAGCCACGTGCACCTCTCAAGACACAGGTTGTGGGTCACTGGTTTACAAACTTACTGATTTAATTTTTCCTTCTCTTGGATCTTGTAGAAAGGGATTCTGTGCACCTGTACTGCATAATTGATGGCTCTGCTCAGTGCAGACAGACTGGAGCTGCATAACGCTACTGAATAGGGTTATTATGTAGAGTGCCAGCTGTGTGCACAGCCATTACTAAACACAGTGCAATCAAGCGGACAGCATCTTATCCTTTTTTTGCTTGCATTGCCTTCTGTAGGGTCTTTGTACGTAGTGGGTAGGTATGTTTTTATGTTCATATTAATCCTACTTGGTAGTGTTGCATCTATTCCATCTTTGCTCAACAATACTACAAGCAATATGCTATAGGTGAATAGACTTAATGATCCAGCCAAGTGTGAGTAGATCTGGCTCATTTTTCACCTGTTTTATTTATTTATTTTTACGTTTACTTACACATTTTTAACAATACACTTGTGATATGGTCAGGGTAAAGCTAATTTAGAATATGCAGAGCATTCTGCTAGTACAGGCTCTTTGGCATTGGAGCAGGGTTTGCTCCAATCAGCAGGGGACCTGTAAGCAAATCCTCTGCTGAATCTGAGCCAAACGGGACGGATGTCAGTTTGTGTCCAGGGTACACAAGCGGACCTGTGATAACTCTATGGGCGGCCGGATGTAAACGGTCTCTGGTGTCTTTTTGCATCAGGCTAACACTGATCCACCATATTTAGGTCCCAAAAAATGGAATAGGAAACTGCCCTTTCCCTTTTTTCTTTTTCTTTTCTACAAAAACCTGGTGGTAAAATATAGGCAAGCCAATAATATGTGGGTATTTTTTATGGTGGCCTGGGTTCTGCTACCACTGTAGCAGCAGCAGTGCTGAGCTCAGCTGCTGCTTCAGGAAGAGGGAGCGTGCGCAGCACAGGTTCTGAATAAGGAAGAGTTGTTCCTGTTGTTCAACCTGCTGTTCAGCTTGTATCCTAGAATCTAGGCCGGATGGGGCTGATCTCTACAGTGGGGCATTGGGTGTGCTCTTTATGGCCCACAGGTACAGCATTTAAACACTTAGGACCAGGCCTATTCTGACACTTTGTTTAAAAAGTAAAAAGCGTTTTAGTTTGTTTTTTTTTAGTTTTTTACAGCAATTACTTCAAACCCTCAAACGTGTGTGTGGGTTTTTTTTTTCTTGAGAGTAAATAACGGTTGTTGCAATTTTTATGTTGCATGGTATTTTGCCCAGTTAGGTGGTCAGCAAGTGGTAAACTAAGCAAACCTTTGCAAAACCACTGTTTTTTAACCAACTGTGGCACCTTAACTGCAGTTAGTTTTATTCAAAAGGTAAACTTAGCCATTTCAGCAGTCTCTGATGTAACATGGATGGACTTCTATATCTACCTTTGCTGGAGATCATTGGATGCAAATCGCTGCATTATTGAACAATAGCAGAAATCTATTTTTTTTTTTTTTAATCTATAATGTGAAAGATATTACGCCAAATATTTAGATACACGACATGTCATGCTTTAAACATGTGCAGGTTTGTGGAATGGCGACAAACTACGGTACTTAAAAAATCTTCGTAGGTAACTTTTTTTTTTTTAAAAGAATTTACAGGTTACTTGTTTAGTTACAGAGGGGGTCTTGCACTGCTCTCGCCCTAACAACCGCAGTGATACCTGTGTGGTTTGAACACCTTTTATTTACTTTTTTTTTTTAACACCTTTTTTTAATTTATTTTCACTTTTACTCCTATTACAAGGACTTGTACTAGAAATAACCATGGAAGGTCCTCTTCATTGAGAGATCTGGGATCAAAAAGACCCCAGATCTCTAATTTTTCATTTGAAAGCAAAAAAAAAAAGTTTATTTTGAATTTAAGAAAAAATCCTGTCTTATCTGCCTGAGGACTAGAAGTGACGTCGGAGGTCGCTTCGATCCACCAAGGGCAATGAGCCGTATAGGGGCAATCTTGCCATCCCTCAGCTTCCTGCCTAGCTATCGGCCACATTGGCCTGTTTCCAAGCTTACCGAGTGCTCTGGGAAGCAGTGGGAAGGACACCTCTCGCCACCTATAAAAGTGATATCGTTCCAAATCCAGTGCTGGGGCCACTTGTATCTGAAAGCCAGCCGCCTAAAGGGAAAAAACAATACCGGGGTCATGTCAGCTAGCTGCTGCCATAACCATGATATTTAACGTCTGAGTAATGACTTACATTCCCAGTTAGGTGGTTGGCAAGTGGTTAATGTTCTCCACCATCACGACCTAATGTTTCTCTATAGTTTGCTCAGTAAATTGCTTTCCCAAATAATACAAGGATGATAAAACCACGACCTGGCATGCCAGAGGTGCCCTAAACACTTAAAAAAATACTTTATGGAATGAAATGTTGAAGACCATAATAAAAGAGAGAGTAGCTAATCCCTTCAGAATTCTCATTCCAGAAACACTTTCTGCTGCTTCTGGATCATCACAAAGTGTTTCCTCACAGGCAGCATTTTCAACTAAAGAATTGTTACAAACCACGGCCTCCCAAAAATACACAATACCCTAATTTTACAGAAATTCGCACCTGAAAATCAGGAGCACATTTGTCAAGCTCCTGCAAGAGCAATATATGCTTCTGGGTCCACATTGTGTGTGTTTTTTATATATATATATATATATATATATATATATATATATATATATATATATATATATATTATCCAGATCTATGCAGTACTAAAGTGTGAAATGTCCTTCCTGTAATAAAGACCAATAACTGCTACTCTGTCCTTGTGCAGGGTGACTGGTCTCATATCCACCCCCTCCTGTAGTTCTCTGCAGGCAGCCTGTAACCACTTTAATCTCTACGCACTGTGCAGTAAAGTGATATTTTCATTGCTTTACATGGTAATATTTAGGTTTGCGTATCGTGCACACAATGATTTATATAATTTCTGGATATTGAGGATTGTTTTTGAATGCATTTTTGTGCCTGGAGTTCAACTTAAGAAATGTTTTTTTTTTTTTTTTTTTTTGGGTTCAGTGGTGTAAATGTCCTCTATGATGTGTTTCAGTGGGATAAGTAACCAGTAGTTCTTTAGCTGTAACATCTGCTTCCTTGTGTATCCTGACTTAAAGGGACATGAATCTTAAAAATATGAGAAAATAATGTGCTACATTCGTAACAATCAAAGTGTGGACAGAGTTTTTTATTTTTATCTGCATGAAGAGAAGGCTGTGAGGACTGGTGAAACAAGCTTTTCTAGTCTTTGTGACTAGTGACAGGTGTACATCAGGGCAGCGTTTATATGGACTGCCACACCTCTGTTTAAAGGGAACTAAAGACTTCATAATGTCTTGCTTTTTATGCAAAAGAGGTCAGTGTAATGTAAATATTAGTGTAGTATTAGGTTAAAACGTTGTTTTTGTATATAGTTTTATTATGTACAAGGTATGTCTTTTATCCTTTGTTCGCTACTAACTGAAATCAATGAGATCTCTATAGTAATGGCTGGTAAAAAAATTTCGGTGCATCACTATTTCCAGCATTAGAAATTAGTTTTATTCCTCTGACAGCCTGTCTCTCTTACCTTTCAACTTCTCTGTTCTAACGCTGCAGCTTTTACCAGGCTTTTTGGCATTCAACACTTCCAGGAGTTCTTGTGGAACTTTAAAAAAGTAAAGTTTTTGACCAGACAGACTTTTTAACACAAAAGAGAATATACTATGTGTCTCCTGCATTTAATGTGGTTGTAAACCTCAGTCAGGAAATCAGAGCAAAGCACATGTATCTGTAGCGTTTACTTGTCTCTCTCCAAAGCTCTAAGCCCCAAGTCACTGGTGCAACTTTTCATGCGCTTTGATATCTTCAAATCACATGGCAAGTCGCAGCTTATGGTCTGCAATGATGGTGAAATCGGTGTGACTGACTCCATGGAGTCTCACCAATTTTGAAAGTAGTTTGTGCACCACTTTTTGCACGTTCAGGTGCGACTTGCATAGACCTCTATGCATGAAGTTGCACGGATGCCTTCCAAGTCACACCTGAAGTTGCACTGACATGTGGCTTCCGAATTGTGCAGCTTCAAGCCGCATTCGATGTGACCATATATACGAAGTGTCGTTTTATCTCTAGTGCTTCGTTCTTATCAGCATTTGTCACTTCTGAGAAGTTAGCTCAGCACAGAGCTTGTCTATTCGCAAGAAAGTTCTGCTGCGTGAAGAGGGGTGTATGCAGCTTTCCTCCAATCAGCTCTCACACACTAACTGCGGCCTCTCCACCCCCTCCTCTGTGCTCCTCAGATGCAGAAGGATTTTAAACACTATCTGCCCTTTTTAAAGGGGTATAGAGAATCGAAGACCGCAGATATGCAGGTAAAATGTATGTAGGAGGATTTGTTTACTGCTTCAGCTCTGGAAGGTTTTACCCCCTTAATGACTGGGCCATTTTTTGCGATATGGCACTGTGTTGCTTGAACTGACAATTGCGTGGTCATGCGACGCTGTACCCAAATAAAATTGAGCCCCCCCCCCCACACACACACACACAAAAAGAGCATTCTTTTGGTGGTATTTGATCACCTCTGCTGTTCGACAAAGTTTTTATAAAACATTCCCCAAAAAAATTAAGAAAATCAATTTTTTTTAAAATCAATTTAAGCCAATATGTATTCTCCTACATAGGTTTGGTTAAAAAAAAAAAAAAATCCTTAAGTGTAATTTGATTGGTTTGCGCAAAAGGTATAGCGTCTACAAATTATTGGATTAATTTATGGACTTTTTTATTATTTTGTTTTTACTAGTAATAATGGCGAGCAGCAATTTTTAGTGGGACTGCGACTTTGCGGCGGTCAAATCTGACACACAGTGACACTTTTTGCTAAAAAAAAAGGCACTGTTACTGTATAAATGGCAGGAAAGGGGTTAACACTAGGTGTGATGAAGGGGTTAAGTGTGCTCGTAGGGAATGGTTTCTAACTGTGGGGGGGATGGATGTGCTAGAGAAAAATTATCTGTTTCAGCTTAGCTGAAACACAAGATCTTTCTCTGGCAGAACAGCCGCCTGCCTTGTTTACATAGACAGAACGGCCATTCTGTCATTCTCCTGCAGGCCATCGCGGCCGCTGGACCCGCTGATTGGCTCCTGCTGTGTCTTACCACAACAGGAGCGGCGCGCGCCGCTGAGAACCCCCTGCACAAAATCGCGTACTTATACGTGATTTTGCGCAGCTGGGCTGCCCTGCTGCAGTATATATTCACTGGGTGGTCCAGAAGTGGTTAATCGGTGTATCATCTGAGGCTGTTTACTTCACTGAGTATATGTGAGGGTTTACCTGCCTATTTGTACTGTACACATGCAAGTTGGTGTACAGTTTCCACATGTGTGGGAAGGACATAATCTTAGCCTGGCCAATCAAAATGGCCGAAGATGTCAGAGGCTGGTATAGCACTCCTGGACAATGCATCGATTGAGAGGTGAGTATTGTACCTAGACACAGAGGTGTGAGTATAGTTCCATGTTAAGGAGTTATATCACACCAGAAAAGAGCTCCTATTCCTTTCGTAAAGAGATAGTTATATAATTTTTTTTTTTTTTGGTGTGTTGAGGTAAGCGCTTCTAAGAAGGCATACTAAATTTCACTTTTAATGACGATGATTGCAGCAAACCAGAATCTGCCTTCCTTTCCTTCTCTAATGAAGGACACAGCTGTAGGAGACGTACACGCATACACAGGAGCACCGCCAGACTTCCACAATGAAGAGCCCATTTTGAAGTGTCCTGGGGCTTTGTCCTGGTTGTCGCCTGCTCCATACTGTGTACATTACAGGTGACGGTGCCTCTTTGTGGCCATGGTAACTGTCATACCCCATTATTCCAGCACAGTGCTGTGGGCAGGTCACACTCAGGATGCTTCATGTACTTCAACATGGCTAGTTATTTGTGATCTAGAAAAGACTTTCATAGCATCAGGATTTTCAGCTTGTATTTCGCACAGATGATTGCAGCTTTTTCATATTGGTTTTGTTAGCTGTAAAGCTGCATTTATTTTCCAAAATTAAGTTTTACAATATTTTATATCAATTTGTTTTTACTTAGTTTAAACATATTAAGCTGTATTTTTAAAACGTAGTTGCATAGTTAGGTTGAAAAAAGACACAAGTCCATCGGGTTCAACCAAAAAAAACAAACTGTATTGAAAACCCAACCATACAATCCCATATAAACAATCCTATACCCGTTGTTGATCCAGAGGAAGGTGAAAATAAACCCCAGCAAAGCATGATCCAATTTGCTAAAGCAGGGGAAAAAAAATCCTTCCTGATCCCCCCCCCCCTCCCCCAAGAGGCTATCGGATATTCCCTGGATCAACTATACCTAAAAAAAAAAAATGTAATACCTATTTATATTATGTACACCTAGAAAAGAATCCAGGCCTTTTTTTGTAAACCCATACAAAATTATTATTTTTTTTTTTTTGACCTGAAAGAGAAACACATAATGAGCTAGTATGCATCGCATACTAGCTCATTATGAAATACTTACCTTAGAACGAGCCCCCGCTGTGCTGTCCGCTCAGCTGTATGACGGGCGACATGTCCAGTCGCCCGTCTTCCGGGATCGCGGCATCCGGCCATCTGATTGGCCGGAGCCGCGATGACGTCACTCCCGCGCACGGGAGCCGACAGTCACGGCACGGGACTCTGAAGAAACGGCACCAGCGGCCGTTCCTTCAGAGCGCATGCGCCAGTGACGTCACTGGCTGCATGTAAGGTAAATATCTCCTAAACGGTACATGTTTAGGACATATTTACACTACCTATAGGTAAGCCTTATCATAGGCTTACCTATAGGTAAAGTGTCAGAGGAGGGTTTACTTCCTCCTTAAAGCAATCTAGTGAACTAGCCAGAACCACCTCTGGAGGGAGTTTTTTCCACATTTTCACAGCTCTTATGGTGAAGAAACCTTTCCCTATTTGGAGATGAAATTTTTCCTCTAGACGTAAAGAGTGCCCCCTTGTCCTCTGTGTTGACTTTAACCGCTTGCCGACCGCCGCACGACTATTTACTGCAGCTCACAGGCAAAGCGACGTAGGGCTACGCCACTAGCCTGTGAGGGTCTAGGGAGCGAGCTCGCGCCGGCGGAGGCGCGGTCACGGACCCCCCCCCCGCGCGCGTGTGGCCGGTGGACCCGATGTCCGCCGGTCACTTGCGATCGTCTGTTAGAGCAGGAGAAAGGCAGGTGGCTAATGTAAACAAGCCGCCTGTCATTCTCCCCTGTGTAAGAGTAGTGATCATACGGTTCTTCTATGTAGGACCGTTGATCACTGTTCCTACACCTCAAGCCACATCCAATCACAGTATCGCGCCTCTAGGGACACACACAGCCCCTCCCTCTCAAAAATTTTAACCCCTTCACTGCCAGTATCATTTTACAGTAACAGTGCATATGTATAGCACTGATTACTGTAGTAATGTCACTGGTAACCCCAAAAGTGTCAAATGTCAGTCAAGGGTCCGATCTGTCCGCCGCAATGTTGCAGTACCGCAAAAAAATCGCAGATAGCCGCCATTACGCGTTTGACAAAAAAAACAACAAAAATTACAAAAATCTTTCCCTTTGTTAGTAAACGCTATAACTTTTGCGCAAACCATTTAAAATCAAAAATTTTCATTTTTACATTTTTTTTGGGGGGGAATTTCATATAAAAAAAATGTGAAAAATATTGTTATATTTGCAAAATTGACGCTCTTTTTTGTTTATAGCGCATGATCAAAAAATTGCACAGGTGATCAAATACCACCAAAAGAAAGCTCTGTTTGTGGGGAAAAAAGAACATCAAATTTGTTTAGGTACAGCTTCGCACGACCACGCAATTGTCCGTTAAAGTCACGCAGTGCCGAATCGCAAAATAGGCCCTAGTCAGGAAGGGGGTAAAATCTTACATGAGTCTTATAAGGATCCAGCACTTTCCCAATCTGCAGGTCTTCTCTCGTGTCACTCTTGAGCTTGGCTCAGAGCAGCAGGAGCCATCCTTTCAGGGAGTGGTGGGCGTGCCAAGCTATGCTTAAGACTGGTTAAGCAATGCACCTGCACATGTGCCGTCATATGAGGCTGGTTTCCTGTGGGGGCACACAGTTGGAGCAGACAGTGGCAGCAGGGGACCCCAGAAGAGGAGATTCGGGGTCCCCCTATGCAATACGCTTACACTGAACAGGTGAGTTTCTCATTTTTTATTTCAGTAAAATAAAAAAAGGCTTTACAGCTGCTTTTAATGGTGCAGTTGCATTTCCTTCCTTTTTCTGTAATGACTTACCATTTTCATTTAATCTGTCACTTTACAGAAGCCAACAGAACCATGCACGCTGACTTTTTTTTTTCTCTCCTCAGATTTTGGTATTTGGTCCATTTAATCCCATGGTTTGTGTGTTTTCTGATTGTTCCATTATTGGACGTCCTTTTTCAGGGAGAGTTTGGAAACCTTGCATTCTTTTGAGCTGCTGTTGCTTTAAGATTTGGCCTATTCTGTTAAGTTTTAATAAAGATTGGAGGAGGGGGAGGGTGCCCAGCGTTTATCGCCATAGTAACCAAGAGTGTTTTTCTTTCTGCACTCTGATAAGCCTGGCACTTTACTGCAGTCTTTTCAACATATGGGTTAATTATCTCTCACTCATATTTGCAGTGATAGTTTTTCAAGTATACAGAAATATAAAGGCTCAGCCTATATACAGCCTATATATCCATTTCAAGCAGGTGGCGGTATGGTTGGCTACCAGCTTCTTGTATGGCAGCGTCATCGTCCTGAAGACTTTCCCAGCTTTGCTCTTTTTTTTTTGCTTTGGAGTTTCAAATCTACTGCTTTATAAATAGGCACCTCATTTACTGCATTCTCCATAATGTAAAATAAAGCTAAGGCAGTGAGACCCACTCGTAGAAGCCATAGGGGGTTAGATCTGGGAATTTATGTACCTAGATCTCACTGCTTGGTGTGTCAATGCTGACTAGTCTTTCCATGTGATAGATTTAAATGTCTGAATATATTGAAGTATTTAGTTACATGTCGGTAATTTACAAACCATACTTATTTAGGGCCCATTTACACCTAGCAGGTCCGATGTGATGCTGGTAGCGCATGTTAATGTGCGGTGCATTAAGCTAATATTTTAATTTTTTTTTTTTTTTTTGGGATCTGCACCACTGAAAATGAACACACTTGTATGTATGGTGCATTTCTGTACAGTGCAATAATGCAAGCTTTGCTGATGCATATATGTGACCCTTGGGACACACAGGCAGATGGGGTTCGGTAGAAATGAGTGGTTGAGCTGTGGTTTTGCTCCCCCTCCCCTAAGCACTGCAATGAAGCTGCACAGGCTGTACCCATGCCTCAGCAACATTTAAATGATGTATTGCATTCAGCATGTGGTATCACTACAGAACGCAGCCTATTCTAGTGAAAGGGGCCCTGACAGACCCATATGCAAAGTACGTAGTTCTGGTGCTGTCATTTTGAGGGTTAAAGCAGGTAGTGAGGAAGGGGACATCTCTCCCCCAGTCTATCAAACATCTATGAAAGCGATCCACAGCAGATAGCTTGTCAGAGGAGTGCCTCGCGTGTAATGAACCTTTAAAGTGATAGTCTCGTGTATATTTAAAAAAAAAAAAATGAAGGTGCTCGCATAAGTGTGTACACCCTCTTATAACTGAGGATGTAGCTGTGTTTAGAATTGAGCAATTACATTCAAACTCATGTTAAATATGAGTCCGTACACACCTGCCATAATTTTAAAGTGCCTCTGATTAACCCCAACAAAAAGTTCAGCTGTTCTAGTAGGTCTTTCCTGACATTTTCTTAGTCGCATCCTACAGCAAAAGCCTCGGTCCGCAGAGAGCTTCCAAGGCATCAGAGGGATCTCATTGTTAAAAGGTATGGGTCAGGAGAAGGGTACAAAAGAATTTCCAAGGCATTAAATATACCATGTAACACAGTGAAGACTGTCCTCAAGTGGAAAAAATATGGCACAACCGTGACATTACCAAGAACTGGATGTCCCTTCAAAATTGAAAAGGCGAGAAGATGACTGGTCACGGAGGCTACCAAGATGCCTACAGCAACATTAAAGGAGGTGCAGGAATATCTGGCAAGTACTGGCTGTGTGGTACATGTGACCACAATCTCCCATATTCTACATATGTCTGGGCTATGGGGTAGAGTGACAAGATGGAGGCCTTTTCTTATGAAGAAAAACCCCCAGGCCCCGCAATATTTTGCAAAAACACATCTGAAGTCTCCCAAAAGCATGTGGGAAAATGTGTTATGGTCTGATGAAACCAATGTAGAACCTTTTGGCCTTAAGCATCATGCTTTGGAGCTGTTATTATTCAGCTGGAACGGGCCTTAGTCAAGGTAGTCAGTTATTAACAGTTCTAATTACCAGTTAATATTGGCAAAAAAAACCTTCAGGCTTATGCTAGAAAGCTTTACATGAAGAGGAACTTCATCTTTCACCATGACCACGCATATGTCCAAATCAACAAAGGAATGGCTTCACCAGAAGAAGAAGAATACAGTTTTGGAATGACCCAGCCCTCGCAATCTGACAAATTTGGAGTGTTATTGCGGAGAATGGGCAAGATGTACCGTGCTGATAGACTCATACCCAAAAAGACTGAGTGTTGTAATAAAATTGAAAGGGGCTTCAACAAAGTATTAGTTTAAGGGTGTGCACACTTATGCAACCATATTTTATTTTTATTCTTCCCTCCACCAAAAAGATTTCAGTATGTTGTTCAACTGAGTTGTACAGTTTATAGGTCACATTTAAGGTGGGACAAGATCTGAAATGATTTATCTTTGTCTTTTTTTTTTTCATCAAAGAAACCCAACATTTTAATAGGAGTGTGGAGACATTTTATATCCACTGTAAACTGCTTTTGCTCCCACTTGATTCTGGCTGCAGTTATGAAGGATGTAGACAGCTGAAGCCAGCCTGGCTTAATTTCCTGAATTTCATGCAGCTGGCTACCCAGCCTGCGCCTCCGGATCTTGTTCCTACGCAGTAATGACACTGCGATGTGCGCTTTGTCATAAGAATGTCGAAGGCTCCTGGGATCGATGACACTGATATCCCAGGAGTCAACTGTCGGGGCTGATGATGTAATTGCCTAGGCGGGCAAAACTGGAAGTTGCAGATAACGCTACTTAAAAAAAAATTGGATGTGGCCTCCTTATACACATCCGCATTACATTAATACAGGCTAGCCTACAAGCCGTACAACATTTTCTGGTAAAGGATCAATCATTTCATCATGCCTAAGTTCAATTCCTATATAACAGCATTGAATTTAACACATAATTATTTAACATTTTTAGGAAACTATTAGACAAACCAAGGGGACAGCTATGGGCACCAAGTTCACCCCAAGTTGCGCCAATCTTTCTCTATCGCTCATTGACAGACGTAGTCTTCTTGATTCTCAAGAGCTGGGTTATGTTGTCTCCGCAGGAGTAGGACTAGGCAGAAAGACAAAACGTTCTGGCTCCACCTTAGGGGCAGTCCCTGAGGGTATATCCTCCCTCTCTCTGCTACAGGGAATCAGTTTTTTTCTGTCTAGTCAGGAGTAAGGACCTAAGTTCCTTGCTGGGATCTTTTGGTCCTGGCAAGACTTTTTTTCTTTAAGAAAGACATTTTTTAGGTAGTTTTCTCCAGTGTTTTTTTCCTGTGAGATCTTCAAGCAAAAATGCCGGACTGGGCGACACTTGTGGTCACCCCAGCCGGCCTACGAGCGCGCGCAGACCATGGCATTGCGCTTGGTCGGCCGCGACATATTCGAGTAAGTATGCGGGGCCGGGCGACGGGCTGGATGTTGAGATCCAGTGGTCACCCCGGTTTCTGCCTACGAGCGCGTGCAGACCAGAGCTCCGCGCTGGGTCGGCCGCGACGGAGTCCCAGTGAAGGGACTAACTTTGCGAGTTAAAAGTCTCGCTTGGACGCCAGGTACCAGAGAGTAGAGGCGTCCACAAACCCCCACCCCGGTGGAGAGGGTATTGTGAGGGGAGGGTGCCTGTCGGTTCGGTTACCCCCCTGGGATCTTAATTTAGTGTTGTCGGTTCTTCAGAAACCTCCCTTTGAAGATATTAGGGAGATTCCTCTACCCACGTTGTCCCAGAAGGTGGCCTTCTTGGTGGCTATTACTTCTGCACGCAGGGTGTCAGAACTGGCCGCATTATCTTGTCGTTCACCATATCTGGTGGTTCATAGAGATAAGGTGGTTCTTCGTCCGAATCCATCCTTCCTACCAAAAGTGGTTTCAGAATTTCATCTGAATGAAGAAATTGTATTACCTTCCCTGTGTCCTAAGCCCAGTCATCCTCGGGAGTTTGCTTTACACTCCTTGGATGTGGTCCGGGCGATCAGGGTATACTTGAAAACGACAGACTCGTTTCGCAAGACGGATTCACTTTTTGTGATCCCAGATGGACCCAAAAAGGGGTTGCCTGCATCTGCCGCGACCATTTCCAGATGGATCAGACAGACGGTAGTGCAGGCTTATTCTATTAAGGGTCGGGAGCCCCCGTTCCCTGTTAAGGCGCACTCCACTCGGGCACTTAGTGCGTCATGGGCCTTTCGCCATCAGGCGTCAGTGGTCCAGGTGTGCAAGGCGGCTACCTGGTCGTCGGTGCATACCTTTTCTAAACATTATAAAGTTGATGTAATGGCATCGTCTGATGCCTCGTTTGGCCGCAAGGTTTTGCAGGCCGCAATTTGAGGAGACCAGTGGTCTACCTCGAGGGTTTTTTTCCGTTGGAAAATTTTTTCTTTAGTCTCATTCTTTGTTTATAATGAGCCTTTAAAACTTCTAGTTTGGCACCGGTTGGGCCTTCTAGATTGGATTTGATTTTGTCAATCCCACCCCTCATTTGTGGCACTGCTTCTGGATGTCCCAGCTCTTGAGAATCAAGAAGACTACGTCTGTCAATGAGCGATAGAGAAAAATTGATTTTTTGTAAGATCTTACCGTAAAATCCTTTTCTCTTAAGCTCATTGACAGACGTAGTACCCGCCCCTCTATCATTGAGTTGGGTTGGGTTAAATTCTCTGTACTGCTTTAAACAGAACTGATTCCCTGTAGCAGAGAGAGGGAGGATATACCCTCAGGGACTGCCCCTAAGGTGGAGCCAGAACGTTTTGTCTTTCTGCCTAGTCCTACTCCTGCGGAGACAACATAACCCAGCTCTTGAGAATCAAGAAGACTACGTCTGTCAATGAGCTTAAGAGAAAAGGATTTTACGGTAAGATCTTACAAAAAATCCATTTTTTCATGGGTTGTTGGGAATGCCAGTACATCTGGGGCAAAGCCGTGCGCCTCTATGCATGTTGTATCGATGACATCCTGATCATCTGGGATGGGTCGGATGAGGTATTGGGTGATTTATTGACTTATTGTTCCAAGAATCCCTATGGGATCACCTTCACTCATGTGCTAGATGACACCGGTCTGGTCTTTCTGGATCTGGAGTTGCACGTGGATGATTATCACAAATACTCAAGAACCCAATTTAAGCCCAGTGTGGTGAACTCCTATCTCCATGCACATAGCCACCATCATCCCAGATGGATTAAGAATGTGCCAGTTCTGCAGGCTGACTAAGACCTGTACCCGGATAATCGATTATAAGGAAAAGGGGTATGAGGAGGGTCATATAGAGGAAGCCTACCATAAATATTTTTCCTCGTATGAAGCAACCACTCCAAATACAAATAAGGAAAAAGTAAATCAGGGTGTAGAGGGGAAATGCAGATTAGATTCTGCACAAGGTATAGCAATAAAGCCCCAATGATTCAGAGAGTTTTGAAGAAAAGCTGTAGAATATAAAAACAAGACCCTGTCCTGAGACCACCTGCCTTCCCATCCCAATCTTATCTTCAGGAAACCCAAGGACTTGAGGAGTATGGTGGCTCCTAGTAGGGTCAGAAAAGCTAAGAGGAATGGGTTAAAGAATGCTTGGCTTCCTTTTTGCGATTTGAAGGGAAGTTTATAGGTGTGGGATGAGTAACTGTGGCACCTCTGCCTTTTATGTGTCACTGCAAAAAGGAAGTGATTACCACAGATGGTAAAGTATATAAGATCAACCAATTCATTAATTGTAGCACCACCCTTGTGGTTTTCTGTCTGCTGTTCCCTTGTGGGCTACTATATGTAGGCCGAACTACACAACCCCTAAGAGTCAGAATAGGTGAACAAAAGAGCAGTATCACCCACCAGAAAGAGAAGTATTCAGTTCCCCGACATTTTTTGGGTTTACACAATGGTAGTTTAGAAGGTCTAATGGTCATTGGGATAGAGGCAATCAGTAATATGTATAGTGGCCAAAAATATCAAAGGCTTTGTACAAGAGAGGCATACTGGATTTTTACCCTAGGGCCCCTAATCCCATTGGCCTTAATGAGATATAGTTCCACTCTGTGATGTGACTGGCTCGCACCAGGGTTGGGCACTCTGCTCTGTTGTGTCTGGTGGGGTCCTATATATAATATTGTATGGTGGACTTAAGAGACCAGGATATTGCCCAATGTGCCATGAGTCCAAATCCCCCTCTACCCACAATTTATGGGTGCAGGGTTTACGCTCATATAATATGGAGCTTAAACAATTTTAGGACTCCTTTAGCCCCTGCAACATCCTTGTGTGCATGCACATGTGCGGTCACACATGTGAGCTGATGGGGCACATCCCACGCTACACTTTTTTTTTTTTTTATAGGTTTCTAATGCATATTTGAACTAATGGAGGAAGCCAGTGGATTTTCCACTGTTATGCCTTAGTATACGCTTTTTGATCCCCTTATCTTGGGTTCTTTGTGTCTCCACTGTAGTGCGTCTCCACTGTAGTGCATTATGTGACCTGCCGGGCAGGGCCGCTTGACAAATTTGCCTGAAATCTAGGAGCCAGCTAAAAGTTAGGAGGCAGTTTTTTTTTTTTAAACTAACAACCAAGCTTTATTTAATAAAACGGATACTAAATTTACACATAAATACAACTAGAACCCCACTCTCCTCTATAGCGCAATTGGATGGAAACAGACTGTCTCTTTCCATCCGATGCCATCTGATCTGATCCACGGGATTGATAGAAAATAGAACCACCATCCGTCTGTTTTTGGCGGACAGGATCAGATGGCGGCAGATTACTGCTCCATAGAGGAGAATGAAGGGTCCGATCAGGTCTGCCTGAAAAACTGACAGGCGGACCTGATCAGACAGCCCGTGTGAAAGGGGCCCTCGGCTGTGGCATGGCGATGAGGGGAAAAAAAAAAGAATATGAAAAAAAAAAAAAAAAAGAAAATATATATATATATATATATTTTCTTTTTTTAATAATTGAAAAAAAAGAGATTTTTTTTTTTTTTTTAATTTAAATAAATTAATAACCACACTATCTGTCCACTTTACCTTTTTTTAAGCAAAGGTAACTGGACAGGGAGATGAAGCCTACAAAAACTTCCCTCTCATCGCCTCTTGGGAAGGAGATGGGAATGCATGAACAGGCAGTGGAAACAGTCTTTACTCCCGGCCACCACAAGAGGGTGCCAATTCCCCATTGGAAGCCTCTCTCATCTCACAGAAGGCCAAAAAGCCGGGGCCTCAATTTTCAGACGGCGCGGAAGTCCGTGCACTCGGGGAGGAGGTGGGGGCGCAAAAGGGTCAGGACACCTCCTGCAGGGCACCCCAGGCGCCAGGTCGCTAATTCTAGTCGTAAATGCGACCTGGCGCCCGGGGTTTGTTGAGCCCTGCTGCCGGGCCTCCCTTGATCTTTGATTGTGCTCAGGGAGTCACACTAGTGTTTCCCTCTGCCGTCTGTCGGGCAGGTTAATTTGGCGCCGTGGTACACCCAGTAGTGATGTATTGGAAGGTGGACTGCAGATCCACTCGCACTCCCTGGTGTACTAGCAGGCGTGTATTTCAAGCCGGTGCTATGTGGCTGGGGGCATGTACGGTTGCGCGGGTCTCGCACTACTGGTGTACAAACTGACCCAATGTTGCTTTGAAATCTGGAGTGAGCTCAACAGGACCCCAAGCATTCTGCAGTGCTATTAATGTCACTGTATGGAGTTTAACATTCATACACATGTATGTATGTATATAGTGCTGCTCTGCATTTTTAGCAAGTGTGCGATTTCTGGAATCAATTTTCCAGACCACACACAATCCTGGTCAATATATGGGTTGCTAGTTTTTGGTAATGATTTAGAATATTTTCTATGGTTTGCTATTGGTTATTCTCAGTTTATAACTTTTTTTTAACAGTTCCTTTTTGTCAATGCTACAATCATGATTGCATTGCAATTGTTGTGGGCAGTGGTTGGTTTATACACTTTAGTGTACACTGTGTTGTCCTTTAATGTCATGGGCATCAGACATCCCATGAATTCCATCTTTGTTACCCACACCCTTGACCTTTTCTCCCTGTGGGGTGGGGCGGCGCGGCATGTTGTGAGTGGTACAGACCAACTAACTAAACACACCTTGCGAATGCAATGGTGGGTCAGTAGCACTTTTTGGCTCTGAGGAAGAGGTTCCTCCCTCGAAACGTGTCAGACAGGTTCATGCGGATACCAGCACGTCATCCGGCACCGTAGGCGTGTCCTGGCTGTCTTGGAGGCGATTGGTTCCATTGTCTTTACATGTGTGCAACTACCATATGTGTTTGAGTACAATGTATGTTGCTTTTTTGGATTTTACTAAACCTTTTTAGTGGTAATGCACAAGGTCGTGCTCCCTTCTCTTGTCTGTCAGTGTATTTTGAATACCATTGGTCCTGAGGGGACGGCAAGACCTAAGGTGGTGTTAACAAAGACCACATAAGACGCTCACCTTTTTTGCATACCACTCGAGTACAGGAGAAGTACTGTTTTTTAAAGCGGAGGAAAATCCCTGGTGTTCACCAGAACTGGTGTTCCCCTCTATTTCTGCTCTAATGCCCACTCAATTAGAGAGGGATCAATCTCCCTAAGGTGGGCACAAATGGCAATAAAAACCTGACAGGTGTTCTAAAGCTTCTCCACTGTATCCAAAACTATAAAAAAAAAAAAAAGTTGCTGTTCTACTATAATGCCAAAAAAGAACCAGTTTTCTAGAAGCAAAAATGCATGCATGAAATCTTTTTTTTTTATTTTACCATATCCATCCATAATCAACGGAACATGCTGTAATTTCAGCATTTCCATGTGATTAAACCTTCCTCTTGTTTAAACCTTCAACAGGAAAAAATAAAAGTATAAAGTAGCAGAAAACACGGGAAAACACATTAGGCTTTTTTTAAAAGTGGAATTTGTTGTATTGGTGTATAAAGTTGAGTATAATCTTTGCCTGATAGTCCTTCTTTTTTTTTTTTTGGCCTAACATTTTATAACATTTATGTGTCGTCTGAGTAGAAGCTGCCAGGTTTTTGCAGGCTTGGCTGGGAGAGGGGGGGGGGGGGGGGATGCATCTTCTGGTCGGAGCTGTGGAAATTCTGTCATGTGATGGTGACACGGGGAAGATGACTGACTGGTTAAGCTTTTCCTGTGTGTAAACTCTCTCCTCCTTCTCTTTACAGTGACTATTTATTCAAATTGCTTCTGATTGGAGACTCCGGTGTGGGAAAATCTTGCCTTTTGCTTAGGTTTGCAGTAAGTACACCATTTTATTTAATTTATTCATTTTATTGAACTTCAGTGCAATTCTTTACACCGTTTTTGCCTTTCTTATTGTTGAATGTGAACTCTATATTGACATTTTTTCATCTCTGAATTGGGAAAAGACATAACATTTAAAGTTGGAAACCATTGCAACGTTTATTTCTGGTTATTGAAGTGTTTGTGAATCCATGCGTGTCTGGGGAGTTCTATTCACAGTTTAGGTACTCTGTGCTGCGATTCACCTTGCCTTCTAAAACCCGTGGAATAGAAAGTGTGCAGCGTGTTGATAGAAATATCTGGTTGAAAGGACAAGATGTTCGATAAAACTGACAATGATCTGTCCACATTGTACATAGGATATAGCTGCTTCCAGAGATCACAAGCCAGTGTCTGTTTTTAACCTGCTGACATCCCCCTAGAACTGACTTTGCAGTTTACTGTGAATTTTACAGTTGCAGGAACCTTTGTTTCGTTTGGCTTTAGCGAATATCTGAATATGCAATGATTGTTCAATTATTAAATTATGTATAATCAGTACAATATTAAATTATGTATGAAAGCAGGATATACATCTCCAACCACCTTCTTCAGTTAGACCACCCCCCACAGGCTCATACTGGCACTGCTGGGTAGCTGGCAGGAATAAGATGCTCTTAAGTGTGCAGGTTGGGGTACAATGTATATGGCTATAGCCTGCATTGTACCTTTTGGATCTGCTTTCTGCATTTTAAGTTGGAACATGTTTTTATACTTTTAGGGATAAAATGGCTTTTTGGTAAATTGAATGCAAAATAAATATGTATATGCATTTGATTGTGGTGAGTTTTAGGAAATTGGCAATCTAAAGATTTAATTCCGATAGCAAACACTAAACTGATGCTAAAGGCCATTTTTTTTCAAATTTTAATTAAAAACATGGTTTACTTACCTCAGTGCTGACAGGCCGTTTACTTTACTGCTGTAAGGTCATAATAACATTGTATTTTAAACTTTTCGGTGCAAACCCTTCCTTCTCAGCACCTCTAGGGGTAAAAAATGTCACCTCTGCGATCCTCTTTCTTTAATAGGCTCTATAATATGTGGATAAAAGTTGAAGCTCTATAGCGCATTACCGTTTTATAAAATTTGAAGTAGCAACTAGGTACTCCCTTTAAAAACAGCCTGACAATACATTAACGAACGCGTTGCGGCATGCCCACGTGACTTCATCAGGGAATCCCCTTTGCACTGAAAAGCTTATTTCTAATGCTGTTATCTTTGGAGTCCCCACATATTAGCGTTTATCACATGGTGAAGGGACACGCTGTGATTGATGCCATATGAAAGACTTTCTGTTTGTACCCATATTATATGTGTCCCTATTTATTTTTTGATTCACGGTATGGTATTTTGGCTTTGTATATTATTGGACTATACATAGTATATTTGAATGCAGTATTTTCGTTTGGATTCTATATGCATTATCCCTGTACTATTTAGTTTTTTTCACACAGATTGATAAATTTAGCATTGTGTGCACAATATCACTTTAACAACGCAGGACCTTACATTTATTTCATTTTATTAGCCCAGTGTTTGCTTAATTGGTGTTTGACCTCAGTTAGCCATTTATTTCACTTTAGTAATAGCATGAGAGCCTCACGACTTTATCATGGTATACTTAACTGTTCTGTGCAATTGTATTACCTCCTCCGGGGTCCCCCACTGGTGCTGTCGGCTCCTCCTCCTTAGAGTAGCCCCTAAACTGTGGGGGTGCTCCTGAGCTGGGCTGTTTGCTTCCATATATACACATATCGCGTCTCGATTCCCCCCCCCCCTTATCGGGAGTTGACAGCAACAGGAACAAATGGCTCCTGCTGCTGCTGCCTCTGTGTCGTGTGAATGCAGGAAGAGGGAAGAAAAGCAATGCAGCCCAACACGGAGCTGGATCAATACAGGTCTCCGATAAGTGAAAAACATAAAACAACTATAAGGCCCTGTGTGTGTTTGTAAATCTTGTGGTGTGTGTGTGTGTATAAAAGATCTTGTCGATGGCCACTTAAGGTGTGAAAAAGCATCAGTAAAGCTGATTGGGTATTGGCACCCATTTTATCCACAGGGTCATACATTCACAGGTTTTTGCCCTACAAATGTACCGTCTGTATGCACCGTAGATGTTTCCAGTGTTTGTTATAGGGGACCAGTGTGTCCAAATTGTTCTGAAAGTGGCATTTGAAGCATAATATATCTAAGTGGCATCATAACCTTTTTGTTTTTCTGCCATGTTTCATGTTAGCCTTGGCAATGAGAAAAGAAAGCTCAACAGTATTTGCAATATGTTTTTCTCTTACGTCCTCCGACAGTCGCCGCCTCTTCATATTCGTCACATATGGGGTATTAGACTTTGCTCCGAAGGAGTAGCTAGGCAACAGAATATGTTAACATTAAAGCTTTTAACATATCCCACCCTCAAGGGGTGGTCCCCTCAGTCAATACCCTCCTACTTCCTGCAACCATATCTCAGTTTTAATGTGTAGCTTGTCAGGAGTGGCTGGCTCTCTCTGTGCTGGGGCTTTTTGCCCCAGACTTTCTTCTTTTTTGATATTTTATTTGAGTTTTCTCTCTACCTTTACTTAGCTCCACCGATTCAGTTGCTGTCCAGGTTCCTTCGCAGGTTACACTCGGAACGCAGCACGGTGATTCTGGTGGCACCGGACTGGCCTCGCCGGTCCTGGTACGCAGACCTCGTAAATCTGGCGGTCGACGCCCCGTGGCGCCTGCCTCTTCGAGACGATCTACTGTCTCAAGGACCGATATACCATCCTGCTTTACAGTCTCTGGCTTTAACGGCCTGGCTGTTGAGACCGAGGTCCTAAAGGAGAGGGGTCTCTCCCCAGAGGTCGTTCATACTTTGATCAACGCGAGGAAGTCTTCCTCGGGGAAGGTTTATTACCGTACTTGGAAGGCCTATTTTGCCTGGTGTGAGTCCAGGGGGTTTTCACCCCGCACATACTCGGTTTCCCGAGTGCTGTCCTTCCTTCAAACGGGTGTCGATCAGCGTTTGGCGCTGGCTACGATCAAGGGTCAGGTATCTGCGCTGGCCGTTCTGTTTCAACGTCCCGTGGCCTCCAACTCCTTGGTTGGCACTTTTATTCAGGGTGTGCGGCATCTGGTTCCTCCTAGGAGGGATCCTTTGCCCCCTTGGGACTTGAATCTCGTTCTGTCTGTGTTGCAACGTGCTCCTTTTGAACAGATCAGGGAGATCTCGTTGTCTATGTTGTCCAAAAAGGTCGCCTTTTTGGTGGCGATCACTTCGGCTCGCAGAGTGTTGGAGCTAGCAGCTTTGTCCTGCAAGTCTCCGTATCTGGTTGTTCATTTGGATAAGGTGGTCTTGCGACCTAATCCTTCTTTTCTACCGAAACGAGTTTCGGATTTCCATCTTAATGAGGATATTGTCTTACCTTCGCTGTGCGCGAAGCCTAAACATCCTAAGGAGGTGAGATTACATTCTCTGGATGTGGTTCGGGCGATAAGGGTTTACCTTACATCGACTGAGTCTTTTCGAAAGACGGACTCCTTGTTTGTTCTTCCTGAGGGTTCTCGGAAGGGCATGGCTGCGTCGGCCTCTACCATCGCCAAATGGATCAGGCAGACCATTGAACAGGCCTATGCTTTGCAGGGGAAGGTTCCCCCTGTGCCTGTGAAGGCGCACTCTACTAGATCTCTGAGTACGTCCTGGGCCTGTCGTCATGGGGCTTCTGTAGCCCAGGTGTGTAAGGCGGCGACCTGGTCGACCGTACACACTTTCACAAAGTTCTACAAAGTAGATGTTCAGGCATCGGCAGATGCTTCCTTTGGCCGCAAGGTTCTTAGTGCGGCGATTCCCTAGGGTCCCTTGTTGGGGACCTCTGGCTGTTGGGATAAAGTTTTATCCCCTGGTTATTTGTCTTTTCCTGGGATGTTGCTCCTGTTGAGCAATTGTTTTTTACTATAGCCCAGCTGGTTTCCTTCCTTTGGTAAGGTTCCTTTCTTTGATGCGGAGACTGCGTTGCCTTTCGGCGCGGATGTGTTTCCCTCCCCTCATGTTTGCACTGCTTTGGGACGTCCCCATATGTGACGAATATGAAGAGGCGGCGACTGTCGGAGGACGTAAGAGAAAACGGAATTTTTGTAAAATCTTACCTGTAAAATTCCTTTCTCTGAGTCCTCCGACAGTCGCCGCCCCCGCCCCTCTTTTGGGGTTTGTTTGTATACTTTACTGCTATTCCACTAAAACTGAGATATGGTTGCAGGAAGTAGGAGGGTATTGACTGAGGGGACCACCCCTTGAGGGTGGGATATGTTAAAAGCTTTATTGTTAACATATTCTGTTGCCTAGCTACTCCTTCGGAGCAAAGTCTAATACCCCATATGTGACGAATATGAAGAGGCGGCGACTGTCGGAGGACTCAGAGAAAGGAATTTTACAGGTAAGATTTTACAAAAATTCAGTTTTTCTGTTATGCTGATACTGACTTTTGAAATATTAAGGCCCCTTTCACACGGGCGGGGTGCGCCCAACGGACTCAGTTTTTGCTCAACGGGGAACGATCCGCCGATCCCTGCTGAGCAGGCGGATGACAATTCCGTCCCCGCTTACTTTGCAGAGAAGGAGCTGTAAGAGCCCCGCTCTCCTCTGTGGGAGATCGGGTGATAACGGCAGCCTGTCTATTTTTTCATCTGATCCAATCTTCCAGGCGGATGGAAAATAGGGTTTCTATCCATCCGAATTTCACAAACGGGATCGCATAGGGGTGCATGGAGCATCCGATCAGGTCCGCCTGAAAAACTGACAGGCAGACCTTATCGGAAAGCCCGTGTGAGAGGGGCCTTAGTGTGTCCAGTGTCATGCAAACACTGGATATATTGAATGTTTTGTCTGTGCAGATATCTTGGCGATTGTCATCAAAATCTAAAGGTGCATCTCTGTAGGACTGCAGGCAAGCAGCTAAATACACAGTAAGGCCCCATGCATGCACTGTAAAACTCAGTTTTTGTTTTTTTGTTTTCCTGCCCTTGAAGTCCTCTGTTATCCTATTTGTCCATGTGCACATAGATGTTTTTAGCAGTTTAGTAGCAGGGGAGTTGAGAGGATGTTTTCTGAATGCCCAATCGCATTCAGGAGAGGGAATTTTGACCCCAAAAAACACTGAATGCTGTTTAACGCATTGAGAGCTATTCTCTACAAATTGCTGCAAGGCTTGATACCAAGTCAAATTCCGGTACTTGCACTGTTTATACTAACACTGCTTGTATTTAAAATGCATTTACTGATATGTCTTTATATCTGCCAGGGTGGATTTGATTAAATAAAGTTGATTTAAATCACTGGTAAAAAAGCTTGATTTAAATCCACTCGATTTAAACCAAAATTCTTTAAAGAGCAACTGTCATCTGTCCCGCAGCGGCTCCTCCTCGGACCCGCTGTTGACTCCCCGACAGTCCTGTTCAATTTAATGGGACGGCTGGTGATGTGGCAGTGACACAAGGTGGTGGAGGTGGCGGCAGGAGGTGAGTGGATGCCCGCTAACAGGTGCTGATTTGATGATCTAAAATGACAGGTACTCTTTAAATGTAAGAACTCATTGTTGCTGGTAGTGGGAAATTGTGTGAATGCATCAATGTTATCTCAGCTTGCAGAGCTTGGATTCATTGAGTTTAGCAAAAATGTAAATATTGCAGAATATACAGCCTCATGCTACATAACTAAGCTCAATTTCATGCTGAATAAATTATTAATGCATCTTAAATAGAAAACTAGATTTTTACTCCAAAAGCGAAGTTTGATAAAAATATAAAAGCAGTTTTAAAGAAAATGAAAAAAATTAATTTTTTTATTTACTTTTTTCCACCCTAATATCTGCTTAGAGTTCAGCTTTAAGTAGATTAATGATGGATGTGTAAATGACCGCGCTACCCTAATAATTTTCTGTGGCAGTAGAAATATAAATGAAAAGTGCCTGTGCAATCTTATAACCAATGCTCATATAGTAACTTGGTGGGATAAATGAATAATGTATTACTGTGAAATACCGTGATTCCTCTTAAAGTGCAACGTGCTGAATAATAAATATATTGTAAAATATAACACTCAAAAAATAGATATAATAAATATATAAATGTCCAATGCAATCAAGTCCATAAAGTGAATACAAAAAATTGTGCAAAAAACGTGCTCAAAACACTGCCGGTGTGGGGATGAAAGTGCTGCGTGCCGGTGATCCTTTGGGTTCTCACTCTGTGCTCAGGGGTAAGGTAGCACACTTACCGGAAGGTGTGGATTCCAATGGCATACGCCAAAAGGAATCGAAATCGCTTTGTCTGCTGCTCCTGTATATCGATAGGTGGGTGGACGGTCTCCTTATGGATATAGGTAAGCGTTCCGCATGGAAGAAAGAAGGTAGAAGCTCCTCATAGTGTAAAAAGGTTTTTCCTTTTATTAGACTTCAACTGTACTGTGATCATTCCAGGACTAGTCTAGATCCATAGGCGGCAGGCTCTGGACGGAGGGTGTTCCTGGTTCCAGGTGGAGAAGCGTCCCTGTGGATGTGGAGAGAGGAGTGTGCTTGGAAAGTGTTGCACCTGCTGAGTTTTCTCCGTCTCAGACAGATCCCCCTGACGGAGAAAACTCAGCAGGTGCAACACTTTCCAAGCACACTCCTCTCTCCACATCCACAGGGACGCTTCTCCACCTGGAACCAGGAACACCCTCCGTCCAGAGCCTGCCGCCTATGGATCTAGACTAGTCCTGGAATGATCACAGTACAGTTGAAGTCTAATAAAAGGAAAAACCTTTTTACACTATGAGGAGCTTCTACCTTCTTTCTTCCATGCGGAACGCTTACCTATATCTATAAGGAGACCGTCCACCCACCTATCGATATACAGGAGCAGCAGACAAAGCGATTTCGATTCCTTTTGGCGTATGCCATTGGAATCCACACCTTCCGGTAAGTGTGCTACCTTACCCCTGGGCACAGAGTGAGAACCCAAGGATCACCGGCACGCAGCACTTTCATCCCCACACCGGCAGTGTTTTGAGCACGTTTTTTGCACAATTTTTTGTATTCACTTTATGGACTTGATTGCATTGGACATTTATATATTTATTATATCTATTTTTTGAGTGTTATATTTTACAATATATTTATTATTCAGCACGTTGCACTTTAAGAGGAATCACGGTATTTCACAGTAATACATTATTCATTTATCCCACCAAGTTACTATATGAGCATTGGTTATAAGATTGCACAGGCAGTTTTCATTTATATTTATACTGCCACAGAAAATTATTAGGGTAGCGCGGTCATTTACACATCCATCATTTACCTATGAGATCACTACTTTGGTAGTGTTCTTGAATACTTGCTGCTTCCCAAAATACCATAAATAAATACCTAGGTGCGAGTATACCACCGTTTTTCATTTAAGTAGATTACCCTTGAACACAATAGATTTTTTTTATAACAGCTAGAACAAACATAACAGAGGTTATGAGATATATGGTAAATACATTTTTCAGATTTTACTCACTATTTTTTTGACCTGCCGTGCTGTATAATGTTTAGTAAAAAAGACTAAATTGCCCTTTAATTTAACACCACAATTCAAGTGCAATGTATGTGTAAGGGCTCTTTCACACACACTGTCCGTCGGACGGACTCTGTTTTTCTCAGCAGGGGATCGAACCGCCAATCCCCCGCAGAGCAGGAGGATGACAGCTGTGTCTCTGCGCTGTGTGCGGAGACACAGCTGTCAGTTCCCCATGCATCTCTATGGGGGAAATCGGATGGGAACGGACCGTCGGTCCGTTCTCATCCGATCCGCTGGACGGATGGAAAAGGGGGTTTCCATCCATCCAGATTTGACTTATCGGATCGGATGTCAGCGGACATGTCTCCGCTGACATCCGTCGCCCCATAGAGATGCATGGGGGGACCGTTCAGATCCGCCAAAAAAACTGACAGGCGGATCTGAACGGTCCGCCTGTGTGAAAGGGGCCTTACTGTTCGTTGTTAATTGCAGCCCAGTGCACATAAAGTGTGCTACAGCTCATCTGATCACATAGATGCAGGCGCTTTTATTGCAGTGGGATACATGTTGACGATTGGAGCAGGGCATGCATTAGGTGTGTTCAAAAAAAATCCTCCAAACTGCACAAAAAAGTGTGTATTAAATAGCACAGTGCAGGGAAGTGCACAGGCCCTAAAGCTAGGTGCACATGGACCAAAAATCAGCCGAAAGTCTGCCAGTAACTGCTGAACCAACCTTTGGCTGATTTTTGGCCCATGTGTACCTAGCTTAAGGGACTGTACACATCCCAACACTGTGTATAGCGCCCTCACCTAACAGAAGCCACTCTCACATTCTGCTTCTGTCCAACAACAAGCATGTAAGAAAACTAGCAACCGATCAGCATCTGCCATTGGCTGCAAGTGCTGACTGGTTTGTTCTGGTGCGATGGGGCGTTGGGGTTTTTTCAGAACACAATAGCACCGTAGGGAAATCGCTGTACTAACAAAAAGCTGCTATATTACACTCGCAAAAGTTTACTGGCGGCATCCATCCCAAATTATTGTAGAAAAACAGGGAAGAGTTCCCTACGTAGGATTTCCCCAAGGAAATGGGGGAAGGGGATGTTTGATGCCTGAAAAGTAGCGGAATCTGTATGGAATGTATGAGGCAATAGATATAAAATAAATGAACTTTATTTCAAAACTTCATAAACAATCTTGTATTTAGCTTTTCAAACACATTTAAAATATAACATACGTTTATATAAAACCTCAGTACAATGTCAAGAAGAGGCAGATACCACATAGACGTATATAAAGAGCAAGGAGTATATCTCTAGATAGGACCCAAACCCCTACGCGTTTCAGCTTGATAAAGTCTTCCTCGGGGTATATTGGTCCACAGCTCCTTGTAAAGCATATGTACATGCATGGTACAAAGAACAGGTAAGTAATATACATATGCATCACAGATATAGACGCATTTGGGACATATATACATATAGGTAAAACACTTAAATAAATATGTGGTCCACTCAGCCTTATATCCTAAAGTACCGACTGTATGAGTTGTACAGTCCTGATGGCCCAGGGATGCACCAGGACAGTGGCCCTCACCCAGGAACCACAAGGGGCAGGGGCAAAACCGGACAGATGCAGACCTGGCGGACAAGAAATGGGAAGGAGAGAAAAAAGAACGCAGAGAAGAAAGAAGGAAAAACCTTGTGAAAACCATCCCGCAAAGGAAAAAAGGAATATTAAATGTAAAAATATATGAAAAGTTTTATTGGTAACTGACGTACCTATTTTTCCTTAGTTTAAAGCCCAATGGTGAAGATTAGGGATGCACCGAAATGAAAATTCTGGGCCGAAACCGAAAATGCAGGATGCCCTTGGCCAAAAACCGAAAATTACTTTTTCCCCCAAATAATTTTAAAATAGATAGAAGAGGGGCATACACCAAAAACAGGCAGCGACGTACACCTGTCGCTGCCACCCTGTCAGTATATGTACTGTGACGGATGGCAAGAGGTTAATTTAATTAACGATGGTATTTGTATTATGCAGAATGAGGGGGTTAATGTATTGTCACTGATGCATTAGTGACCGACCAGTGGCAGTTAATTAACCCCTTTTGTGCTGCACAAGTGCAACCAGTATCAGTGTTAATTAACACTGGTTGCACTGATACTGGTTGCACTAATGCAGCACAAAGGGGTTAATTAACTGCCACTGGTCGGTCGCTAATGCATCAGTGACCAGCAGTGGCCTCAGCTCCCCC
This sequence comes from Pelophylax lessonae, assembly GCF_965119305.1. Classification (NCBI taxonomy): domain Eukaryota; kingdom Metazoa; phylum Chordata; class Amphibia; order Anura; family Ranidae; genus Pelophylax; species Pelophylax lessonae. The sequence goes on along the minus strand of NC_138770.1, from coordinate 581,341,352 downwards.
CCCCCCCCCCCCAGTGCCTCAGAGTCCCCCTCGGCAGTACACCCCCCCCCCCCCGCCTCAGCGTCCCTCCCCATCCCAAGGATGCGATCTCCTTACTCTCACTCTGCTTCTCCGGTGCTCTTCCAGTTTCAAAAGACCCGCCTCTGGCCGGCAGCCCGCCTCCCTGTGATGTCACTACTACTACTACGATCTGTGCATGAATGTACTAACACACCGGGTGGGCGAGTGGCCACTAATAGCTATAACTATGTGAGCGCTTCACTTCCCTGTCAGAGGAGATACCAGCATGACAGGGAAGTGAAGCGCTCACATAGTTATAGCTATTAGCGGCCGCCCTCCCACTCGGTGTGTCAGTTCATTCATACACACGTAGTAGGGACATCGAGAGGCAGGCGGCCGGCCAGAGGACTTTTCAAACCTGCGCTGCGCCCTCCTTCTTCCTCACTGCGGCCATTATTTTGGCATTTTTAACCCATTTTCGGCCGAAAATTTGGGTGGCTGAAGTTTCGGTGCATCCCTAGTGAAGAGCCTCTATATTTTAAAGAGACCTATTAAGGGTCCTAGAAAAGGAAAAAAGTCACCCAGGAGAGTCTAACTAACAACCTTAGTTCATATCTTAAAAAAAAAAAAAAAAAAAAAGAGGGGGAGGAACGGAGAAGGCAAAGAGTCTTAAAAAAATACTCACAAATAAGTAATAGGGGACAAAGTAGGAATGGAATAGTGATAAGAAAGTTACCGGTGTCGGCCTGCAGCATTCATACATCCCCACAAAAATGGGGAATGAAAGTGCAGGCCAGGTGTAGAGGTATATAAGGTGATAATGAGACCGCCCATAGACCAAAGTCACCACCAGGGAGTGATTCCGTTTTATATAAATGTATGTTATATTTTAAATGTGTTTGAAAAGCTATATACAAGATTGTTTATGAAGTTTTGAAATAAAGTTAATTTCTTTTATATCTATTGCCTCATACATTCCATACGGATTCAGCTACTTTTCAGGCATCACAAACATCCCCTTCCCCCGTTTCCTTGGGGAAATCCCATGTAGAGATCTCTTCGCTGTTTCTCGCTGTACATTGCATAGTCAGAACTGCGATCTCAGTTTTTTTTGTTCAGCCCACTCGGTTAAACAAACAAAAACTTCCTGTGTGTAACAGGCTTGAAGATCTTTATTCATTTCGTTACTGTATAAAAAAAAAACCCTCTTATGTACCATTACTGGGCAGTACTCTGCAGGTTATAATGTACTTTTTTTTTTTTTTTATAATGCAAAGGCCATTAACTTGTCCTTAATTATTAGAATAACGTGCTCAAAGACACACTAGCGTTCCTATGTTTTACTTTTAACTGGGACACAGAGCTGGGAAGATGAGGTATATTTTTCATGAAATGAACAATGAAAGGATTAGGGTTTCAGCAGTGGTGAAGGTAACCTGGATCCTATTATACTTTAGCAGATCAGGTACCTCTGTGGGCATTCATAATTTAACAGGCAAAATGAAAATTTCACATTGCACTATTTTCAGTTGCTGATTTGTCTTATAATTGTTTGAATATTAACATTTCTTGTGTAACAAATAATTTTGAAAGGAATGCTGTGACCGTTGTGTATGGGAACTGCCAATGCTAATCTTCCGAAAATACTAGTCATGCTCTATCCCAGAATAAAGTGTGCAGTTCATAAGTTCTGACTTTGCTTGAACATTTTAGAAGTTGCATATTGATTTGCGTTACTGAAAAAATTCAGGGACAGCTTGAGTATTAGGATTTGCAGAGGAAAGCCTCCCATGTTTAGTGACTGCTTTACAAAATATTTTAATTGCCTGCTACAGTTACAGTATTAAAAATTGTAAAAAAAAAATAATTATCGCTGCAGGGTTTTTGTTAATAACATGTGTCGAGTAAAACCCTTTATAGATCCTAATACCAATACTAAGCCAATACTAATTTTCCGGACACTCTTCAGTCCGATAGCCTATATTAAATGCTGATATTCTGTACATTTAATGTTTTTATTTTTACACTCCTTTTTTAAACTTTTTTTTTTTTTTGATCACTTTTATTGCTGTCACAGGAATGTAAGCATCCCTTGTAACTAATACAGTGACAGGTACTCTTTATGAAGGGATCTGCAAGACCCCAAACCCCTCCTCTGCACTTAAAAGCATTCAAAACAGCCAAACTTGGCGGTTTTGAATGCTGTATTTAAAAAAAAAAAAAAAAAAAAAAAAAAATGGCACATTTAAGGCTACAGTAACCGGAAGTCATGACTACTACTTGGGATACCTGATCAGAGCCGATTTATTGGGGTCATCCGCCGGCTTTTTGTTTTGGGTCTCCCGTTTGGATGGAAGACCCGGGTGGAGTGGGGGAGACTTCCCTCCTGCTGCTTGTAATAACAGCTGATTGGCTGCATTGGCTGTTAAAAAGCTGACCGTCGGCTCTAGAAAATGGTACCGGGGTGATGCCTGTAGCTGCAGGCATCACTCCAACCACTTGAAGCTAAATTGGCCATATCAGCAAGTTTGTTACCAATACTTAAAAAAAAAAAAAAAAAAAAAAAAAAACTGAAAATCGGCCCCACCGATAATCGGTCGATCCCTTATGCAAAGAGTCAGTTAGAGCTTAGTCGCATAGCTGGTCCTGGCAGTATACCACCCAGAACAGCCTTTTTATGTTCAATTAGCAGACGGGTGTTTATGTTCAGCTGCAGACAAGGTAGCCTGTGCAACTCAATGACAGGCTGATATGGTCCATGGCTGTTCACATGCAACCACTCGAAGTGATTCTATACAGCTAGGAACAAATGGCTCTGTATGCAGGTTGTTTGTATTCTCGGATCACAAGTAAACCTCTATGTGCAATTGCATGCATACAGATTCATGTATCCGATACCAATTTGTAGTTACTGAGCGACTGCAGCTGAACACCTGGTCTTGCCTGCCATAGACATATACCAATCTGGGTGATGAACAGTTGTGAATGAGCCCTCCTTTTCAGGTTAAGGGCCAATTCACACTGCAATCGCAGAGCAGCTGGAGCGATTCAGCACTCCGACTGCTCTGCGTTGCCGGCTAGCTTTTAGTGCCCCGCTTTCATTGAAGTGTACAAAACATACATGTCACTGCAATGTGGGGTGGTGTGCTGCCTGATATTGCAGTGCGATCTGGGCCAGTGTGCTGTGCTAAAATGCAGCATGTCTGCATTTTATTGCAGCGCCAGGCTGCGTTACAGAATGGGACACATAAGAAGCCATGTGATCGTCTGTCACCACACAGTGAATTGGCCCTTACTGAAGCTGCTAAATTTGGCATGGACATGTATGCTTCAATGAGCTCTGAACTAAAAGGGTTAAAGTACATCTGTCATAAGAGAAATATACGGCCTGATCTCTAACAATGCCACTTACTGGCTATTCTGCAGCAACGTTAAAGGAGAAAAATGTCTAAACTTGTTTGGCCATACTTCTCTGGGTCACAGGAGTGCACTTTGTTCTGTGCTTCTGTGATGCTGATTCAGCTGACAGTGGGCTTAAAGCCTGCTGTTGGCTGAAGTCAGAGCTGGTCCAGGTTCTGTAGTGATCCCGACAATGTCAGGATCCACCCAGATGCTTAACCAGTAGCTGGCTCAGCCTCTCTGTGCGCCGCTGAAAGCCTGAGCCAGTTGCTCCTGTCTCTTCTACCTGCCTGGTGCAACTCGCAGTGCTAGGACTGACAGCTTAGTGAAGACAGAGTGCTCAGTGGTCATGCAATTGCTTGGTTGTCATCATTAGAGCTGGTGTGGGGTACAGGCCGATGCTGCATCCACATAAACCAGGTCCATGAATTAAAATTTGTGGCAGTCCGATGAGTAAAATTTTCTTCCAGCAGAGGTCTGAATCACACGTTTGTGTGAAGACTCCTGTACATCACAGCCCCCCTTATATCACAATCCTGTTCTTACATCAGTGTCCTCAGTCCTTTTGCACATCAGCCCCCCACTTCACATCAGTTTTCCCTTCAATGTAGTGTTCTTAGGCCCCCTTCACATCACCCTCTTCACAGTAGTTTGCTGAATCACCTTTATATAACACAGCCTATTTATTCAAAGCAGTTCTCCCTCCCCCCTTTTAAAGACGTCACCCCACAGTACTGTCCTCTGCCCACCCCCATGCTGTTGTCATAGATGCAGTATGCATTTTAGCATAGTCCTAGATGCAGTATGCATTTTAGCATAGTCCTGCTGAAATATGTCTAGATAGGAGCAATATGCTGCTCTAAAACCTGGATATATCTTTCAGCATTGATGGTGCCTTTCCATATGTGCAAGCTGTCCATTCCATACTCCTTATTAACCCCCATACCATCAGAGATGCAGGCTTTTGAAGTAAGCACCGATAAGCCGCAAGGTCCCTCCTCTGTAGTCCAGGGGACAATGGCGCTCATAGTGGCCAAAAAGAATGTCAAATTTAAATTTGTCTGACCATAGAACAGTTTTCCACTTTTCAACACCATTTTAAATGAGCTTTGGCCACCCGGAGAAGTTGGCCGCGTTTCTGGATGATGTTCAGAGATGGCTGCTTCTTTGCATGTCTGACCTTTACCTTGCATTTTTGGACGGCACAGCGAACTGTTTAGACAGGGCTTTTTTGAAGTATTCCTGAGTCCATGCAGTGGTGTCAATCACAGAATCATGTCGTGTTTTTTTTTTTTTTTATGCAGTGCGTGCATTCGATATTGCGTTTCGGCCTTGTCTTTGGTGCATAGAGATTTTTCCAGACAGAAAAGTCATTGCAGTTTTAGATTGAGGAACATTATTTTGAACTTGTTCAACAATTTTTAGCCTCAGCTTTTTACAGATTGTGGAACCTCTCATCTTTACTTTGGAGACACTCTGACTCGCTAAGATGCTCTTTTTTTATACCCAATCATGTTGCTGACCTGTTGCCAGTAAACAGAATTAGTTTGCAGAATCCTAATCCTGCTCTTCCATATTATTACCTTTTACTGGCTTTTTGTTGCTATGTCCCAACATTTTTTGATACTTATTGTTGCCCTCAATTCCAAAATTAATTTTTTTTTTCTCAGTTCTCAGGGGGTTATGTCCAGTATTGAGTTGGTTAAGCATTTGATATGTTTTCTATTGTGAATAAAATATGGCTTTGAGATTTGCAAATAATTGCATTCTGATTTTGTCAGTTTAACACAGAGTGCTAACTTTTTGGAGATTGGGTTGTACTTTTAATGTAACTAAGGTCTTTGTCAGCATTACGTCTAAAGAGACTATTGATGACTCACAGCTTTGCCAATATGAGAAATCCGGTTTGCTGTGTTCTGCTGAGTCAGCGGTGTCCTCCTCCCTGCACTCAGTTCTCTGTTCCTGTTTAAACCTTAATCACTTCCTGTTGATTAAAGTGGCTGTGATTGGATGATTCAGGATAGCTTAAGGCTCGCACACACTTGACAAAAATCGGACGAAATATCCTCCGATTTTTTTCTCTCTCGTGCTCAGCTGTCATAACCGTTTTTAGTTGACCATGCATAATGTTCACGAAATTTCTCGTCCGTCTTTTTTTTTTTGGGACATTTGTTCCTAGACTTCCGGGTCGTCGGCAACTTCAGATCATGCGTGGTCGTATCCGATTTTTTGCGGATGTACTGCATACACATTAAACGTAAATTGGGCGTCTGGGGATGGATGATAAAAAATTTTGGTGTTTGTCCCTCCTTTTTTTTTTTTTTTTTTTTTCGTTGAAAATGTCGGCATTGGCTGCTGAAAGTTTATGTACACACTAGTCGAAAATCGTACAATTTTTACCTCGGACGGGAATTTTCGGCAGGTTTTCTACGTGTGTGTGTGTGTGTGTGTGTGTGTGTGTGTGTGTGTGTGTGTGTGTACCCCACTTTAGTTTTATATTTTGTGGGAGTTGTAGTGTATTCACGCTTAACCATGGTCCTCCTGCCTTAGCATGCATTTAAATAGTTCTGAACGCTGGGGGTGGGAAAGATCGGCTGATAAGGTGACCACTGTGATTGGCTGTCACAGTGGTCAGTTGATCGGGAGCCAGCCCCTCTAGCTGCGGATCATTAGCGAGGAACAATGGTTGTATTTCACAGCTTGGTGGCTGTGCTGGGAACATGCCCTGCCATACGAAATTCGAGCGGTTGTGACCTTACCAGCACCACCCAGCTTAACCATGTTCAGTTAAAATGTTGATGAGTTTGGTGGAAAATTGTTGGCCTAACAATGCCTACACCATATCTGATGTGACCACTGCTATGGTAATCAGACAGCCATAAGTGTCAGAGGTTATCAGAATACAGTAGCCGATGGGGGAGATTCCTCTGTTCCTCCAATATTTAGCATAGATCTGGGAATCTGCATTCTCATCCAGCTTGTGGCCTGCATTTAAAAAGTCTACACGTATAGCTAGCCCTAGTTTATACTTGGTGACAGGCCAAGAATTTATTTTCTCTAGGTGGTGGTTTTAGTGCCTGCTTGGTAAATGCACCAAACATAAATCTGGCTGCAGAGAATACGGAGCCCCCCCAGGCACAGGACATGGTACTGCCTCTACACAGCGAAGTTGTTTTAACTTATTACTGAACTCTGTATTACCATTCATTTATCTGCTAATTTTACATTTTTTTTTTTTTCTTTCTTGCAGGATGACACATACACAGAAAGTTACATCAGTACAATTGGTGTGGATTTTAAAATCAGGACTATAGAACTAGATGGGAAAACAATTAAACTTCAGATAGTAAGTAACAAAGTATTGTTCTGATGACTTGAATTGTTGATTGCTACATTGTTGGAGCCATCTCGGAAAGGTTAAAATGTATGTCCTTCTAGAATTTTTTCTTTCTTCGTATTTAAAGCATCGCATACTAGCACGTTATGAAATACTTACCTTTAAAACGAAGCCCCCGCACGGTTGCCCTGGACACCGCTGAGGGAGCTGACATGTTCCCTCGGCAGCTCCAGCTCTGCGAGTGGCCAGAGCCGCAATGACGTCACTCCCGCGCAGGAGTTCACTTTTTGGCAAGGAGCTCTGAAGGTCCGGGAAGATAAGCCGGATCTTCAGAGCGCATGCACCGCTGGTGTCAGTGGCTGTATGCAGGGTGAATATCTCCTAAACAGTGCAGGTTTAAGAGATATTAATTTTACTAGGGATGCACCGAAATTTTTGGCCGAAAATGGGCCTATCCCATTTCGGCCGAAAATAGGTTAAAAATGCCGAAATTAATGGCCGCCGTGAGGAAGGAGGAGGGTGCAGCGCAGGTTTGAAAAGTCCCTGATTCTCCTGCCTGCAGGATAGGAGAATCAGGCCGGTGGCTGCAGCGGAGCGCCTGTGACACCTCGTCTCTCACACAGCCCAGCAGCGAGTACTCACCCCTCCCAGACACGGACAGGAGAGGAGAAAGGCATACAGCTCCTCCTCCTCCCCCTCCCACCCCAGTTTTTCTGTGTCTGCCCGGGCCCGCCCACTCTCCTATCTCGGCGTATGTCTGTGCAGGACAGAGAGAGGGATGTGGGCGGGAAATATGAAGAACAGCAAGCAGCTACACATTCCAAGCCTCATGAATGATACCTGAGCCATCCAGCCTCCGCCTCGCCCTCGGACCTTGAATGAGTGAGCACTGCATTTACACTTTTCATTACGCATAACTTAACTGTCCCTATCTCCCTCCCTTGTCTCCCCTATCTGCTACCCCCCCCCCCCCTTCTGTTCTTCCAAGTTCCATTGAGCACTTATGCAACCCATGCATTGACTGCTTTTTTTTTATTTGTTTGATCATTATGCTGAAGAAAAAAAAAAAAGGAGCAGAGTGAGAGTAAGGAGATTGCATCCTTGGGATGCGGAGGGACGCTGAGCCAGTGGGGTGGGGGAGGGTTAGCTGGGCAGCTTACATATGGAATTAGTATTATGCAGCATGAGGGGGTTAATATATTGCCACTGCTGGTCACTGATGCATTAGTGACCGACCAGTGGCAGTTAATTAACCCCTTTGTGCTGCATTAGTGCAACCAGTATCAGTGTTAATTAACACCGGTTGCACTGATACTGGTTGCACTAATGCAGCACAAAGGGGTTAATTAACTGCCACTGGTCGGTCACTAATTCATTAGTGACCAGCAGTGGCAATACATTAACCCCCTCATGCTGCATAATACAAATACCATTGGTAATTAAATTAACCTCTTGCCAACCCGTCACAGTACATATACTGTGTCAGGGTGGCAGCGACAGGTGTACATCGCTGCCTGTTTTTGGTGTATGCCCCTCTTCTATCTATGTTAAAATTATTTGGGGGAAAAAGTAATTTTCGTTTTCGGCCAAGGGCATCCTGCATTTTCGGTTTCGGTCCAGAATTTTCATTTCGGTGCATCCCTAAATTTTACCTACATGTAAGCTGCCCTTATAGGCTTACCTGATGGTAAAAACTAAAAAGTGGAGTATACTACCGCTTTAATAGAGCAGAAGACTAGAACCCCTGTAAAAATTATTTTTTTCTTGGCTCTGTCGATATTTTGTTGGATTCCCTTTTTCTGTCCTGCTATAAATGTCCTTCCATACTGGAAGTGAGTAACCCTCCAACCACAACACAGACAGAGATAAAAAAAAAATATTTTTTTGTTTAAGCCGAACTAAACCCGTTTCAAAAAACTGTTTCATTTCAAGACATGCTGGGATTGCTAGTTTGTGTCCTCAACCAAACTGTCAAACTATTAAATGTCTGGTCTCATAACTGATCATATATGCAGAACTTTTACAGCTGCAGATCAAACAAAGGCAACTTTCTTGGCTGCAAAGCATAGGAGGGTTTAGATTTGCTCTAAAGCAGAACTTTACCCATAACAGCTTGATAAATAATGTTTAGCAAGCAACACACATTGCACATTAATACACTACCAAAATTATTGTGTGCTATAAACTGCCTACAGCATTGTTCCTGTATCTTCTTGCTGGAGGCTGCCATTTTGATTAAGCTCTGAGCCCCTGAACACAAGTAAATCACAATTTCACGGGTTCAGAAAACCGTTGCATTCCTAACTGCCATATTTGCTTGTGTCTTTAACCAAACTGTCAAACCATCAAATGGTTGGAGTCATAACTGATCATATGTGTAGCATCATGGCAGTTGCAGATCAAACAAAAGCCGCTTCCTTGGCTGTAAAGGATAGGATTTTTTAATTTTTCTTTAAGGCTGTCAGCAGGTCGGCCTCTACAAATTCAGCACAGTGCCTAAAAATAGAAGGCAAATGAGCATGTGCAGAATAGGATAAAACTGTGTATTACTGGATTGTAGGCTGTAAAATAGGCTCTTATTTTTAATGTTTTGCATAACTTTACTTGCAAAAGTGGCCACCCTAAAGTGATCTAGCATGGCTTAATTTTCTGACCAAAATTCCATGAAGTACAGAAGGGCTAGAACATCTTTTTGCTTTTAATTGCTGTCTGTGTCTTAGTTGCAGATTTAGCCTCCCTTTCTGTCTGGTGAAACCATTGTCGGCAGAACTAAACATCTCGAGACTTCCCCATTCATTCATAGAGAATACCTTGGCTTTAAAAATGTTTTCCTTTTTTCCCCTCTAAAGTTTTCTTGAAGCCTAACTTTGCACCTACCTATCTAATCTTTTGTTGCCCCATGCTCAGTCAGTGGACTGTCCCTCAGCATCCTCACATCCATTGTAGGGCTGTGGTCTTGATGATGCCAGAGGCATCAGACTAGCAGAATGCAGGGAAGAGCAGGTAGCAGGGACCAGTCTAACGGTGCAGAGGAACCTGCGGGATTACAGAAACGGGTAGGTAAAATTGTTTACAAACAGTTGACCCTTGCAGTGCAAGAGCAGCCACATGCAAGGGAGGACTTTTACTTTTCCCAATGATCAGCTTTAAAATTAGAACTTGTAAGAAAATGAGAAATGACAGATCATCTTATACAAATCAGTTGATGAATACAAGAGGTGAAGGAAGCTTTGTAGCCTGTGACTTCCCAGGAAACGACAGAAGTATAAAGGTAGTTGTCAGTTTTGCGGTACAGCATTTATTTATATCATAAGTGGTCTTATGTGAAAAGCATTACTGTGATTAAGTTGCTGTGTTAAAGTGGTCTGTGTTGAAAGCTGATTTGCTGTTAAGGGGCAGTGAAGGTTTTCGCTGTGCAACTGATGCACATGAAGAGCCATTATTAGCGTTTTATGTAGTCACAGTTCAGCATGTTAAATTTATAAAGGTTTTCATCATTTTATGTACATAAATATGTTTAATGAATATTTTCAGTTCTGCTCCAAGTTCTTCTAGAGAACAAACTCTTAAGTGGACGGTTACACTAGAATTACAATTTTCAACCTCTGTGCAATCTTAAAACAAAAAGCTCCCCCGCCTTTCATTCTTGCCGATGGGAGAATGAAAGGTACCCTGGTCCTGCAGCCTCCTGGTAAGGTTTTTACATCAGATTTCCCAGGAAACTCTGCTGGGGCATTGTATGGAGCAGCAAGCCATGAATCGAGAAGAGTCTGCTAGCTCCGAGTGGCATGACTTAAAACAAAATGGCGGTGCATAACCTGGTTTGTAGCAGTAGACCGGTAGATTAGTCTGGTGCTTGAGTCAGAGTTTTGCTGGGTGTGCGATTAGGTTTTGGAGGGTAACCCAGCAAGAAAGTTAAGTGGGGGCAGGTGTTTTGGGGGATGGGGGGGGGGGTGAGGAGAGAAGTCATTCTGTAAGAGTGGGGGTGGAGGGGGGGGGGGGTTGCTGCTTCTAGTAAGTGTTAGTTTCAGGTCTCTCTTCGCTTAAAGGATTACTGAGCCAATGGCTCCCGCTGCTGCATCTCAGCCAATCAGGAGGATTGGGAGGCACCCTCTACCTATGGGCTTTTTATTTTAAGACAGCAGGAGGATCACAATCTGCCATGAATAAAGCAGACAGAACCTGGTACTCACACCCCTAATAACAGAAATAAGTGTGGGTGCTCATAATATTTTTTTCATTACACTTCAGCCCTCTTCTGCAGAGCTTTTCCAGCCTTGGAATTCTATTGAAAAAAAAAAAGGGTGTTGGAGGCCAGAGGTTCCAGACAGGGGTTTGTTGTGGTGGTTTTTTTTTTGGTTGCATTTGCTGATAGAACTGTTTCACTGTATTTGCCTAATCTCAAAACGATTTGATAGGTTAAGTCATATTCACATTGGGTGCTGTCAAACCTGCATTTTATAAGACCTTTCTAAATGCATGGAGTGTTTATCTGTGTTTAGGTGCGATCAGTTTATCTGTGTTAAAAGAACAACCGTACTGTGTATCCAGGATCCAAATAGATCTAAATGCTGCTTTGAAGCAGGGAAATGTGAATGCTGGTATAGCCACCTGAGAAGCTTGAAAATGGAATACTTCCCAGATACCGTCTCTTGCATTTAGTAAGGCTAAAAACGCAGGAGTGCTAGTGTGAGTCAGGCTTTACATTGTTCTCTGTGTCCCCCGCCTCCCCCCCCATACGGATATGGACGTTTACATAAAGATTTACCCATGATCTTACAGTATTCCTTCGTTACACAACTGCAGCTTTTATTGTGCTTCCTTTGCTGTCAGTCTTTTTCTTCCTTTGAGCTCTTTTGACAAGGCCTCATTCTCCCTGGCATGTACTTTTTTTTTTTTTTTTACACATTTTACATGGTTATATGGCATTTCTAAAAGCATGTAATTTTAAATACCATTTACATTTAGAATGCGTTCAGAATCATTCCATTGAGCTGCGTTTAGAGAAGAGTTCTGAGGGTCCAGGTACAGATTAGTTACTCTGAAAGTGTGAATACAAGCACATTATAAATGCAGGAGAACTTGATCCGGGAAGTAGGATGTTTTTATTCTTTCCAGATTAATTTCTCTCCTGTTTAAAAATCCTGTATGATTGAGGGCTAAAGGCTATTTATAGTGATCAATTATTAGAGCTGGTTCACATATGTCTGGGCATGGCTTTATTGCTATTTTTTTTTATTTCATTTTTAAAATGAGTCTGGTGCAGTTTTGTTCACTGTTTCAGGTGCAAATTTTTGAAGCGTATGCGCGTGTGTGTGTGTGTATGTGTGTGTATATGTATATATATATATATATATATATATATATATATATATATATAAATAATCAGCCATTGGCAGCTGCAAAGGAGAAGGGAGATCACTCCAACAATGGCTAGTAAGGCCTGGAGCGCTGTCGTCACCCATAGACTTCAGTGGCCCATCTGTTGGCTTTTCCTCCTCTTCCCTGAATCTGCCAGATTACAGGACCATACTGGCTTTAAATATGCATCTTTCTTACACAGGCGATTTAGCATAGGTATTGGGAGCGGACAGTTTTCGGGCTAGTTGTCTATTGCCAGAATTATACTGTAAGTGTATGTTAGATGTGTGGCTTTATTCTGCATTTTTAGCAAGACGTTCCACTTATTGCAATATTAAAGGTTTTGCACCAACCACGTCACTGACCAACGTGAAAATTAAACGTGTATTTCTCCCATTACAGTGGGATACAGCTGGCCAAGAAAGATTTCGAACTATCACATCCAGTTACTACAGAGGCGCTCACGGCATCATCGTTGTGTATGACGTTACAGATCAGGTAATTTCGGTTTACATAAAAAGTTGGTTTAACCACTTCAATACCGGACACTAACTCTCTTCCTGCCCCATCCAATTTTTAGGTTTCAGTATCAATCAGTCATGCAACACTGTACACAAATTAAATTTGTATAATTCTTTGAGACAGAGCTTTCCTTTGTGCTGGTATTTTAATCGCTACTGTTTTTTATATATATATATATATATATATATATATATATATATATATATATATATATTTAACGAAAAATACTGAGTTTTGAACCCCCCCCCCACACACCATTTTCTTTCGGTTATAAAATTTTGCTGATCATATATTTAGGTCAATATGTATTCTTAGATTTCTTTCATGAAAAATAACCCAAATCCGTATATATTATTTACTCTGTGTGATGTATACAGTCTACATTAATATTTGGGCTATACATTTGAAAATGTATCAATCCTGATGTGCTGATATCTAATTTTTTGAGGCCCTAAAATGCCAGGACAGTACAAGTAACCCCCAAAATAACCTCTTTTTGGAAAGTAGACACAGCAAGCTATTTAGTAAGGGGCATGATGAGTTTGGATCAGACTTGTTTTCTCTGTCGCTCATTGACAGACGCAGATTCCATCTCTTGATATCCGTAGGGTATTACTGCCCCCTACAGGTAGGACACTAGGCAGAAAAAAAGTTCTGGCTACACCTATGGGCAGTCCCAGGGGGTATACCCTCTCTCTCCCTGCTATAGGATGTCAGTTTTATTTCTGCCTAGTCAGGACTAAGGACCTAAGTTCCTTGCTGGGATCTCTGGTCCTGGCAAGTTTTTTAGATGCATCTTTTTTTAGCTAGCTTTTTTTTCCTCTCCGAATTGTTCCTGTGAGATCTACAAGCAATTATGCCGGATCTGGGCGACGGGCTGGATGCTGAGATCCAGTGGTCACCCCAGCCGGCCTACGAGCGCGTGCAGGCCCTAGCTCCGCGCTGGGTCGGCCGCGTCATAGTCCCAGTGTCCCTTTTGGCCGACATCCCCACCACTGGGTGGCGAGGGGTTTTGTCTGGAGTGGCACCCGCTCTGTTCCGGTATGGTGAGTAAATGTTTTCCCCCCTTTCCCTCATGGCTAACTCTGGGGTGGACACGGGCCCCTCCCTGGGACGGTCGGACCCCCATTGCTCTGGGTTCCCCCTCTGTTCCTCTGTGCACCCCCGGGTTTGTGTGTGTGGGGTGGCTGGCAGTGCGTGCGCAGGCCACTAAGGGAGTGGGGGGTCCCGACGGTGCGGACGGCTGTTGTGCGGGGGGGCTTCCTCCCTGGCTCCCTAGGGCCAACCTGCCGATCGATCGCTTGTTGGTGGGGGACCCCCCTTCCCGCCGCAGCGTGCGGTGCCGCCATTTTCTTGTAGCCCCTTGTGTAGTTCATGGCGGCGGCCATCTTGGTACACCCAGCTCGTTGTTCTTCAGAGCTGGGCTGCAGTGGGAGTTACTGGAGGCGTGTGAGGGGTTGGAGCCCCTCCCTGGACCCGGGAAGATCGCTCCAAAGGTCTTCCTTTTCATGTGGACAGCGCTGAGAGCAGTCCTTTAAAACTCTGCATCTTGTGGTGAGCCTTTTGGGGGTCTCTTTCTCTGCGGGGGTCTCTAGGCACGCTGCCTGGCCACTGGGGGGCGCTGTAGCGCTGGGAGACATTTAAAAAAAAAAAAAATTTCATTTTGTCATAATTTGCTGACGGTTTCCCCTGGTGTACCATGGAACCTGCTGCACATGTGTCCCCTCCTGATCCCCTCAATCAAGGTGGCCGCACGGCCCTCCGGACCCCAGCTCACCATTGATGCACTTTCGGCGGTCCTGGAGTCTTTTGTGTCCCGGGTGGAGGTGGCCTGTCAGGGACGGGGGGCTAAAAGGCGACCCCCGCCTACCCGTCTCGTCTGATGACCTTTCTGCCTCCGCTATAGCGTAAGACAAGGCGCTGGTGGACGCACTGATTGTGTGTGTCCGGGAGACCCTAAAGCTGGAGGTTGCACCTGCGGATGCGACTGATACGGACGTTTCCTTTGGCACTCGCAAGCCCTCCAGGGTGGCGAAGGTGTTTTATTTTCCCAAATGCTTTGACGATCTCATTAAGAAGGAGTGGGTCCGTCCGAAACGACCCCCTGGGATGCCCAAACGGATTGCTAGGCGCTACCCGTTTTAAGAGTCCCTCCTTAAGAAATGGACGGTGCCTCCTTCGGTGGATACGCCGGTCTCCAGGCTAAATAAGGCTACTGTTATCCCATTAGAGGATTCCCCGTCCTTTAGGGATCCGGTTGATTGTAGGGCGGAATCTGTGTCCCGCTCTATATTCTCCCTGGTGGGGTCGGCCTTCAGACCAGGGTTTACCATTGCTCTGGTTTCGCAAACATTGACAGAATGGGCCAAGTTGTTACGCCGTGATCTGGAGGGGAGAAGTCTCCCCCCTGCCTTGGCGGAGTTGCTGGACCAGATGGTGCAGGGACTGCAGTTTGTTTGACGCCGCGCTGGATGCTGCTCCATTGCTGGGGCGTGTGTCGTTCTCGGCGGTGGTCCTCCGGTGCATGCTCTGGTTGAAGTGCTGGTCGGCGGATCAGGCTTCTAAAAAAGCCTTGACTGATCTCCCTTTTCAGGGGGATCGCCTGTTTGGTGCTACCTTGGATGAGATTATCAAAGGTCTCACTGGGGGCAAGAGCACCTTTCTCCCGCAGGCTGCCAAGGGTAAGGAACCTCGACGCAGACGGGGACCTTCCTTTTCAGCTCACAAGAAGTTTTTTCCTTCCTCCGGGGCGGGTGACAAGGCGAAGCCCTCCAAGGCCCTCCCGGGGGGTTTCAAGAGACCCTGGTCTGGTAAGCAAAAATCCGGTCCTTCCAGACCTGAGGATAAGTCCGCTTCGGCCTGAAGGTGCGCCTCCCACCCATATCAGGGGTGATGGGGGGGGGGGGCGGTTCCCGGACCCGTGGCTCTCTAGGATTCAAGACAAATGGGTTCACGAGGTCATACGGTCGGGATACAAGATCGAGTTTCGATCAGTTCCACCGGTGCGGTTCTTCCCTTCCAATGTGCGACTGTCCCCGGATCGCTTAAGGGCTCTGTTGGGGGCAGTTCAGGACTTGATGCAACAGGGAGTGGTAGTTCCTTTTCCTTGTGGGGAACGTTTTCGGGGCTTTTTCAAATCTGTTCACAGTGCCCAAGAAAGAGGGAAAGGTGCGTCCAATTCTGGACTTAAAGGCGCTCAATTGTTTTGTCCGGGTGCAAAAATTCAAGATGGAGTCCATTCGCACAGTGGTGGCCTCCCTGCATCAGGGGGACTTTCTGGCCTCCATAGAAATCAAGGATGCCTATCTTCACGTTCCCAATTACGCAGGACACCAGTGTTTTCTGCGCTTTGCTGTGGGAGAGGACCATTATCAGTTTGTGGCGTTACCCTTTGGTCTTGCCTCTGCTCCCCGGGTCTTCACAAAGGTTTTGGCCCCAGTTCTGGCGCTGTTGCGGCACCGGGGCATATCGGTTCTGGGCTACCTGGACGACCTCCTCCTCCGTGTGGAGTCTCCACAGGCTCTGTTGTCAAACTTGGAGATCACCATGACCAAGAGTTCGGGTGGCTGGTGAACCTGCAGAAGTCATCCCTGGTTCCCTCCAGGAGGCTAGACTATCTGGGCCTGACTTTGGATGCGTCCCTGGCCAAGGTGTTTCTCCCTGCGGAGAAACTCCAGAAGATACTGTCGGCGACTCAGCTGTTACTGTCCGCCAACTGGCCGTCCCTTCGGACCGGCATGAGGGTTCTGGGACTGATGGTGGCATCTTTCGAGGCAGTACCTTTTGCTCAGTTTCATACGCGGACTCTTCAAAAGGAGATTCTTAAATGGAACCGGAATCCCGATTCCCTGGACAATCGGATCCGGCTGAGCGAACGGACCAGGGAGTCCCTGGTTTGGTGGCTTCGGTCTCCGATGCTCAGTCAGGGGAAGTCATTTTTTTCCGATCTATTGGACGATTGTCACCACGGATGCCAGTCTATCCGGGTGGGGAGGGGTTCTCGGCAGGCTGTCTGCTCGGGGGCTCTGGTCCCTGGAAGAATCCAGGCTGCCGATAAATGTGTTGGAACTGAGAGCGATCAGGCTTTGCCTGGTTCACTGGACCGAGCGTCTTCGGGGCTGCCCGGTTCAGATTCAGTCGGACAATGCCACGGCTGTTGCTTATGTCAATCACCAGGGGGGCACCAAGAGTGTTCTGGCGGCCGTGGAAGTGGCCGGCATCCTTCGTTGGGCGGAACGGTTTGTTCCGGCTTTCTCCGCAGTTCACATTCCGGGCGTGGAAAATTGGCTGACCGATTTTCTCAGCCGTCAGACCTTAGATCAAGAGGAATGGTCTTTTCATCCAGAGGTGTTTCACCAGTTGTGCCTTCGTTGGGTCACCCCGGATGTGGATTTGTTGGCATCTCGGCTCAACAGAAAGGTGCAGAGGTTTGTAGCCCGCTCCCGCGATCCTCTGGCGGATGCCACAGACGCACTGGTTGCTCCGTGGGGGCAGTATCAGCTGCTGTATGCCTTTCCTCCTCAAGTTGCTGCCGAAACTTCTTCACAGGATAGAGGCGGAAGGAATTCCAGTCATCCTTGTGGCTCCGGACTGGCCTCGTCGGGCCTGGTACGCCGACTTGGTCAGGCTGGTCGCGTACGCTCCTTGGCGACTTCCTCTCAGGGAGGATCTGCTGTCTCAGGGGCCGATATTCCATCCTGCTTTATGGTCGCTGGCTTTGACAGCTTGGCTGTTGAGAGCCAGGTGCTGAAGGACAGGGGTTTGTCTGCTTCAGTTATTCCTACTCTGATTAAAGCGAGGAAAGCGACTTCCAGAAAGATCTATCATCGCACATGGAAGTCTTGTATCGCGTGGTGAGTCTCTCGGGGTTCCTCCACGCTCTTACTCTGTGGCTCGGATCTTGGCCTTCCTGCAACGGGGGGTTGAGCAGAAGCTGGCCTTGAGCACTATCAAGGGTCAGATTTCAGCCTTGGCGATTTTTCTTCCAGAGGCCACTGGCCACTCATTCCCTGGTGCGGAATTTCATCCAGGGGGTGTGGCACCTGGTTCCTCTGGTGCGCTCACCCTTGCCGCCCTGGGACCTTAATTTGGTGTTGTCGGTTCTCCAGAAACCTCCCTTATATTAGGGAGATTCCCTTGCTTACCTTATCCCAGAAGGTGGCTTTTTTGGTGGCTATCACCTCTGCACGCAGGGTGTCGGAACTGGCTGCATTGTCCTGTCGTTCCCCCTATCTGGTGGTTCATAGGGATAAGGTGGTTCTTTGTCCGAATCCATCCTTCCTAAGGTGGTTTCCGGCTTTCACTTGAATGAGGATTTTGTATTGCCTTCCCTGTGTCCTAAGCCCATAAGCCCAGTCATCCTCGGGAGTTTGCGTTGCACTCCTTGGACGTGGTTCGGGCAATCAGGGTGTACTTGGCTACTACTGACTCTTTTCGTAAGTCTGATTTGCTTTTTGTGATCACGGATGGCCCTAGAAAGGAGTTACCTGCGTCTGCCGCGACTATCTCCAGATGGATCAGGCAGACGGTGGTGCAGGCTTATTCTATTAAGGGTCGGGTTCCTCTGTTCCCTGTTAAGGCGCACTCTACTCGGGCTCTTAGTGCTTCCTGGGCCTTCCGCCATCAGGCGTCGGTGCTTCAGGTTTGCAAGGCGGCTACCTGGTCGTCTGTTCATACCTTTACTAAATTTTATAAGGTTGATGTGCTGGCATCGGCGGATGCCTCTTTTGGCCGCAAGGTTTTGCTGGCTACTGTTTGAGGGGACCTTTGGTCTACCTCGGGGGTTCTGTTTTTTTCAGGTGGGTCTCATCTTCTTGTTTCGATGAGTCCTCTGTTCTTCTGGTTGGCTCTGTTTTGGCCATCTGGATTGAATTTTTTTCTGTTATCCCACCCCTCATTTATGGCACTGCTTTGGGACGTCCCTATGGATATCAAGAGATGGAATCTGCGTCTGTCAATGAGCGACAGAGGGAACTGGATTTTTGAATGGATTTACCGTAAAATCCTTTTCTCAAACTCATTGAGACGCGGGACCCACCCCTCTATTTGAGCTGGGTTGGTTTGATTTCTCTGACACTGCTTTGTTACATAACTGACATCCTATAGCAGGGAGAGAGAGGGTATACCCCCTGGGACTGCCCATAGGTGTAGCCAGAACTTTTTTTTGCCTAGTGTCCTACCTGTAGGGGGCAGTAATACCCTACTGATATCGAGAGATGGAATCTGCGTCTGTCAATTAGCTTAAGAGAAAAGGATTTTACGGTAAATCCATTCAAAAATCCAGTTTTTTTCAGCACATCCCACAGATTCCCAATTGTATTTAGATCTGGAGAATTGGTAGGACAAAACACCTCAAACTAGTTGTGTTCCTTAAATCATTCTTGAATTAGACCAGAACACCACCTTCCATTGCGCTTTAAGCCAGTTCTGATGCTCATGTGCCCATTGTAGGTGCTTTTGGCTGTAGACACGGGTCAGCATGGACACCCTGACCAGTCTGTACTTACAGAGCCCCAAACGGCAAACTGCGAAGCATCAGAAAATACAGCGCTTGCTAATATTGATATACTATGTGTGCAATAGTTGGATATTTGTATCACAACTAAAACCAATATAAGATAATTGTGCACATGAACAAATATGTGCAATGGAATAATTAATAACTATGGCCATTTAAAAATCATATAATATAGTGCAATAGAGCAATTGATATTCTTTATGCAATAAGTGGTTATTTATATTGCAATATAGAATATTTGTGCAAATGAGCAAATACGTCCAATGGAATAATTAATAACTATGACTATTTAAAAATCATATATTATAGAGCAATTAACTATGACCATATAGACATCAGTAGATGACATGAATTTCCAAATAGAATGTACTGTGATAAACGTCACTATAAAGTGCAAAATGTTAAAGTCCATCAATAAGTGAATGAATAAATATTAAAGTCCAAATAATTTTCTTTAGTTCAAATAAACTTCTTCCAATCTATCAAAAGTGCAGGTGCTCAGTGGTAGACTTCCTCCAATACGGTTTAGTGACTTATAGGTGCAGGTTCCTTTCCAAGTGAAATTGTAAAGATGGGTGACTCTTACCAGATGTAATGGGTCTTATGTACCATACGGTACTAAGACCAATCACGCTTGTAGGCCCTCAGGGCAAAGGTAGGTTCCCTCGTGTCACCTCTGCGACGGGGTGTTATGTGGGTTTCTCCTCACCTTCAACATGGGTCAGGGTATAAAAAAGAAAGGTCCTCCAATAGTGTAGTATTGTTAAAAATTTTTATTACACATCCGTGGGTGATTAAAAGCAAGAGGTAAGCAGTAATTGTGACTGTACAGGGCTACATGTAGAGTGGTGAGTGGAGGGTTCCCGGCTTGCGTACCAACTGCGAGCTTCAGTCACACTAAAGCGCAAAGAACTGACGCGTTTCGTCACTTCCTGTGACATTTTCAAAGGCCTGGGATGCAATGCGTGTTCTAACACCTTTCTATCGGAACTAACATTAACCTTTTCAGCAATTTAAGCTACAGTAGTTTTATGGGTTCAGACTACATGGACTAGCCTTTGCTCCCCACATGCGTCAGTGAGCCTTGGTCATCCGTGACCCTGACACTGGTTCGCCCAGTCTCCCTTCCTTGGACATGTTTTGGTCAGTCCTGACCACTGCAGACTGGGAACATCCCGCAAGAGCTGCAGTTATTCAAGAAAATTTTTAAAGAAAAGGTTTCCAGTCTTCAAAAATAAAAAATATTCATATGGTTTTATCATTTAAAGCCCATGTACAAAAGGCATAGCTCTTTCCCATTGGATACAATTTGTTCTTTCCTTGGCATTCATTCTTAGTATCTCATGGCTAGGCCAGGTTAAATAAGGTAAGAACCATTGGAGCTTTTCTCCTGTGATTATCTCATACTAGCATGGCCCCCATCTTTGTTGGCTTATGGGCTAATGAAATTTTGTGTACCTGCTATTTTGACATGTTTCTCTGCATTTTATACATTCTGAATTAACCTGGTTTCTAGTGATAACCCTCAGTTTTAGGTGCTTCCATAATGCAGTCACAAGGGCAGGCAGACTTGGTAATTCTCACTTATCTTCAGGTGTGCTGAGTAATAATAACAAACTGTTCTCTAAGTATTTTGTGCAAGAATATCCCTTGTTTGTACTCTAGCACATTTTTCACCTTCAGAAACCGAGAATTGATATATAGAGATCTAGATATATATGGCTGCTTTGACGTTATATATGAAAAGATATTTTTTTATTAGCTGGGAAGTTATGATTTGAGGTTTCTTTTTTGCTTAGGTAACTGCTTTACAAAATTGGATAGCTGACATCATATTACATTGTATAACATTTGCAGATCCAAAAGAAGCCGTATGAATCAGATTTGCAATTGTCAGTATCTGATTCTGTGGATGAGGCATGTTTCCGCTGCGCCTTTATGCCTGTATGCCAGACACCCGGATATAGTCAGGTCTGTGGGTGTGCCATTCCACATACTGTAATGCACCTGTAATTCAGTTGTAATTGCTAAAAGCCACCACTGGAGGTCATATGTAGAGAATAGTTCTTGGTGTTAGTTTTCTTTTATGTTGTATATTAGTCCTTCTTTTGACAAGTGTTACTATCCTTATTAGTAAATGTTGTTTTATTTTTATTTTTTTCACCCCCCAAAGGAATCATTCAACAATGTAAAGCAGTGGCTTCAGGAGATAGACCGTTATGCCAGTGAAAATGTTAACAAGTTGTTGGTAGGGAACAAATGTGACCTGACTACAAAGAAGGTAGTGGACTACACAACAGCAAAGGTAAGAAGCACCATCTGTACAGCAAAATATTTATATGATTAAAAATGTACCAGGACTTCAAGTAACCATTTATAGTGAGGGCTTTTCTTTTTAATTCCTTCTCTGCCTGAGCATTTTTTTTTACACCTGTAAAATACACATTTAAAAAAAACAAACTAATAAACCCCCCCCCCCCCCCCCCTTCTCGAGCAGCATTTCTACTACATATCCCACAGCAGGACTACATCATATACCGATGTTTTCAGCGGTGAAAGGTTTAAAGTGGTTCTCAAGGCCAATTTTTTTTTTTTTTTTTTTACCTTTATGCATAAAGGTAAACCTTCTGTGTGCAGGAGTCCCCCAGCCCCCATAACACTTACCTGAGCCACATCTTGATCCAGCGATGTGGTTGAGAGCATCGACTCTGAGACTGCCCCCCCCCCCACCATGGCCGAGAAAATTAGCCAATGAGGATAGAGAGGGGGCAGGGCCAACGTGCGGCTCTGTCTGAATGGCTCGGGAGTGCACCTGCTTGGGTGCCCTCATTGCAAGCGGCTTGCTCTGGGGGTTTTCGACAGTAGGGAGGGGCCAGGAGTGCTGACGGGGGACCTCAGAAGAGTAGGATCTGGACTGCTCTGCAAAATCGCTGCACAAAGCAGGTAAGTAGAACACGTTTGTTATTTTTTTATTTTTTTTTTTTTGCCTTCAATATCACTTAAATGCTAAGTTTTATTTATTTTCATTACGCTGCACCTACTAGTAATTCCAAATATTGATAGGTTCAGACTGCTAATTTTTATACCCAGTGGATTAGGCTCCGTTCACATCTTGGCGTCCCGGATCACGGGCAGAAAATCACTGTGATAATGCCTGCGATCCCAAATCACGGCAAATCGTGGGACGCCCGTGCAATTCCCGTGTTTTCCAATGGCACTGAAAATGCGGCACAATTTTGCTGCGATTGTCGCCTGACAAATTGCGGTAAAATCGTGCAAATAAAATCGCAGTACCCCTAGCTTCAAAAAAGTACTAAGAACTTCTTTTGGGCGACAGGCGCCCTGTAATTCTGTTTGCGTGGATTTACCTCGATTCGTTGGGCGACCATTGTGGCGAAATCGCGCTTTGTTTGGGGTGTCATCGGGACGCCAAGATGTGACCGGGGCCTAACTGTTCTACGAGAGCAAACTTAAAAATGCAAGTTGTTTAATGGGAGCACTGTGAATGGCATTGTATATGTATGATGAAAAGGCAATGGCCTAAGTTATATCTCTACTAAAAATTCCCCATTGCAGGAAGTCTCGATAACCAAGAAAACTTCTTGTCTACAGTCCTCAAATATGACCCAACGGTGAGCTTCTCAGCCTGGCTTGGCTTATAGTGATTTCTCTTTCGTTCACTGGTAGACACAGCTTCAATTCCATTGGGCTTTATTCTGTGTCTCTTCAGGAGTAGGACTAGGCGGAAACCTTTTTGTTTATGCCCCTGGGTCAGTTCCAGAGGGTATACCATCACTTCCTGCTGTAAGACTCCATTTTTTTTTCTGCCTAGTCAAAAGTAAGAACTTGGCTCTCCGCTGGGATCTGTGGTCCTGGCATTTTTTTCGTTTTTAAATGGAATTTTTTTTTCTTTTTGTTCCTGTGTGGGGTACACTATCCTTCCTCTGCTGTAGACAGCACTGCTGATGCGCTGATTCTTGTGGTTCCCCAGCGGTGCATGGATCTCCTGTTTGGGGTTTTTTTTTTTTGCAGAAAAAAAAGAAAACACAGGGGTTCAAATTAACCCCTTAGGGTCATGGAGCGCGTTTCACCACTCACTCCACTCCTGGAAGCTGCGGCACCCTCTGGGGTCTGTCTGCCCTAGTGGCCATGACTGCAGCCCTGCAGTCACTAGTAGCCAAAGTAAAAGATACGGCCTGGCAAGAAGAAACATAGAATGTGTCGGCAGATAAGAACCATTTGGCCCGTCTAGTCTGCCCAATATATCTGAATCCTATGAATAGTCCCTGGCCCTATCTTATATGAAGGATAGCCTTATGCCTATCCTATGCATGCTTAAACTCCTTCACTGTATTTGCAGCTACCACTTCTGCAGGAAGGTTATTCCACGCATCCACTACTCTCTCAGTAAAGTAATACTTCCTCATATTACTTTTAAACCTTTGCCCCTCTAATTTAAAACTGTCCTCTTGTGGTAGTTTTTCTTCTTTTAAATATGCTCTCCTCCTTTACCGAGTTGATTCCCTTTATGTATTTAAAAGTTTCTATCATATCCCCTCTGTCTCTTCTTTCTTCCAAGCTATACATGTTAAGGTCCTTTAACCTTTCCTGGTAAGTTTTTTCCTGCAATCCATGTACTAGTTTAGTAGCTCTTCTCTGAACTCTCTCTAGAGTATCTATATCCTTCTGAAGATATGGCCTCCAGTACTGCGCACAATACTCCAAGTGAGGTCTCACCAGTGTTCTGTACAGCGGCATAAGCACTTCTCTCTTTCTACTGCTTATACCTCTCCCTATACATCCAAGCATTCTGCTGGCATTTCGTGCTGCTCTATTACATTGTCCTCCCACCTTTAAGTCTTCTGAAATAATTACTCCTAAATCCCTTTCCTCAGATACTGAGGTCAGGACTGTGTCAAATATTCTATATTCTGCCCTTGGGTTTTTACGTCCCAGGTGCATTATCTTGCACTTATCCACATTAAATTTCAGTTGCCAGAGTTCTGACCATTCTTCTAGTTTTCCTAAATCCTTTTCCATTTGGCGTTTCCCTCCAGGAACATCAACCCTGTTACATATCTGTGTCATCAGCAAAAAGACAAACCTTACCATCGAGGCCTTTTGCAATATCACTTATGAAGCACCCCCGCCTTCACCTGTATCATCTGCTTCCTCATAATTTGAAGTGGATTTGGCCGCCGCATATGAGAGTCAGCCTGCTGGGTCTGCGTCCACGCACGCTGAGTGCTCTAATAGTGAGGATGAGTCGTCGTCCTCTGAAGCCACATGAAAAAACGCTGGTGGAGGCCTTATTGTCTCAGTGCGGGAAACCTCAAAGTTGTAGGAGTCCAGTTTGGCACCTGCAAATCTTCCAAGGTGACTAAGGTGTTTACCTTTCCTGCCTATGTTGATGAGATTGTCACCAGTTAGTGGGGTTCCCCAAAAGGCCTGGTTGGAACGCTTAGGCGTTTTGCTAGGAGATATCCCTTTGAGATATCCTTTGAGATATCCTTATCTCTTCTGAAGAAACAAACGATTCCTCTCAGGTTTCCAGGCTAAATAAGACCACAATTTTGCCGGTGGAGGATTCTCCATCCTTTAAGGACCCTGTGGACAAGAGATGAGGCTCTGGTCTGGTACACCTTCACCGTGACTGTTTCAATTTTGGGACCGGTGTTTGCTATCACCTCGGTATCCCAGACCTTAACGGAATGGGCTAAGATTTTGTGCCCAGATCTGGAGGGGAGTCAACACCCTCCTGAGCTGGCAGACCTGGCAGGTCAGTTGATCCAGGGGTTGCTGCATATTTGTGATGCGGCCCCCTTGGCCAGCAGGGTTTCGGTGACGATGATACTTTGCTGCATGATCTGGTTTAAGTACTGGTTGGCTGACCAGGCTCCTAAAAAAGGTGCTGACTGATCTTCCTTTTTGTAGCTGGCCGTCTGTTTGGTGCCTCTATGGAAGAGATTATTAAGGGCCTCACGGGAGGCAAGAGTACTGCTAAGGGCAAGGAACCTCCCTGTAAGCGTGGTCCTTTCCTTTTGGCTCGCAAGTGGCCCTTTCATCCGCCTTTTCGGGAGGTTCTAACAGACCGTGGAATGGTAAGTCCAAAGCTTGCACTTCTGGTTCCGCAGTCAAGCCTTCCCCAACCTAAAGGGGCGACCTCACCTGGGTCTGGGGTGGGGGAGACGTATTCCCTTCTTTCGGGACCTGTGGACCTTGCTCATTCAGGACAAATTTGTTCACTAACTAACTGGTTCGGTTTCAAGATCAAGTTTGGGTCCTTGCCTCCGGCAAGGTTCTTTACTTCCAACTTTAAGCCCGTCTCCCAAGCAGGTGCTGGACCTGTTGGCACAAGGAGTTATTGTGCCAGTTCCATAGTCGGAATGTTTCCAAGGTTTTTATTCAAATCTGTTTACAGTTCACAGGAAGGAAGGCAAGTTTCGTCCGATCTTGGATCTCAAGGCTCTGAACCACTTTGTGCGGATTCAGAAATTTCGGATGGAGTCCATCCGCACTGTATTTTCTTGGCCGACAGCTCCCCCACTTCGGTGGCGAGGATTCTGTCTGGAGCATTACCCGCACCATGGAAGGGTAAGTACAGTCTCCCCCTCTCCCCTTTTTTGACTTTTTTTTTTGCTATCCCCACTCTGTAAGGGTCCTGGAATAGTGTGTCCTGCCCTGGTAATCTGGAGGGGTCCCAGTGTAGGAGACCCCTAGGTGCATGCCCCACTGTTTGCACCTGTCTCTGCACTGGGATCCCACTGCACTTTACCCACACTGCTGAGTGCACAGCAGAGTCTCCAATAACGTGTCCTACCTTCAGGAGGGGGTCCCCTTGCAGAGGGTGTAGCATTGCAGAGCGCACAGGAAAGACCATATTTGTGTAGCCAGATGTAACCGGGGACATTTTCCCTTAGTCCGGGAGACGCTGAAGACTGAAGCCTCCTGGGGGATGCTAAAGCTCCTCAATTTTCTCTTCCTGTGCCCAGGACGTATGAACAGGGATGGCGTCCAGGTGATGCTGGGTCCAAATTCTCAGGGCTCCTCTGATCGGTAGGGTGAGTCCTTGGGGGTCCCTGTTATCTCTCTCTCTGCTGATGGGTACCCTGAGCCTTGGGGGGGATTCTTTAGTGGTGCCAAAAGATTTTTGTACTGCAAGGTCCTCCTTTCCTTTTGGAGCCTCAGGGTCACATCTCCCCCACTGACCCCCCTCAAGGAGGTGGCAGGTCCCTCGGAACCCCAGCTTCTCATGGTTGCCTGTTGGCGCTGACTGTAGTCCTGCAGTCCTTAGTGTCCCAGGTGGAAGTGGTGTGTGGGCAAAGGCCCGGTAGGAAGCATCCCCTGCCTTTCCTTGCTCAGTCTGTCTCATCTGATTCTAAGCCTGATGCCGCTGTGGACGGGGCCCATCCAGGGGGGCTTAAAATCACACTCCCCAGATCCATCCAATAATGAGGATGATTCCTCCATGGTCTCAGCAGTAAATTAAAAAGCACTGGTAGATGCACTTATCGCTGCAGTGTGTGAAACTTTGAAAATGGAGGCTGTGGCTGATGTAGTCAGGGACTTGGCTTTGTTTGGTATGCATAAGTCACCTCGCACTCCAACTGTGTTTTCTTATGTGCCTTATTTTTACAGGTTTTCCTGTAAGGAATGGGAACAACCAAAATTACCCTTGTTTACTATGTCTGGTTTGACATTGCGGCCAGTCTTTGCCTCAGCCCTGATGTCTCAGACCCTAACTGAATGGGCCAAGCTTTTGCGCCAGGGCATGGGGAGTAATCAGGTCCCCCCGCTGCTTGTTGATTTAGTGGACCAGTTGGTCCATGGGCTGCAGTTTTTTTTTTTTTTTTTTATGCAGCTTTAGATATAGCTCCTGTGCTGTCCAAACTTTCTGTTTCAGTGGTGGTGTGGCTTAATTGGTCCGCAGATCTGCCATTTCAAGGCGATATCCTGTTTGGGGCTACCCTGGATGACATAATTAAGGGTGTCACGGGTAAGAAGAGTACCTTTCTACCATAGTCTAGGACAGAGAAGGAGCCTCGTCGCAGATGGGGGCCCGCCTTCTCAGTACATAGAAAATTCTTTCGTGCTTCTGGGGCAGAGTATAAGGGAAATCTCCTCTCTGCTGTGGATTGCTTGGTGCTTTGTGCCTCGCGACCGGGTGTACTGCCAGTGCGTTGGGGGTTGTCCCTTAGCAGTGTTACACTTTTTGTGGGTTCCCCCTGGTGACTCATGGAGTCTTTGGAGCACATTTTTTCCACTTGATCTCCTCTCTGAGGCTGCGGGGCCCTCCGGGATCACAACAATCCATCCGTGCATTGACGGCAGTCCTGGAGTCCCTTGTGTTCCGGGTGGAGATGGCTTGGGGGCGCCGGCTAGCAAAAAGCACCCCCTGCCTTATCTGTCTCATCCGATCCTGATTCGGCCGCTGCGGACATGGGTCTGCAACCACGCACCTGGAACCCTCTGATAGTAAGGATGATTCCTCCAAGTCTGTGATCGCACACCAAAAGGTGTTGGTGGATGCACTGATGTCTCTGTGCGTGAGACCCTGAAGATGGAGGACGCAGCTGTGATGGAGGCGCGGGGACGCTTTGGCACTCACAAGCCATCCAGAGTGGCAAAGGTGTTTCCTTTCCCTGCCTATTTTGACAGAATTGTCACTAAAGAGTAGGAACGACCAAATCGTACCCTAAGGCTTTACTAGGTGTTACCCCTATGACAGGGCACGACAAACCCAGGTAAAAGGTCGTATTGGCGACTCGAATTAGCAGCCTAGCACCTGAGCTACACTACGGCAGGTGTTTGTCCTCATGCGGCCCCCCTGCCTGCAGGTGCGCTAAGTAAGATGCCACACCGGCCGTTAATTGAGGCCGCAGCTTTGCGGCCTGCTGTAGGGAGACACTTCGGGGAACTGGTGTCCTCTTGTGGTGGCCAGGGCTACAAAAAGTAGTCACTGGCGGCACTGAGAGTTTCCCCTGCCTGGTCGTTGGTTTGACAAAGGAGCAAGATTGCTCCAAAACGCTCATAGAAGACGTGCTGCAGTAGTGTACATGAGTGAAACTTTTTTATGGGACCTTCCTGTGGAATTTTAAGGGTTTTTTTTTTTTCCCTAGATATAGACATTTATGAGGCTATAAATTTATCTTGTTGGCACTAAGTTTCTTTCTATTACATGAAGATGTTGAGGGCTTGATCTGGCGCTCTGTCCTTACCAGTGAGTGGACAAGGGAGTGTGGGGCAGCTGGTCGTAACAGCCTCAGTCCCATTTACAACCCCACAAAGATGGAAACAGTTTGTTTGTTTATTTTTTATTTTTTCCCATTAAAATTCGTTTTAATTTTTTTTTTTTTTTTTTTTTTTTATTCTCTCCGTCATGTCACACAGCCGAAGGCCCCTTTCACATGGGCTGTCTGATCAGGTCCGCCTGTCAGTTTTTCAGGGGGACCTGATCGGACCCTTCAGTCTTCTCCTATGGAGGGACGGATGTCCGTTGACCACCGTCGCCATCCGGTCGGGCAAAAACAGATGGATGGTGGTCCTACTTTCCATTCTTCTGACGGCTCTAATCAGATGGCATCGAATTGAAATGGACAAGCAGTCCATTTCCATCTGACTACCCCTTAGAGGAGAGCGGGACTGTGTCACTCTGCATAGCGGGGATCGCTCAGCGGGGATTAGCGGAGAAATCCCAGCTGAGCAAGCAAATTCGGCTTAGCGGAGGTGCATGTGTGAAAGGGGCCTAGGGTGGCATGAGTTACCGGATCTCCTACCGCCTCCAACTTGCTGCACTGTCCTTCCCTAGTGAGCCACTGCCCATCACACCATCAAGCCACACACGGGTCAAATGCTGGGCAACATCAGTTGGTTCATTAAAAACTGGCCGCCATTTGGCCCGTGTGTATGGCAGCCGGTCCGACAGTAGCCGGCCATTCGGCATGCGTGAAAAAAAAAAAACTGGCTGCTAACTTTTTTTTTTTTTTTTTTTTTCAGCTGGCTCCTAGATTTCAAGAAAATTTGTCAAACCCTGCCCTATGAGGAGTCCCTTAAGAAGTGGACTGTGCAACCGGTGGTGGACCCTCAAGTTTCCAGAATAAACAAGACAATCCTGATTCCATGTCCCCGGCCTTTAAGGATCCTGCTGACCGGAAGGCAGAGGCTGTGGCCCGCCATGTGTACACTCTGGTTTGGCAGTGAGGTCAGGATTCACCATTGTCAAAACTGAAAACAAGAGGTTGGGAGACCAAGAGAATACAGATATACCCTGTTACTCTGTATCCCAACAACCAACTAAGGGCACCCAACACGAGTTTGAATAAAAATAGTAGATTTATTTGGCACGTATGCCATAAAAATTGATTTCAAGACAGAAAACGGACATTTGGGTAGTGAACCATGGTGACACTAACTCACAAAAAATAAAATAAAATCAACAATTAGGCACCCATGCATGTGAGAATATACCATATACTCAAGAACATTATACCCCTGCGCAAGCCAGCATACCTAGTAGGCTGGATAATGCGCAGGGTATAATGTGAGGACCTCAATAATACCCCTATGGACACTTGGGTTAAACAAGACCTGGCTGAAATTCACCAATTGGTGAACTGAAATATGATGTAAATAATCTTGAAAAGGTATTGATGATGTAAATGGTTGTCAGTCCGATGACTTTCAGTAGATTTTTAACATACTTGTCCAAAATTAAGTCGTTGGTTGCAGTGAATGATTCTCCAAAATTAAGGAGGTGTTGAATATTGTGAACAAGTGGCGACTTATCAATTAAATCATCAGGGTAAGGACAGTCCTCGATATTGGGAAAGACTTCAAAATAGATTTTAGGTGGACAGTCAATGTACCTGAGATGAGTAGTTGATATAGAAAAAGTTTCACCGTCCTGTTTCACAGACTTAATAGATCATATGTTTACCTTTTCATTCTAGGTAAGCCAATGTCCTGGTCATGTAGCGGGGGAGGAAGATGAGTAGAGGTATTAGGCGGCACGGTCCCCCAGATCCCGTAGAACTGGCGCTCTTACCCGTCGGCGTTCTTCCCCTCCATGCGGCTTAGCCAGCGGCCGTGGCGGTTGACTTCCGGGTCAGAGGATTTCCTCCCGGTCGTCACTTCCTGTGTAGCCAAACGGCCGGACGCCTCCACGGGGAACAGCCTGGGGAGCGATAACTGTGGATCCTATGCTGGGAACTCAATTGTCGCCTGTTGCATGGGAGCTTGGTACACAATGCCGGACGCTGACGCGTTTCACCAAACGGATTGGTTTCCTCAGAGCTATTGAATATCAAGATGCACCGATATATACCGCCCTTAATTGGCAGTAATTAATTGATCATTCAATTAGGTGCGGGACTTAATGGGAATGAATTACCATATTCCACCACAAGATGTCCTCGCTCCTTAAAAGTTAATCAGATAGAATACTTCAATGCATCTTGCCATTCTGCCAGCAAAGTTGATAGCACTGACTCCATGTATGTCACTATGGAGACAGGGCTATATTCTTTTAACAAAAGAATAAATGGACAAATACATGTGATTTAAAAATTACACAGCAAACTAAATTACAAAAAGAAAAAAGGGGAAAGAGGAAAATAGAAATGACTGATAGTCTCTACATTCTTTGATATGGAGAACCATAATTAGATTAGTAATAGGTTGAGGATAGGGGCCCTTTATATGTACCTCAGGGACTAAGTCCTGAGGTGAATTTACCAATTCGTGAAAGACCTTAGAAGAGGGGAGGCTACGCACAGGAGGGTTAGTATTTATACTCCTGAACATAGGAAGAGGTTGGGGCTAAGGAGATGGTCAACCATAATTAAATTTTGATAGAAAGAAGGTTAGTAACATCACGATACCAGTCACAAGGGACAAAGGGTTCAGGGGTTCAGGAAGGGCTGTAGACTGAATTCAACATTGAGTCCCATTGGTACTAAAGATCCCATCTTAAAGATCCACATTTTCTCCTTCTGGAGGAGGATCTGGTCAAAGTCTCCCCTCCTTGCAGGCAATTTAAGAGCATATATCCCCCTGACCCTTAGACCGTCGGGGCTGGCATCGTGATGTTCTATAAAGTGAAGGGGAACTGTCCTTTTGTCAATTTTCTTCCTAATATCGGCAACATGTTCAAGGATGCGTGTTTTAAGTTGACGTTTAGTTTTGCCAATATATGATTTTTGGCAAGGACAAATAATTTCATATATGACTTTCTGTTTGGCAATTGATGAAATCATTAATAGTAAAACTATTTTGCCCATTACAACTAGTGAAAGATTTGGACTTAATTACCAATTTACAAATTTGGCAATGGCCACATGGGAACATTCCTTTTGGTTGTGGTAAAGAGGTTAGCCAATTCTCATTACTCCGTGACCTGACAAATTCCGAGTGACAAAGTGTGTCTTTCAAATTTCTAGCCCTTTTGGCTGTAAGTAGGGGCCTGGGACCTACTAGTTTTTCAATAAGGGGGGACACTGTAAGGACTTGCCAGTGTTTTGTTAGGATTGACCCAACCTCCTTCCATTGTGTGCCGTACTGGGTGATAATACGTGGGTATCGATCACCAACAGTCGTCACACCTGTGGTCCCTGCTTCTTGTTCGCCAAGCAGGGTGGATCTTGGTCTAAGTCCTGCTCTTTTCCGTGCTTTCTTAATAATACTATGGGAGTATCCCCTCTCCCTGAATCTTTGGTGCAGTTGTTTTGCCTCTTCCTGATAGTCTGCTGGTTTTGAACAGTTTCTTTTGTGACGTAAAAACTGCCCCACTGGGATACTATTAATCAAATGTTTAGGATGGTGGCTATCTGCGGCCAAAAGTGTATTGGCTGCAGTGTCTTTGCGATAAGTTTTAGTCTTGATCTCCCCATCATCCACTGAAATGAGGAGATCGAGGAAAGGGAGACTATTAGTACTCGCCCTATATGTTAACCGTATATTGCGGTCATTTTGGCTTAGATCGTCCATGAATTGATCCAATTCAGCAGGGGTACCCTTCCAGAGAAGGACATCATCAATGTACCTCAGCCACAGGTGTGAGTGGCTGAGGTACATTGAGGATGGATAAATAACCTGCTCCTCCCAAAGGCCAAGATGGAGGCACGCGTAGGCCGGGGCCCACGGCGCCCCCATCGAGGTTCCTCTAATCTGCTGATAGTATCTGTTCATGAACTGGAAGAAATTATGGCCCAGGAGAAATTCCAGGAGCTCGACGACAAATTCATTATGAGCGCCGAGCTCAGGGAATCTATTCTCCAAGAAGTGTGCGACTGCCCTCAGACCCCAATCATGTGGGATGGAAGTATATAAACTCTCAACGTCAATGCCCACCAGGAGTATATCCGGGGGGGCAGAGATCTGAGAGAGTTTACGGAGTACATCCCTAGTATCTTGTACAAAGGATGGGAGGGCAGTCACTTACTCCTTAATGAGGGCGTCGATGAATTTGCCAGTTCTTTCTAATGGGCCTCCCACCGCCGAAACGATAGGTCGCCCTGGGGGCTGATCTAGCGATTTGTGCAGCTTAGGTATGGTGTAGAACGTAGGGATGTTGTACGTTTTGACATGGAGATAATCTGCTTCCTTTTTGGAGATAAGACCCTCGTCCTTAGCAGTAGAGAGTTTATGGTTAAGGGCAGAGACAAGGGAGGAAAATGGGTTAGCGTGAAGTTTTAAGTAAGTAGTAGTATCATCTAATTGTCTCAGGACCTCCTTGATATAATAATCTTCACTTAGCAAAACCACATTGCCTCCCTTGTCGCTGCCCCTAATAACCACATTAGTTGCCTCCATGAGTTCTTTGAGGGCTAATCTCTCCTCATTACTAAGATTATCGAATTTGCCCCTTTGCCAGTTTACCCTACCAAGGTCTTCCTTGACCAAGTCAAGGAAAACCTTGATGTTTCGGTGTTTTGTAAGTGAGGGCATTTTAGTTGATCTAATTGGCAGATGTGCATCTCGTCTTATCATTTCAGCTACGGATGTATCATCCTCTAGATCTTGTCCCTCCTCCATTAGAGATGTAAGGATCTCAATTAGTTCCGTATCTTCGTCAGTAGGGGATGTCTCTATTTTGGTTCCATCAGTACCCCTGTCATGCCACATCTTAAAAATGACCTTTCTGAGGAATAGTGCTATATCTTTAAAGACCTCAAATTCAGTCATTGCAGATACGGGGGCAAAAGATAAACCTTTACTAAGTAAACTGATATGTCGCTCTTGAAGATCGAAACTAGAGAGATTGACAACCTTGAGATCACTACTAGGTAAATTCACCGACGGTTTTGGCGACTGCTGGATCTCGTAGCCCTCTGTTGGCCCCCCTTGAATTGGCCCTCTTTTTTCTTTGATTTTAAGTTCCCCTTTTCTTTTTGTGTCCCACATGGGGCTTCTAATTGTTGGGGATAGGAGTCCTCGGAAGGGGGGTCCAGGCCATTGCTCTAGTGTCGCAAACTCTGACCGAGTGGGCTAAGCTCTTACACCGTGACCTGGAGGAGGGGGGGGGGGGGACAGCTCCCCCCTGCCTTTTCCGATCAATGTAAAGGAGATCCGAGCGATCAGCCTTTGTCTGGATCATTGGACAATTCATCTTCAGGGGTGTCTGGTACAAGGTCAATCACACAAGGCCGTGGCCTATGTCAATCACTATGCGGGCACAAGAATTGTCCTGGCGGGTCCAGAAGTAGCCGTCATTCTAAGGTGGGCAGAACGAGCGTTCCAACCCTCTCTGTTGTTCACATTCCACGGAAGGTACAGAGGTTTGTGGCATGGTCTCAGGATCCTCTGGCCGACGCCGCAGATGCATTAGTGGCTCCTTGGCATCAGTATTGTCTGATTTATGCCTCCCCCCCCCCCCCCCCCTCTCAAACATCTGCCAAGATTCCTGTGCAGAAACAAGGCAGCAAGGGATTCCGGTCCTTTTAGTGGCTCCAGACTGGCCTCGCCGGTCTTGGTACGTCTGGTCGCCGATGCTCCTTTAAGACTTCCTCTCAGGGAAGATCTGCTCTCCCAAGGGCCAATCTTCCATCCTGCTTTAGTCGCTAGTTTTAACGGCTTTGCTATAAAGCCAGGTGCTGAAGGATAGAGGTTTGTCTGAATCAGTGATTCCTACGCTATTAAAGGCTAGAAAATCTACCTCTAGGAAGATCTACCATCGTACTTGGAAGGCGTATGTTGCGTGGTGTGAGTCTTTTGGGGTTCTCCCTCGCTCTTTTTTGGTGACTTGGGTCTTCGCTTTCTTCCAACAGGGGGTTGAGCAGCGCCTGGCCTTAAGTACAATCAAGGGCCAGGTTTTGGCCTTGGTGTTTTTCTTGCCACGTCCATTGGCCACACATTCCTTGGTGCGTACCTTTATCCAGGGAGCTCAACACTTGGTTCCTCCAGTGCAGTCTCCTTTACTGCTGTAGGTCTTCAAATTGGTGTCAGTTATCGAGGAATCTCCCTTGAAAATTATAGGGAGGTTCCCCTGCTTACATTTGTCGCAGAAGGTGGCTTTTTTGGTGGCTATTACTTCTGTGTGCAGGGTGTTGGAGCTGGTGGCATTGTCTTGTCGTTCACCCTACCTGTTGGTTTACAGAGCTAAGGTGGTTCTTTGTCCCTGTCCGTTGTTCCTTCCAAAGGTCATCTCTGATTTCCATTTGAATGAAGACATTGTGTTGCCTTCCCTATGTCCCAAGCCTAAACATCCTAAGGAAATTAGAAACCACACACTGCTTCAGGTGGAAATGCCTTCACAAATCCTCACTGTAACCGCACTGGTGCAGGCTCAATGTGCCAGCCATATAGAACAAAATGTGTGTCTGGACAGCCGCACTCCAATGCAAATATTTATTGAAAAGAGGATAAAATACCACAGCATACAGAGGTACAGATCAGACAGCCGACGCATTTCACACTAACAGTGCTTAATCATAGCTATAGTGTGCATGACTCAAAACAAGTTATATATAGATAACAAAAAGGTCCACAATGTGCACAATTGTCTTTCTATATATAACTTGTTTTGAGTCATGCACACTATAGCTATGATTAAGCACTGTTAGTGTGAAATGCGTCGGCTGTCTTTGATCTGTACCTCTGTATGCTGTGGTATTTTATCCTCTTTTCAATAAATATTTGCATTGGAGTGCGACTGTCCAGACACGCTTTGTTCTATATCCTAAGGAAATGGCTCTGCATTCCCTGGATGTGGTTCAGGCAATCGGTGTACCCGGCAGCTACAGTCTTTTAGAAAGCCACTCGCTAGTTGTACGCACGGTGTGACCGCAAAGGGTTGGCTACTTCTGCTGCAACTGTTTCCAGATGGATCAGACAGTGATTCAGGCCTATTCAATTGGAGGTTAGGTTCCTCCTTTCCCTGTTAAGGCACACTCTACTTGGGCCCTTAGTGCCTCCTGGGCCTTCCATCAGGCATCAGTGACGCAGGTTTGCAAGGCAGCCTTCTGGCTGTCTGTGCACACTTTTACAAGGTTTTATAAAATGGATGTGTTGGCATCTGCGGATACTACTTTTGGCCACAAGGTTTTGCAGGCTGCTGTTTAGAAGACCTGGTCCTCTTTGAGGGTGTATTGTTTTTTCAGGTGAGCTCCAATTGTTATGGTTGAGCTCCATGTTACCTGGTTGGCTATGGTTCGCCTTGGGAGTTTTTTTTTTTTCTGCTTTTTTCTCACCCCTCATGTTTAACACTGCTTTGGGGCATCCCAATGGTTAAGAAGAATCAGGAGCTGTGTCCCTCAATGAACGAAAGAAACTGGGATTTTTGTCTTGCTGTAAAATCCCATTTTCTCTAGCGCTCATTGACAGACGTAGTCCTCGGTGATACAGCACCTTCGGGTTATGTTGCCTCCACAGGAGCAGGACTAGACAGGAAATTAAAAAGCTCTGGCCACACCCTAGGGGCAGTCCCAGAGGGTATATCCTCTCTCTCTCTGCCTCAGCAAATCAGTTATTTTCTGTCTAGTTAGGAGTAAGGACCTAGATACCTTGCTGGGATCTTCGGTCCTGGCAAGATTTTTTTCTTAAAAGATTTTTTAGACAGCTTTTTTTCTCCAGTGTTCCTGTGAGATCTTCAAGCAAGAAAGCTGAACTGGGCGACGGGCTGGATGTTGAGATCCGGTGGTCACCCCAGTTCAGCCTACGAGTGCGTGCAGGCCATAGCTCCGCGCTGGGTTCGGCCGCGACAAAGTCCCATTAAGGGACTGACCCCACGAGTTAAACGTCTCGCTGAAACGCCAAAGACCATGAGTCACGGCGTCCATATCGGTCGACAGCCCTCCCGCCCCGGTGGAGAGGGGTACTGTCAGGAGTTGGTGCCTGCCTGGTTCCGGTATGGTGAGTAGCATGTTCCCCCTTTTCCCCTGACGGGTCTTGTGGTGAACGCGGGCCCCTCTCTGTATGGTAAGATAGAGTCCCTCTCTATCCTATAACATGACACAGATCCTCCTACTTTGAGTGTGATTTTATGTGCAAAAAGCCAGGAGGCTTGGTTTGGGAGCTAACAATCTAATTGTATACATGTTAAAAAGATTGTAATCAGTGGCATTCTGGGAATCTTACTATGATAAGAATAAGCTACCTACCAGTCAGAAGCCACGGACATGTAGACTGCCTTCCTAAATCAGATCTCCAGCTATAAGCAGGCCTCCCGAACGGCCATGCGGTCCGCCAGGGCCGGAACCGCCAACCACGCCAAATCCCCATGCAGAGAGAGTGTTGTGTGCCCTGCAGCACACCGCTATTCAGTACAGGCCGCCGCCATTTTTTTTGCTGGATCGCACGAGCCGCCATCTTGGCGTAGCCTCGTGTCTCCAGCATGGGGGCGGCCATGTTTGAGGTGATCCAAACACCTCGTGGAGCTAGGGGAGGCGCCGGAAGGCGTGCAGAGGGGCGGAGCCGCCTCCTTTCTTCCTGGGCAGCCAGCCAAAAGACTTCCTGTTTGTCAAGACAGCGCTGTAACCTGTTGCAGTTAAACTCTGAGCATCAAGTGGTGAGCCTGGGGGTCTATCTCTCTCTCTCTCGATCGATAGGGATCCCTAGCAGGTAACACTAAGGGGCTTTTTTGTGGCGCTGGGGGTCTGAAAAGAAAAAAAAAAAAAAGTTTATTTTTGAATTATATTATCCAGGAAGTGACTGGAATTATTATGGACCCTGCCACACATATTCCCCCACCTGTTTCCCTTGAGGGGGCCACGGGACCCACCGGTGCACAGAGTGTAGAGTCATTTACAGCAATTTTGGAGTCTATGGTGGCTCGGGTGGAGGCGGCCTGTCAGGGACGGGGGTCAAGGAAGCGACCCCCGCCTACCCCTATACTATCTGACACCTCTGACTCAGATTCAGAGATGGTCACTGCAGTTGCAGGTCCCTCTGCAAGGGCTGTTATCTCAGGTAAAGCTCCCTCAGACAGTGAGGAGGACGTTTCTTCTCCCGCTATAATTCAGGAAGAAGCATTGGTGGACGCACTAGTTGTGGCAGTGCAGGAAACCTTAAAACTTGAGGTTTTACCGGCAGAGGCAACGGAAACAGAGATTCCTTTTGGTACTAATAAGCCCATCAAAACGGTGAAGGTTTTTCCTGTACCCAAGTGTTTCGGTAATAAGATTAAAGGAGAATGGGAGCATTCTAAACGTACCTTTACTATTTCCAAACGTATTGCTAGACGCTATCCGTTTGAGGAATCCATCATTAAGAAATGGACGGTACCACCAGTGGTGGATCCACCTATTTCCAGGCTGAATAAAGCCACGGTTATCCCAGTGGAGGACACTTCGTCCTTTAAGGATCCGGTGGATCGAAAGATGGAAGCAGAGTCCCGCACCATCTTCTCTCTGATAGGGTCAGCATTTAGACCAGTAATTGTTATTGGTCTAGTTTCTCAGACACTTACGGAATGGGCGAGAATGGTACGCCAAGACCTTAGGGGAAAAGATATTCCCCAGGAGACATCTGATTTGATGGAACAGATTATACAAGGGCTACAGTTTATCTGTGACGCAGCCTTGGACACTACTCCCCTATTAGGGCATGCATCTATGTCAGCGGTCATCCTCAGACGTGTGCTGTGGTTAAAATGCTGGTCAGCTGACCTAGGTTCCAAAAAGACCTTGACAAATCTCCCCTTTCAGGGGAATCGTCTATTTGGGGCCAACCTAGATGAAATCATTAAGGATGCCACTGGGGGCAAGAGCACTTTTTTGCCACAGGCTGCTAAAGCTAAGGGACCTCGCAACAAGCGAGGACCTTTCTTTACCGCCCATAAAGGGCGCCCGGCTGGTACTAGCGGGAAAGGCAAGACTCCTCCAGGAGGGTTTAAGAAGGGCTGGTCGGACAAACAGAGGACCAACCCAGCCAAACCCGAAGCAAAGGAGTACACAGCCTGAAGGTGCGCCCCCACCCGGTTTCAGGGTGGGGGGACGTTTTCACCGGTATTCAGGACATTAGATCGAGCATCAACCACTACTACCGGTGCGATTCTTCCCTTCCAACATTTAAGCACTACAGGAAGCGGTAATTACCGTTCCCTGAATAGATCTTTTCCTTTACCTTTTCCTAAGATTAGTC
This sequence comes from Pelophylax lessonae, assembly GCF_965119305.1. Classification (NCBI taxonomy): domain Eukaryota; kingdom Metazoa; phylum Chordata; class Amphibia; order Anura; family Ranidae; genus Pelophylax; species Pelophylax lessonae. The sequence continues at coordinate 581,302,641 of NC_138770.1, read as the reverse complement.
CCTATACCTCACAGGAATCGGATCTGGTTGACCAGATAGGCCAAGAAGCCTCTAGTCAGGTGACTTCGGTCCCTGAGGTTCAACCAGAAAAGATCACCCTTCCTGATAACAATCAGGTATCTGATAAATGTGTGGGAACAGAAAACGACCAGACTTTCTCGGATGGTCGGGGCCAGATAGCTCTAGGGACGCCTGGTTCAGATCCAGTCAGCGCCAGTGGTCCTAGAAATTCTAGGCTGGCCTCGTCAAGCCGGCCTGGCCGACTTGGACATGCTAGTCGCAGACGTTCCGTGGGAACTTCGTCTCAGGGAATGTCTGTGGTCTCAAGGACCAATTTACCATTGTGCTTTACAGTCGCTGGTTTTAATGGCCTGGCCATTGAGACCCAAGTACTGAAGGACAGAGGGTTGTCAGCTTCAGTCATTCCTACCCTTATTAAAGCAAGGAAAGCGACTTCCAGCAAGGTCTATTATCACACATGGAAGACTTATATTGCGTGGTGCGAATCTTTAGGATTTCCTCCACGTACCTATTCGGTGACTCGAATATTGGCTTTTTTGCAAAAAGGGGTTGAGCAGAAACTAGCCTTGAGCACCATCAAGGGTCAAGTTTCAGCATTAGCAATCTTCTTTCAGAAACCTTTAGCTACCAAGTCCTTGGTGCGGAATTTCATCCAGGGGGTGCGGCACCTGGCTCCACCAGTCCGCGCGCCCTTACCGCCCTGGGATCTTAATTTGGTTTTGTCGGTTCTACAGAAACCTCCCTTTGAAAACATCAGGGAGATTCCCTTGCTTACTTTATCCCAGAAGGTGGCCTTCTTGGTGGCTATCACTTCTGCTCGCAGGGTGTCAGAACTGGCTGCATTATCATGCCAGTCCCCATACCTAGTGATTCATAGGGATAAGGTAGTACTTCATCCTAAGCCATCTTTTCTTCCTAAGGTGGTTTCAGATTTTCATCTGAATGAAGATATTGTACTACCTTCCTTGTGTCCTCAGCCCAAGCATCATCGGGAACATGCGTTGCATTCCTTAGATGTGGTTCGGGCAATCAGGGTATACCTGAAAGCTACGGAATCATTCCGTAAGACGGATTCACTTTTTGTGATCACGGATGGCCCCAGAAAGGGTTTGCCTGCATCTGCCGCGACCATTGCCAAATGGATTAGACAAACGGTGGTACAGGCTTATTCTATTAAGGGTCAGAGTCCTCCGTTCCCTGTTAGGGCGCACTCCACTCGAGCGCTCAGTACTTCCTGGGCCTTTCGCCATCAGGCGTCAGTGGTCCAGGTATGTAAGGCGGCCACCTGGTCGTCGGTACATACCTTTACAAAATTCTATAAAATTGATGTGACGGCATCGGCGGATGCCTCATTTGGCCGCAAGGTTTTGCAGGCCGCAATTTGAGGAGACCGGTGGTCTACCTCGAGGGTTTTTTTCTGTTTGAAAAAAAAAAAAAAAAATTTTTCTCTTTTTTGTTGAGTCTCATCATTAAGGATGAGCATTGTAAACTTCTAGTTGGCACCGGTTGGGCCTTCTAGATTGGGATTTGATTTCATTTTCCCACCCCTCATTTGTGATACTGCTCTGGGACGTCCCGAAGGTGGTGTATCACCGAGGACTACGTCTGTCAATGAGCGCTAGAGAAAAATGGATTTTTGTAAAATCTTACCGTAAAATCCTTTTCTCTTAGCTCATTGACAGACGTAGTCCCCGCCCCTCTGTTTTTTGAGTTGGGTTGGGTTAAAATCTCTAAAGACTGCTTTTTCACATAACTGATTTGCTGAGGCAGAGAGAGAGAGGATATACCCTCTGGGACTGCCCCTAGGGTGTGGCCAGAGCTTTTTAATTTCCTGTCTAGTCCTGCTCCTGTGGAGGCAACATAACCCGAAGGTGCTGTATCACCGAGGACTACGTCTGTCAATGAGCTAAGAGAAAAGGATTTTACGGTAAGATTTTACAAAAATCCATTTATTCCCTTCCTCCATCCCAGAGTTTTCCATTGAAATAACACAAATCTAATTCCCTCCGATCATGCCAGAATGCTGTGTGTGTTCCCGGACTCTGACCTTTCCTTTTGGCCCCATATCCAATAGCTGTCCAAATCCTATGGCCTTCAGCTCCATAGGTTTTTCAAAATGAACCCCATCTAAACCAGTAACCTCACTTAGCTACTAATTCTCTCACTTGTTATTGCAATTCCCACCTCAATAACCTACCTCTACACATGCTATCTTATATCAGGGATATTCAAACTGTGGCCCTGCAGCTGTTGCAAAACAACAAGTTCCATCATGCCTCTGGGTGTCATGCTTGCGGCTGTCAGTCTTGCTACGCCTCATGGGACTTGTAGTTCTACAACATCTGGAGGGCCACTGTTTGTATATCCTTGTCTTATAGGTATAATGAAAGCTGCTACCAGACTCGTCCACCTTACCAGCTGCTCAGTTTCTACCACCTTTCTCTGCCAATCCCTCAACTGGCTTCTCACCCATTAAATAAATTTCAAAGTACTAGTAAGCCATCCACTAATTCTGCCACCAGCTACATCATCAACCTTGTCCCAAAATATCACCAAACGGCCCTTTTTGCTCCTGTGAAGACCTTGGGCTGCCTAGCTCCCTTGTCATCTCCTTTGCTCACCTCCATCCTCTGGCACTCCCTACCCCAATCTGTATGGCTATCTCCAAGAAAATTCCAGAAAACTTCTCTTCAGGGAAGCTTATCCTTCCTCTAGCTAGCAACTGTATTTTAATTTGTCCATCAACTCTTCCTCCACACTTTTTACTTATAATATAATTTGCCCTCCATTTTAGATTGTAAGCTCTCAATGAGCATCTTCTTTGGTTGAATTGTGTTATCAAGGGAGCAAGTACAGTTGCATCATAAAGTGCTTCAGAAACTGTTGGTGCTATATTAATCCTGTATAATTGTAATAATGATGATCCATCATTGGCCAGAACTTTAACCTGCTCATTGTTCATAGTTTGTTTTTGTATGTAAAGGTTTGGATATACAGGAAATTACACTTGCCATCTTTTTTTTTTTTTGCAGGAGTTTGCAGACTCTCTGGGAATTCCATTCTTGGAAACAAGTGCAAAGAATGCGACGAACGTAGAGCAGGCCTTTATGACAATGGCTGCCGAGATCAAAAAGCGAATGGGTCCTGGAGCTACAGCTGGCGGCGCAGAGAAGTCCAACGTCAAAATCCAGAGCACTCCAGTCAAGCAGTCCAGTGGAGGTTGCTGCTAAAACAGCCTGCCCCCTAAATCGCCCCATTCCCTCCTCACAGCAGTGAAATCTCAATCTGAACCTAAGTGACAAAACAAAAATTGCCTGAATTGTACTGTATGTAGCCGCACTACAACAGAATCTTACCGTCTCCCCAAAGGTCAGCGATTGTAAACGCTCAATACTGACTTTTTTTATGCCCTTGAATCAAGACAGCTAACTTCATTTTCAGAACTGTTTTAAACCTTTCCCCCCCCCCCCCCCTCCCCTCCCCTATGTGTGCCGGTTTCTCAACACTGTGTGTAACCCTTGTTGCTTTACTAATACCAGATGCCCCATCCTTGTGGTTGGTTAAATGACCCTTGTCCCCTCCCCCCCACCCACTTTTTTTTTTTTTTTTTTGTTCTGTTTGGTTTCAATTGGCATGTTTAGGAGTCAGGTTTAGTCTTCTGAAGATGAAGTTTAGCCATTTTGTATCAAACAGCACAACAGTGTCTGTCGGTTTCCATGCATCAATAAAGTTTAGTGAGATGTTATATGTAAGATCTGATTTTGCTAGTTCTTTTCTTGTAGAGTTATAAATGGAAAGATTACACTTATCTGATTGGCCTCATTGGTTGTTGGAAGAGCCTGCAGCATGATGTGCCTCAACGTGCCGCAGGCCCCTTCAGCAACAGAAGCGAGACTAGTTTCTTCATACTCTGCATATAATTTGTGGCTGCAGAACATTGTGATTTGTTGCACAACATGTAACAAATAACTGAAGAAATGTTTAATAAATATTGTACGTATTGGAAGTAATAACAAACCGTATGGTGAAAAGTATTGTCTTAATTTGTCTAGAAATGGGGAAAAAATGAAGGCTTTTTTTTTTTTTTTAATTGACCAACACTGCCCTGCATGTAATGAAAGTTTTATGTATGGGTACTCTTATACCAAACTAACAAGTGCTTAACTAACCCAATCAGTGGCAACCACTATATTGCTTCACTTGTCTGTTTAGTAATGTTGAATGAGTAGGTGACTTAGAGAATTGTACAAGTGGGAGAAATGTCTTGGTTTGAATGTGCAGTGTTTGCCCTAATGTAATTGGGAATACAGTTTCCTTAGCTCTCTTCTTCCGGTTTTTAGATTCTGCAGAGGTGTACAGCAGTGCAAGTGTGACGGTGATGTGATTTTGCCATTAACTTTATATACTTGGTTCCATTTTCCACTAAAGTGCACCTGTTTTTGTGTACATGGAGGACATCCAATATTTACCCGCAAGACCTCACAAGTTGGCAGCTTCCTGTGCATGGGACAGGGTCACTTTATTCATTGTTTTCACTGTAAGCTCATCCCCAATGACATGTCCCTTAAGTTCTAGGCTCGAAAGGCAAATGTAAGGAGTGTAAACAATACAAGCTATAAAAAACGGAAAGCTTGCACATGGGGGGGGAAAAAATAAATAAAAAATCACTGCATAAAAAAATTACTTCTATTTAACAGTGGTTTCAAAGAAGAATCAGTCCTGTTGATTGTATATAGCAATTAAACGTCTGTGGATGGCTTATAAGTCTGCTAACTTATGCTACCTATACAGGTTGAAATTTGGAAGCCTGTGTGTGTGTCTCTTAATAATAATAAAACTTGTTAACACTGAATGTGTAGTAGTCAGACTTTGGTCATAAGCTGTAGGCTTGTTGGGGGGGGGGGGGGTCTTGCTGCTCTGTGGGTTCTACTAAATACCCGTAGTGGTGTGCAGTAACACTGAGCAATTTTCATCCAATTATTTTAATCACATATAGGAGACCATTTCTGATGGGCTACTCTAATGCCGGTGTTTCTCCATTATTGTACCTCGGTCAGTGCCCTAACTCAATGGGTTACCAGTCAGTGCCTAAACATACCATTAGAAACTCACCTCTTCAAACTGGTAGCCTCGTGTCTTGGGATGCTGTGATTTGCTAAACTGAATACTTGTGGTAGTGTCAGTTACTGCCCTATCCCCCCATATTCATGTGGCCAGTAAGGCTGCTTGTCATATAAAAAGGACAATAGGAAGTTTAAAGGGGCTGGATCTATAATCAACACTACCGTAAAGTGTGGAACTTTGTAGAATACAGCAACCCATGATTTATGGCTCTGGGTGAGAGCATCCAAAAGTATGTATAGGTATCGCTTATCTGCACTGACCTTCTACAGCTGTTCAGTTCTTGTAGGGTACTAATAGGAATTCTGGTTGCATTTTTCCTTGACTGAATACATAACCTGCAAAGGGTATGGTCTAATTTATGGTAACACAAATGTGTACATAATCCTACAATCCTTTCATTGACTGATACATGGGGTATGTGTTCACATTTCATTTTAATCTCACATTTGTTCATGCCTAGGTATTTATTAGAAGGCTTAAGACCAGACTGGAGCATTTCTTCTTCAGTGTGTATTTCTGCATCATTTTAAAAGATGAGTGTGCTGCCAAGGCTCTTTACCAGGATTGCTGCGTCAATGTTAAACCCTCACTGGTCTTGTAGAATGTAACCTCTCGGTATTAAGAACCTACAGAAGGTGGTAATGCTGTGCCAAGATCGCCGTGCAGTCACAATATTTATCCTCCATCAGCTCTGTACATTCCTTTTCACTTGATGTGTAAGCACCAATAACACATGAGATTCAAGAACATTTCTTTATAGTTTCCATAAAAAGACACTTTAGATACAAATAGAAATGAATATAAAATCAGCAAGGTAGTTTCAAACATTCATAAAGTCACACTTAAATATTTATATAACTGGAATTTAGAGACATGTTTACGTCTTGCAATTGATATTCATCTCCTCAAAGCAGTACAGGTGGAATGTGGCGGGAGGAAACTCACTACATCAGTCCTTTTTTTTTTTTTTTATACTTGCTTGCAAATGGGTATTTCGAACAGTGTAAAGCTGAACTCCAGGAATTCAGTCTGTAAAATGTGCTGGTATACTATGAGTTAAGTCCAAGGAGGCACTTGCCACCTCATGGACTTCTTATAATTCATGTCTGACTTTTTTTAAATATTTTTTTTAATTTTTTTTTATGAAGCTTAGGGTGCATGGTGGAGATGCTGTCAGCATCTTTTCCTGTTCCCCCTCCCCTGCCTATTTACAGGAGTCTTTGTATTTTGTGAAAAGGGTTCACATAACACAAAGCGCTCTGATTTGGGCTGCTGGATTGAAGACTAGAATGTCCTGTGATGGCTTTGCTGCTTATGCTCCATAAAAATGTCAGTTGTAAATCAGAGATGAGTCCATGAGGTGGCATGCACCCTTGTTAAAACACCTCATAACCCAGAACATTTTTTTTTAAGGTGACTGAATTCTAAAAGTCAGGGCTTGCCTTGTGTTTGAAGTAGAAATTAAGACATGACCTTTATGGTAAATATCCTTAAGATCCCTAAATCCGGATATTCAGTTCATGGGCAATATAGGTGGATTTTCCTGTGTATATGTGCATTAAAAAAAGTGACCCGTGTAGTTCAGTTGCTTAAAAGTACTTAGAAGTTGCCATTAGCTCAATGACGCCATCTGTGCTGCTCTGAAGCGATCAAAATTGCAAGAGGTATTGTAAGACTGCATTAAAAATATTCTGATATGAACAGTTCTCCTTCAGCATTGGACGGATCATTTCTTTGCTGTACCTAGTCTGTGGCACAGTGTCACAGTTGAAGTGAGTGCACTTTAAGATAGATTTAAACCATTCCAAAAATCAGAAACCAAGTTTCCACAATGTGTCAAATCCATCCTCCAGTGTGCATTATCTGAAACACAAAAGTGGTTAAGATTTTGATTATTAAAAGTTATAATAGTATATTAATGGATATTTAATTTTACATTGTAGTATAAAGCATGGAAGGTGGGGAACAGAAAACAAGTGATGTTACCCCCCAGAACTCCATGTTCTTCTGTAACTATTATTTGTTTATTACAGCCAATGGGGAACAGTGTAAAAAAGACAATATGTAGTTAGAATAACACACTTGTCCGTCTTTTCTTCAACTAGTTTTAGGCTAGGTTTTCCAATTTTGCTGTCTGTAATTTAATATAAATTTTATTGGAAAACCATCATTTTTCTGGCAGGGTGGCAAGACTGTTTCTTACCAGCAAAGCAATCTGCATGAGTACTGAATTCCATTTTAGGAGCCTCCTGTTGGCTTTTTGAGTTTTGTCTCGTCCTCATGTGTGCATAGTCTCATGCACTATCACTGTGGTCTGCCATAACTGTGCGTCCTCCACATTCTTTAGACTGTAAGCATTTGAATAAGGACTCCTCTGAAATCGAATGTGCTTGTAAAATCTTATCCTACTGTTACTTGTATTGTTCCATCTATGTATACAAGCTGTCATATAATAAAAGTATCAAAACTGATATATTTGGTAGTGCCATATAATTTAACTTAAAAAAAAAAAATAATCAAACACATCAAGAGCCTCTGTCTTTTATTTGGCTTCCATGGTAAAACCTTAAAGTGATAAAATTGTGAGTACGAAGTGTAATGTACACATTTAGAATAAGAGCTTTCTTCCTTCACAAACAAAACCTCATCAGTTTAATACTTTGAAACTGTCCCTTTTTAATACTGGCATGATTATGAAGATCGTTGGAGCTGTTCATGTATCTCCCTTCTCCTCTCCCTCCGATAGCCAAGATCTTTTCAGGAGCGTGCACAGTGAATACTGGCCTTGGCAGTAAATGGTTCTAATCTGTGATGGTGAGAGCATGACACCCCCCTTTCCCCAAGGTATGAACCCATACTGTAAAACCGTAAGGTAAAAAGTCAATAGGCTTACTACATCGGAAATCTATGCGGTTTTGCAGAAAATTCTACTTTTAAAAAGGTAAAAAAATGTTTGCTGTGAAATAACCAGTGTAAGCAACGTATGTGATCGTATGCCAAAAGAGTTCTCCATTTCACTGCAAACCACTGAATAGTTGAATGGAAGAAGAATGTAGATAGTTTGTATGGACAGGTCATCCTTCAAACACATTCATGCATTATCCTATATGTGACTTTATAGGAATGACACATTCTGAAGTACTAAAATCTTACTAAACGTGCTATAATATTCTCTAGGCCTCATCCAACTCAACATTGGGCCCCTATCACACTAGCCCCTGCTGACCTCTCCACAACACCGGGGTTGGCTGATGCAGCACAGATGGATCCTGCTTCTGCAAAGCAAGCTGAAACATCCAAGTGTTTCTTTATCCCCCAAGAACTAAATGATTTATCATGTAGCATACCCGTCTATGGCTGTATTCATTTTTAACTGGTAATCGTGCAAATAACATTTGTTGTGGTGACTGCACACACTTTTACTGAATTTATAGAGGGAACATTGGTTGCCATCATGGCTAGACTTCAAACATGTCTACTTCTATTCATCTGCATTACATAGAGTGGGGAAGTAAGTTGTTTACAAATGAAGGAAGATGAGGTTGTTTTTAACCACTTTTGGAACGAGAGATTATTCTGCTTAATGACCAGGCCCTATTTTGCAATTTGGCACTGTGTGACTTTAATGGACAATTGCGCATTTGTGCGATGCTGTACCCAAATATAATTGATGTCCCCCCCCACAAATAGAGCTTCCTTTGGTGGTATTTGATCAGCTGTACGATTTTTTTTTTTTTTTGGGCTATAAAAAAAAAAAAAAAAGTGTCAATTTTGAAAAAAATATATTTTTACATTCTGCTATGACATTACCAAAAAAATAAAAATCTAATTTTTTTTTACATTTTAGGCCAATTTGTTTTCTGCTACATATTTTTGGTAATAAGCGTATTTTGATTGGTTTGCGCAAAAGTTAGTGTCTACTAACAGGAAAGATTTGTGATTTTTATTGTTTTTTTTTTTTTTTTTTTTACTAGTAATGGTGATCTGCGATTTTTTGCAGGATTGTGACATAGGGAGTCGATCTGTCCGCCACAAACTTACACTTTTGGGGGTACCAGTGACATTACTACAGTAATCGGTGCTAAAAATATGCACCGTTAGGAAGGGGTTCATACTGTTGGTGATCAAGGGGTTAAATGTAAGCTTAGGGGAGTGATTCTAATGGGGGAGGGGTTGGGCTTTTGAAATGATCACAGAGACATGCGATTTTATATAGCAGGATCATATGGGCTCTGTGATTATTGCAGGCAGAAGGAAGGACAGCTGTGTTTACATCAGCCGTCTGTCCTTTTCTCTCAGCGGGGAGAGACTGAGGGTGTTAGGCGGCAATCAGAGCCGCCTGACACATGTGCCACCTTCCCCGCTGACGATCGGAGGCAGGAGCGCGCCCCTTAGCTCCTCCCAGGCAGATGCAGTGTATTAACGTGATTCTGCCTGTAGGTGCCACTCTGCCGACGTTAATATACAGTAAGCAGTTGGCAAGTGGTTAAACTGAACAAAATTTTAAAATGCAGCACTTGTTTTTTTTTTCCCCCATTTTGCATGAGCTGAAGTTAAAGATCAAAGACTTTCTATGTACAGAAAAGGCCTATTACTCTCAAATATTGTTCACAAATCTGTGTTAGTGAGCACTTCTCATTTGCTGAGATAAACTATCCACCTCACAGATCAAGATACTGATTAGACAGCATGATTATTACACAGGTGTGCCTTAGGTTGGCCACAATTAAGTGCACTCTGAAATGTTCAGTTTTACTTTATTGGGGGGGGGGGGGCGCAAAAACCAGTCAGTATCTGATGTGACCATAATTTGCCTCATGCAGTGCAACACATCTCCTTTGTCTAGAATTGATCAGGTTGTTGATTGGGGCCTGTGGAATTATTGGGCCACTGTGCAAAGTTGCTGGATATTGGCAGGACCTGGAACACGCCGTCGTATATGCCGAGCCACAGCATCCCAAACAGCCTCAGTGGATGACATGTCTGATGAGTATGCTGGCCATGCAAGAACTGGGATGTTTTCAGCTTCCTGGAATTGTGTACAGATCCTTGCAACATGGGGAAGTGCATTATGCTGCAACATGAGGTGATGGCCTCAGAATCTCATCACATCTGTGCATTCAAAATGCTATCAATAAAATGCCCGTTTGTTGTACATAACCTACTCCTGCCCATACCATAACCCCCCCTCCTCCCAACCATGGGCCACTCATTCCACAACTTTGACATCCGTAAACCACTCACTCACACAATGCCATACATGCTGTCTGCCCTGTACAGTGAAAACTGGGATTCATCCGTGAACACCTCTTTAAAGTGCCAGACACCATTGAATGTGAGCATTTTCCCACTCAAGTCAGTTACCACAACGAACTGCAGTCTGGTTGAGACTCCGCTGAGGACAGCGAGCATACAGATGTGCTATCTAAGATAGTTTCTGACAGTTTGTGCAGAAGTTCTTTGGTTATGCAAACTGATTGTTGCAGCAGCTGTCCGGGTGGCTGGTCTTAGACTATTTTGTAGGTGAAGATGCTGGATGTGGAGGTCCTGGGCTAGTGTGGCTTGCGGTTGTGAGGCCAGTCGGATGTAATGCCAAATTCTCTGAGACAGCTTATGGTAGAGAAGCTAACATTCAATCCATGGGCAACAGCTCTGGTGGACATTCCTGCAGTCAGCATGCCAATTGCACACTCCCTCAACACCTGTGGCATTGTGCTATCATAAAACTGCACATTTTAGAGGGGCCAGGCTAAAGCACACCTGTGCAATAATCATGTTGTCTAGCATCAGCATCTTCATAATCCATCCACCTCACAGGTGTGGCATATCCTGGCAAAGGCAAAGTGCTCACTAACACAGATTTAGACAGATTTGTGAACAATATTTGGGAGAAACGGGCTTTTTGTGTATATAGAAAAAGTCTTAGATCTTTGAGTTCAGCTCTTGAAAAATGGTGGCAAAAATAAAAGTGTTGCATTAATAATTTTGTTCAATGTAGCTCAGCTCATAAGGAGACAAGGTTCATAGCTATGTGACTCATTCACGTGTGCACAGACTCCATTTATTTAAATGGGCTCCTGTGCCTGTGTTTCATGCAGGAAAAAGGTTTCTGCACCATCTTTAAACCACAGCCAGAGGGAAATCACATGGTACTTTTTCATCATGCGATTTTCCACAACCAAAAACACATCGTGGTTACAGATGCATGGGGGTGCCATTAAAGATGAATAGTAGCCCCATGTATCTGCAAAAAAAAAAAAAAAAAAAGTAGCACTATTTGGCTACAGGCACAGGTGCAATGTACCAGCTGACCCACACAAGTGGGAATCTAGCTGAAAGAAGGATGCTGCATTTCTGGCAAGAGCAAAATTGTTTTCTGTACTTGCTGGAAAAAATAAAAAGGCTTGAAAACTCGTGATCTACCACATTCAATGATTGGTATGCTGCAGTAGCTGACATTTTTGCTCTTGGGTTTAGGTATTCTTACATACCTAACATACCAGTCTTGAACATTTATGAAACATGTAATCAAGAATTCGTGCCTGCCTTAGGGAAGCAGAGTGCAGTATGTAAATCAAAAATAATCAGCGCAAACCCACATTAAACATTATCAATCAAAATTCTTGTGCACAAGGCTGCAAACAATCAGTGCCAAACACAAAAACACCTGTGAAAACTTAAAGAAAATAATATTGCTGCGCCAAGTCTTTCATTGGAGATAAATAAATAGATAGATATGTTTGGTGTACAAAATGTTATCACAATAACTCTAAAATCAGTCCATCTACTGTGATACTAAAGTGATAAATCAATTTCTGAGCCGTGATTATAAAATCAATAATACTAATAGTCCCAATCCTCAGTGAAAATAGTGACTGAAAGAAAATCAAAAAATCTTCATCCACAAACGTGATCAAAAGTGCTGCATGCTTCACTCCAGGTGCTCCTAGTGACTAGTGACAGATTAGCAGCTCACCTTAGGAACAGACTCCTGAGAGTCAATACACACTCTGGGATAATCACTGCAGTCTGGTTTGCCTTCCCATCACCGCCTCCTGATAGTCCCTCCAGGTTTATATGGCATCGGTGTGGAAAAAATAAAAGCAAGTTCTAGTGCTCTCTGATTTTAAGGCTATTTATTAAATCATAAATGGTGAAATCGCACTTACATTTCAAAGCACTTCAGCAGTGCGGACTTATCATAGCATCAAACGCTGCCTGTGGTCTCCGGGAATCGACATGATGACGTGCAGGCTCCTCCCCCGTACGCGTTGCGTCATAGACGAAGTCAAGATGCCATATAAACCTGGAGGGACTATGAGGAGGCGGTGATTATCCCAGAGTGTGTATTGACTCTCAGGAGTCTGTTCCTAAGGTGAGCCGCTAATCTGTCACTAGGAGCACCTGGAGTGAAGCATGCAGCACTTTTGATCACGTTTGTGGATGAAGATTTTTTGATTTTCTTTCAGTCACTATTTTCACTGAGGATTGGGACTATTAATATTATTGATTTTATAATCACGGCTTATCACTTTAGTATCACAGTTGATGGACTGATTTAGAGGTATTGTGATAACCTTTTGTACACCAACCATCTATATTTATTTATCTCCAATGAAAGACTTGGCGCAGCAATATTATTTTCTTTAAGCAGAGTGTAGTGTCCTTTTAAAGTGGAGGAAGAGCACAGACAGTGTTGGTCTCTTATAATGCCCACTTTACATTCTTGCGGTCTGGCTGTATACCCGTCATCGGTTACCTGCTGCAACATCGTTCCCCTTTCTCCTCTGAAGCATCTTACTACCCCTGCTTAAAAGAGTCTTCTGCCACCCATCCTCCCACATCTCCTGCCTTATGAATACTGATCAGTAATCCTATCAAAAGGTATGTTCTGTGTTTTGAAGCAGAAAAATTTAATTACAGATCAAAGATATGACCCATGAGTGGTAAAAGTGGGATGGAGCATCATATTGCAGGGTCAAGTACCTTGGTCTTTTTCTCACCCCAGGTTAGTGGGTTAGGTAGCACTCAGGATCTGTAGTAGGGTTTTGAAGGACATGGATAACTGACTGCAAAATGTCAAGATAAATGTTAACAACATACCTCTACACACACACTGAAGGTCACCATTTAGAAAATGGCTCCCACAGCCAACAAAACGTTTAAGAGTTTAGAGACTGCAAATCTGCCGGGCATAATCTCCCTGTAGGTAGAGTTTGCGGTTTGGAAATCACAATAAATAAATAAAAAAGCCAACATCTAAAATAATAGTATTTTTGATAAATCAATTTCTCTGATGTTCATTGACTGACACAGCTCCTTATCTTCTTAACCATTGGGTTATACTGCCTCCTACAGGAGTAAAACACTAGGCAGAAAAAAAAAAACTCTGGCTACACCCATGGACAGTCCCGGGAGGGGGGGGGGGGGTCTCAGAGAAAGAGGCTAAGCCTCGAAACGAGTTAGCCATTACAAACTCAAGGGACAACTTACCCTCGGATCCTACTACTGAGGACTGCGTTCCTTATGTGATATGCTTTTAACCAAGAACTCGGTTGTGAGTATTTTTAATCTTTTTACTTTTAAATAAACCAACCAAAAGGATAATGCACTAGGCCTATGCGCCCCTGTTTGTTTGTTGTTTGCACAACCAGGGAAGTCTGGAAGTACTGTAAAGGGCAGCAAGGCCGCAGCATTTTTTTTTTTCCTGGGTTGTCGCAGCCACAGCTCCAGAAACAGTGGAAAGACCTTAATGAAGTGGGACTAGCAACTACACCTCTCTGAGCGCAGGGAACTGGTGCTTTGCACCTTAAACTTTTTTGCAACTGAATTACTGTCTGTCTGATCCATCTAGAAATGGTCGCAGAGGAAGCGGCCAACCCTTTCCGGGGCCCATTCGTGAGCACAAATAGTGGAGTCGGACTTCCTTAAAGACTCCGTAGCTGACAGGTACACCCTAATTGGCTGGACCGCATGCAAGGCAATTTCCTTCCAGTGGTTTGGCCTGGGACACAGGGAAGGCAACACAATGTCTTCATTTAAATGAAACCTTTGGAAGGAATGACAGACAGGGGCGAAGAACCACCTTATCTCTGAACCACCAAGTAAGGTGAACGACAGAATAACGCCGCCAATTCCGAAACCCTGTGCGCAGGGGGTGATAGCCACCGAAAAAAGCCACCTTCTAGGACAGCGTAAGCATGGGAATTTCCCGAAGGTTCTGAAAAGGAGGCTTTTGGAGGACTGAGCACACCAAAATGAGGTCCAAGGCGGCAACGGAAAGCACTCTGGAGGGGCCAAGTGCCTAACTCCCTGAAGAAAAGTACACACCAGGGAGTGTGTGGCCAAGGGCCGTTAAAAGAAGACCTCTAAGGCTGACACCTGGCCCTTAATAGAACTCAAGGCCAGTTTCTGCTCAACCCCACGTTGAAGGAAGGTGAATATCCAAGCCACCGAAAAAGAGCAAGGATGGACACCATGAAATGTACGTCTTCCACGGACGATGGTAGATCTTTCTAGAAGTAGATTTCCTAGCTTTTAACAGCATTGTAAATCACCGACTCAGACAAACCTCTATCCATCAACACCTGACGTTCAACAACCAAGCCGTCAAAGCCAGCGACTGTAAAGCAGGATAGAAGATTGGTCCTTTGGAAAGCAGATCGTCCCTGAGAGGAAGATTTCAAGGAACGTCAGTGACCAGCCACACCAGATCGGCGTACCAAGCCAGGCGAGGCCAGTCTGGGGCCACTAAGATGACCAGAATCCTTTTTGCCTCGATCCTGCGTAGAAGTCTTGGGAGGAGGGAAGGCATAAATTTGACAATACTGACCCCACGGGGCCACAAGTGCGTCTGGCAGAGGATCCCGTGAGCGAGCCACAAACCTCTGCACCTTTCTGTTGAGCCAAGACACCAACAGTTCCACCTTGGGGATGCCCCACCCGAGACACAACAACAAATGAAACACCTCA
The DNA here is from genome assembly GCF_965119305.1 of Pelophylax lessonae. Taxonomy (NCBI): domain Eukaryota; kingdom Metazoa; phylum Chordata; class Amphibia; order Anura; family Ranidae; genus Pelophylax; species Pelophylax lessonae. The sequence goes on along the minus strand of NC_138770.1, from coordinate 581,287,524 downwards.
GGATGAAGGAACCACTCCCCTTGGTCCAACGAATGCCGATTTAGGTAGTGCGCCTGCCAGTTTTCCACCCAGGGAAGGTGTACAGCAGAGAGGACTGGAAATAACCGGTCTGCCCACCTTGGAATACCAGCTACCTCCAGAGCCGCCAGGACACTTCCTGTGGCCCCTGGTGATTGACATAAGCCACGGACACGGACTTGTGCGATTGTGCACTGGACATCCCTGAAGACGTTCCGTTCAATGCTCTAGGCATAGTCTGATGGCTCGGAGTTCCAAGACATTGATTGGTAGTCTGGACTCTTCCAGTGTCCAGACCTCCCGAGCAGAATTTTTGCCGAGGACACCTCGCCAGCCGGACAGGCTGGCATCTGTGGTGACTACTGTCCAATACAAGGGGAAGAAGGATTTGCCCAGCTGAAGTGCCTTAAAATGAAGCCATCTTTCGTTCTCTGGCTCAGCCGGATCTGATTATCCGGAGACTGCAGATTCGTGTCCAATTTGCCCAGAATCTCCCTTTGCAGGGACCTTGTATGGAACTGTTCAAACGGAACCGCCTCAAAAAGGTAGACACCATCGGGCCCATGAAAGCCCAGAGGGATGACCATCTGCTGGACAGCAGGAGAGAAATTGCAGTTTCTGGAGTTTGTCCAGAGGAAGGAGCACTTTGGGTCTGACTCTGGACTCGGCTTTAGCCAGATAGTCCAGCTTTGTGGACAGAACCAGAGCAGACTTCTGAAAATTCAGAATTCTGCGTAACTGCCTCAGAGGCGTTATGGTGATCTCCAAGTTTTTCACCAGAGCAGTAGGAGACTCCACTCGCAGAAGAAGGTCGTCAAAGTAGCCCAGTACCGCGATCCTCCATTGGCCTAACCATGCTAGCACCAGGGCTGACATTTTTGTGAAAACCCGAGGAGCAGAAAGCAGACCAAAGGGTAACACTACAAACTGATAATACTCCTCTCCCACGGAAAGCGGAGGAAGCACTGGTGACCGGCTCATATTGGAATATGAAGGTAGGCATCCTTAAAGTCGATAGAGGCAAGAAAATCCCCCTGATGCAGGGATGCGACCACCGTGCGCATGGACTCCATTCTGAACTTCTGTACCCACACAAAGCAGTTAAATGCCTTGAGGTCCTCCTACAGGAGTAGAGGAATCATACTCACTATCTGAGAACTCAGGGCGCGTGGTCGCAGACCCAGCAGAGTGACCCACGTCCGCAGGGGATGAATCAGATTCAGGATCTGAAGAGAGAGATAAGGCAGGGGGGTGCTTTTTGTGTGTCAGTGCATCAATGGATGGCTGGGACCCGGAGGGCCCCGCAGCCTCAGAGGGGATCGGGTGGGGAAGTGTGCTCCAAAGACTCCATGAGAGGGACCCCCACAAAAAAAATAAGTGTAAAAAAAATACTAAGGGACACCCTAACCGCTCTGGCAGCACTACTCGGTCGCTATTAACATAGCACCTAAAATGATCCTCAGCAGAGAGGGAGAACACCCCACCAGACTCCCCCACCCAGCAGAAACAGGCACCTGTAGCCACCTGGCCAATCTGCACTCCATGTGCGGAATTCAGGATATGAAAAGATCCAGGAGTCAGCACCAGGGGATAAGGAGGGGCTCCCATCGCTGAAATCACCACCCATAGGGCTGTCATGGCCCCTGCTATTTTCAATGGAAAACCACCGCAAAATGGCCGTTGGACTACAGAAACATGGCTGCCGTGCATTGAGCACACAGGCTACAGCAAAATGGCGGCACCACGAGGCTCCCAGGATGGATCCCTAGGCCTCATAAAACAGAACAGGTAGTAAGGGGGCCCCCCTACAGTTGATGGGGGGGGGGGGCTGTCGGCCAGGAGGAATGCTGAGACCTGGGCGTATGCCAACTCGCGAGGCGTTTAACTCGCAGGCCAGCTGGTGGGGCTATGTCCCGGTCGACCCAGCGCAGATCTGAGGTCTGTGCGCTCTCGCTGGCCAGACTGGGGTGACCACTGGATAGATTATCCAGCCTGTCGCCCAGTCCGGCAGTTAAAGAAAAAATTGCCAGGACCAGAGATCCCAGCAAGGAACTAGGTCCATACTCCTGACTATGCAAGAAAAAAAAAGTTTTTTTGTCTAATCGTAAAATCCTTTTCTCTTTAGTTAATTGACAGAAACAGCTCCATATAAAATTGTTGACCACTGGATTATGCTGCCCCCTACAGGAGTAGAACACTAGGTAGAAAAAAAGCTTTACCATGCCTATGGGGCCGTGCCTGCAGGCATACACCCACACACTCTGCTATAGGCTTCAGTTTCGTTGCAAGCAGTGTTTAGGAAAAACCCCAACCCACTTAAGATAGAGCGGTGGGTCCTGCGTCTGTCAATGAACTTCAGAGAAAATTATTTTTACGACAAGACAAAAATCCAGTTCTCTATCGTTCATTGACAGACGCAGCTCCATATAATTCTTAACCACTTTAGGACCGGAGGATTTTCCTGCTTTACGTCCAGGCCACTTTTTGCAACTTGGCACTGTGCGACTTTAACTGACAATTGCGCGGTCATGCAAAGCCGTACCCAAACAAAATTTACGTCCTTTTTTTCCCACAAACAGAGCTTTCTTTTGGTGGTATTTGATCACCTCTGCGCTTTTCATTTTTTGCGATATTAATAAAAAAAGAGCGACAATTTTGAAAAACTAACAATATTTTTCTACTTTGACAGGTAAAAAATATCCAATATATTCAATTTTTGTCAAATATTTAGGCCAAAATGTATTTAGCTACATGTCTTTGACAAAAAAATTCTCAATGAGCGTATTTTTAACCGCTTTAAGACCGGAAGATTTTACCCCATTCCTGACCAGGCCATATTTTGCGATTCGGCACTGCGTTACTTTAACAGACAATTGCGCGGTCGTGCGACGCTGTACCCAAATGTTTATGTCCTTTTTTTCCCCACAAATAGAGCTTTCTTTTGGTGGTATTTGATCACCTGTGCGATTTTTACTTTTTGCGATCTAAACAAAAAAAGAGCGACAATTTTGAAAAAAATAATATATTTTTCACATTTTTTTTTATATGAAATTCCCCCCCCCCCCAAAAAAAAATGTAAAAATCTAATTTTTTTTATTTTAGGCCGATTTGTTTTCTGCTACATATGTTCGGTTAAAAAAAAAAAAAAACGCAATAAGCGTATTTTGATTGGTTTACGCAAAAGTTATCGCAGCTATTAACTATGGGAAATTTATGTCGTTTTTATTTATTTTTTTTAACTAGTAATGGCGGCGAGCTGCGATTTCTTTTGCGGGACTGCGACATTGCTGCGGACAGATCGGACCCTTGACTGACATTTTTGGGGGTACCAGTGACATTACTACAGTAATCAGTGTTACTGTAATAATGACACTGGCAGGGAAGGGGTTAACTTTATTGGTGATCAAGGGGTTAATGTATGCCTGGTGCTTACTGACGTTTGTGTGGGGGGAGGGGACTGTGTGACACAGGCACAGATCGCAGGTTCAGCTATGCTGAATCCTGTAATCTGTGACTGTCTGTCATATAAGAGATCCGCCCGCTTTGTTTACACAAGCGGGCGGATCTCCTCACTCGATCCGACGATCGGGGAAGAGCGGCGGTGATCATCGCCTCTCCTCTCCTGGCCCGAGCCTCCGGCGGTGCGTGCGGCGCCCACAAGGGGAGGAGTCCAGCGACGTAGGTCTACGTCACTGCACGATAATGAGCCACTTTGCCGCAGTACGCTCAATGTGAACGGTCGGCAAGTGGTTAACACTGGGACGTCCCAAAGCAGTATTTGCAAGAGTGGTGGGAAAACAACGCAGAAAAAGAATGTAATTCCCAACAAGGCTAAAACTTTAGCCACCCAAAGAATATAGAGCTCAACCAGGAACAATAGAAGCTCACCTGGACAACACCCTCAAAGAGACTAAGTCTATGTCAAACAGCAGCCTGCAAAACATTGCGGCCAAAAGAAGCATCCAGGATGCCAACACATCTACTTTGTAGACATTTGTGAACGTGCGCACAGATGACCAAGTTGTCGCCTTGCAAACTTGTATCACTGATGCCGAATGGCGAAAAGCATAAGAAGCACTTAGCGCCCTAGTAGAATGCACCTTCACAGGGAAAGGAGGAACCTGACCCTTCAGTGAATAAATAAGCCTGAACAACCGTCTGCCTGTTCCACCAAGAAATGGTTTACAGCAGACGCAACCAATCCCTTACTGGGTCCTTCTGTAAGGACCAACAGAGAATCTGATTTCCTGAAAGATTCAGTAGCCACCAGGTAAACCCTAATTGCCCGAACCACATCCAAAGAATGCAGAGCAATTTCCTTAGGAGGCTTAGGACATAAAGGCAGCACAATGTCTTCATTTAGATGGAAATCGGAAACCACCTTAGGAAGAAACGACTGACTAGGTCGAAGTACCACTATTTCTGTGGACCACCAAATAAAGCGAACGTCAGGAAAGCGCCACCAATTCAGATACACTGCGAGCAGAAGTAATAGCCACCAAACAGGCAACCTCCTGAGACAAGTTAAGCAGAGGAATCTCCCCAATGTTCTCAAAAGGAGGTTTTTGAAGAACAGACAATACCAAAGTCAGATCCCATGGAAGTAACGGGGATTGCCTCGGAGGGCGCCACATGACGGATCCCTTGGATAAAGGTGCGAATCAATGCAGGCGAGGCTAAAGGACGTTGGAAAAACACAGCCAAGGCCGACACTTGGCCTTTGTTAGTGGCCAAGGCCAACTTGCATTCGACACCTCTTTGAAGGAAAGCCAAAATCCTAGCCACCGAAAAAAGGAGGAGGAGAGGATGCACCTTCATGGACTCACACCATGAAATGTACCACGTACGATGATAGATCTTCCTGGAAGTAGACTTCCCGGCCTTCAACAGTGTAGAGATCACTAAATCAGAAAGACCCCCTATCCTTCAATACCTGGCTTTCAAAAGCCAGGCCGTTAAAACCAGTGACTGTAAAACAGGATGGAAGATTGGCCCTGGAGACAGCAGACAGAGAAAGTCTCTAAGGAGCAATCTTACCAGATCTGCGTACCAAGACCGGCGAGGCCAGTCTGGAGCCACCTGAATGACTGGAATCCCCTCCGCCTCTATTCTGCACAGAAGTCTCTGCAGGAGTTTCAGCGGCGGAATTGCATAGATCAGCCGATAATGACCCCAAGGAGCCACCAGTGCATCTACGGCGTTGGCTAGGGGATCCCGTGACCTGGCTACAAACCTTTGAACCTTCTTGTTGAGCCAACAGGTTGACATCGGGTGTCCCCCACCGAGCACACAGGAGATGAAACACCTCCAGGTGTAGAGATAATTGCCCCTGATCCAACACCTGACGCCTCGGGTAGTCCGCCTGCCAGTTTTCCACACCTGGGATATGTACCACAGAGAGGGCTGAACAAAATTCTTTGTCCATTTCAAGATCTCGGCCACCTCCTGGGCCGCTAGGACACTCTTGGCGCCCCCCTGATGATTGATGTAAGCCACGGCTGTGGGGTTGTCCGATTGAACCCGGACTGGACAACCTTGTAGATGATTTGTCCAGTGAAAAAGGCAAAGCTTTATTGCCCTGAATTCCAGAACATTGATTGGTAGTCTGGACTCTTCCACTGGACAGATTGTTCGACAGCAACAAAAAGAATCATCCCCTTCAACTTCTGCAGCTTGTCCAGGGGAAGAAAAACCTTCGCCGACACGGAGTCCAGAGTCAGAACCAGGTAGACCAGACTTAAGGATGCTACCAGGGCTGATTTTGCAAAAGTGATAGTCCAACCAAACTCTTGCAGTGTCCTTACAGTGATTGACAAATCCTCCAGAGCTGAATGAGAATCTGCTCTTAACAAAAGATCGTCCAGGTACCCCAGGACTGCAATCCCCCTCTGAGATAGAAGTGCCAATATCGGAGCCAACACTTGTGAAGACCCTGGGAGCAGAGACGAGACCAAAAGGGTAACGCCACAAATTGAAAGTGCTCCTCTCCCACAGCGAAGCAAAGAAAATGCTGGTGTCCAGCGTAGATAAGGATGTGTAGATATACATCCTTGATATCGATAGAGGCCAACAGGTCTCTCTGATGCAGGGACGCCATCACCGTCCGAATAGATTATATTCAAAACTTCTGAACCCACACGAAGCAGGTCAGAGCTTTGAGATCCAGGATTGGACGCACTTTGCCGCAGTGAACAGGTTTGAATAAAATCCTTAAAAACGCTCCCGAGAGGGAGCCGACACAATCATCCCCTGCGACAGCAGATCTTGCACCGCCTGTCGTAGGTCCGTTAACCGATCTGGAGGTAGGCGGAGGTTGGATGGGAAGAACCTGTCCAATGGTTGGGACCTGAATTCGATCTTGTAACCCGATCGGATCAGTTCGTGAACCAATTTGTCCTGAATCAAGGAAGTCCATGGTTCCAGAAAGCAGCAGGGACCCCACCCCACCCCACCCCACCCCAGAAACAGGTGAGGGCATCTCTTCATGCAGAAGAAGATTTGTCTGCAGATCTGGATTGGCCTATTCTCGGCTTACCTGACCATGTTTTCTTGGAACCCCCCAGAAGACCTGAATGGCTTAGCTCCTTTCTCCTGCGCCCCGGAGGCACAAAGGCCACCTATGAGCAGTAAATGGATGCCACCGTCTATTACGCGGTGACTTGCTCTTGGTGGATTGGGGAAGAAGAGTACTCTTCCCACCCGTAAGGACTTTGATTAACTCATCCGAGGAGGAACCAGTTTGTCCCCCGTAAAGGTTAGGTCAGAAAGAGCCTTTTTGTAAGCCTAGTCCACAGACCAGCTTTTTAGCCACACCATGCATCCAATTGCAACCCCCACTGCATACACTGTGGCCACCAGTGGATCCACACCCAGCGATGCCACACATATATATATACAGAAGGGCTTGGATCACTTGATCCGTTAGCTCTTGTCAGTCCCAATGGGAGCTACTCCGTTCCTATGTCACCTTTCAGTAACTTCGCCTATTCCGCTATGGTCTGTGACACCAGAGTGATCACAAAGACCGGTTTCAGTATCGAGCCTGCGATCACATGCAAATGGCGGAACTGAGACTCGATCCATCTATTCAAGGGGTCTGTAAATACCGTGGACTCTTCCACCGGAACTACCGTAGACTTGTTTAGTCTAGCAACAGGATGATCCACCTTTGGTGGCACGTTCCATCTAGCGGATACCGCGTCCCCGAAGGGGTAACGCTTAGGCACCACTAACATTTGTTTGATGCGCCCCCGCTGTTTATGGACAATGTTGTCAAAAAGTTCCGGACAGGGAAAAACCTTGCCTTACTTCTGGGATTTGCGGGTGCCGAAAGACATCCACCACTTTTAAGGTTTCCCGCACTGACACTATAAGGGCCTCCACCAGCGCGATTTCCAACGCGGCTGCTGGCGAGGATACATCTTCCTCGCCATCAGAATGCAAAGACGCAGAACCAGGGTGGCATGTGTCCGCGGCGGCCATATCTACGTCAGAATCTGAGGATATTAAAGAGGGAGGAGAAGGCATAGGGGCGCTTTCTACTAGTAAAATTTTTTAAAACGAAATCCTGCCTAGTGTTCTACTCTTGTAGGGGGCAGCATAACCCAATTGTCAAGGATCATATGGAGTTGCGTCTGTCAATGAACGATAGAGAAAACTGAATACCAATAGGAAGAAGGGGTATACACCCTGGTACTGTCCATAGGCGTAGCCAGACTTTTTTTTCTGCCTAGTGTCCTACTCCTGTAGGGGTCAGTATAACCCAATGGTTAAGAATATCAGGAGCTGTGTCCCTTAGAGATAGAACTGATATAGTAATACGCCCAGCTGACAAGGGAGGTGGCATAGTGGTGCTTGACAAAGTTGCCAATACCACCGAGATGCATAGATTACTGGCGGATTGAGATACTTACGTTCCCCATTCAGGTAACCCTACTTTTAAACTTAAGAAGGAACTGATTCAGCTGATTAACCAAGGTTATCATGATAGTATTCTCAGTAAGAAGGAGAAATCTTATTTGGCTCCCGTGGCTCCACGGGTCCCTGTCATCTATTACCTCCCTTAAGGTCCACAAAGATTCTATCAATCCACCAGGTCGCCCTATTATCAGTGGACTAGATTCGGTTACCTCTAGAACAGGGAGGTATATAGATGGGTTTTTGCAACCTTTGGTGGTACAAACGCCTTCCTATTTGGAGGGACTCTACCCAAGTTTTGAATCTCTTGGGCGAGATACAATGAAAGGACAGTTACATCTTATCCACTGTACACTATAATCTCCCATGAACATGGTTAGCAGGCAGTGGATTCCTTTCTGGCGAAGGGAATCTAGCATGATATTAGAGCAGCGTCAGTTTATTTTGCACCGAGCATGGCAAATTTATTCATGGCTAAGTGGGAGGAGGACATTGTCTATGGGCACCGCCGACAGGAATTATTTGTCTGGTGGAGGTACATAGAGGACGTCCTCCTCCTATGGGATGGTAGTATGGAATCTCTAAATATGTATTATCAGTGATTTGAATCAAAATTCTCAGGGTATAATTTCGCAGCATGAAGCCAGTTAGACCAAAGTGCACTTTTTGGATCTGAATATTGAGATTAAAGAGGGTGCTATTGTCACTAGCACCTTCTTTAAACTACTGATTAGAATAGTTTTATAGGTCAGGGGAGCTGTCATCACCCCTCTTGGCTCAGATCTGTTCCAAAGAGTCAGTTCCTGAGGGTGCAATGGAATTGTTCAACCATTGTAGAGTATGAACAACAGGCCTCTATGTTGAGAACTTGACCCCCTTATTCAGGAAGTGAGGGGTCTGGAAAGATCCTCTTTGCTGATGGACAGACCTAGGTTGTAGAGGAATACTGACAAAATGAGTTATTCATTACCACATATTCCAAGCAGCATTAAACTAAACGTATATATTATGGGAGTGTGGTTCCTGCGCTATCGTGGATTCTCTACTAACCACCCTAATGCTGCGTCACATAAACTGATACTATAAAACAGCCACAGATATATAAGTTATGGGGGAGTGTGATGCGCTTCAGGGGTACTGTGAATATTATATAAAGTGCTTCTGTGTAACTATCCACTTATTTCATCAATTCTATACACCAAAATTATTATTCTGAAGTGCTGTTACATAGGTTTCATTCCAAAATTAATAAATTCATCACTAGTTCATATAAATATATAGTGCTTGCGTAGATATCCCATTCAGATATTATTGCCAGAAAGTGAATAAGTGCTTCTTATAAAATAAAAGTGCTCTGTACATCCAGTGCCAATATAATTATCTCATCAACAGTACAAAAATTATATATCACATATGTCCATAAAAACAAATAAATGTAACAATAAGTGTCCAATCCAGATAGGAATGCACCAGACAATTCCTAATTTTATCTGGTTATAACAAATCCAAAAAAATATTTCTCTTACGTCCTCCGACAGTCGCCACCCACTCACAAGTCTTCACCAATGGGTATTGACCTTTGCTCCGTAGGAGTAGCTAGGCAACAAGAATTGTTAATACAAAAGCTTTTAGCATAGACACACCCCTAGGGGCTGTCCCCTCAGTCAATACCTCCCTGCACCAGCATTCCCAACTCAGTTTGACTTTGCCTAGCTTAGGAGTAGCTGGCTTTCCTGTGCTGGGGGCTCAGTCTCAGCCTTCTACCCTTTATTTGATTTTATTTCAAGTGTTTTTTCTCTTTTCCTTGCTAGCTGTTATTCTGTCAGCCTTAGTTTAGGGATCTTCTGATGAAGAATCATCATGCGGAGCTGGGTCTCGGACTGGCCGCCCTGGATCCCAGGGCTGAGAGCCAGATGGATCCCCAGCCTGCCATCGAGCGTTCAGCTTAGGTTTTACCCTGGCACATTGAACGACCCATCCCTGTTCGCTGCAGGGATGCTGCCTGTGAGGTGGCTACCTCACTGGACGCCATGACTGCGGTCCACATGCGTCCTGGCTGCGGCACTCCCTGTCTGCCCTGATAGCGGTTTGTCGCTGGAGACGGCTCCCCACGCCATCTGGTACGGTAAGCACCTTCTGTGTGGGGACCTTCTGTATGGGTGTCAGTCTGTGGCTGTGTATTACCCTCCATGTCTGTGTAACTGCGGGCTCCCTGTCAGATCCCTGTGTGGCTGCACTGCCTGTGGGCTGCGGGGGTGGGCCATCCTGCTCTGCTGTTTATTATGCTCTGGGTGCAGTTTGTGTGCAGACATGTGTGTGTGCGGCGGTCGCTGCGGCGATCCGCCATTTTATTTGCCTGAATACTGTGACCGGCCCTTTCCCTATGCAGCGCCATGTTTTGGCGCCATTCGCCGCCATTTTGGCGGGCGGTACTCATCCATGCACATGGCGGCGCCATTTCATTGTAGCCTTCTCCCCCGGCCGAGCGGCCATTTTTCTGGAGCCTTCAATAGGCTATATCAGTCAGCCAGCATTGCATCACTTCCTCTTTCTCTGGGAACAGCGATCGGTGGCAGCGGTCTGGTGTGCTCTCTCCAGGTTTTTACCTTCTTGTCCTGTCATTCCTTGCTCAGTATTGTCTATCCCTGCGGGGTCAGTGCATACAGCGGGGTGCGGTGGGCTGCGCTCGCAGTGGTATTAAAGGGCCAGTACCTTTATACTTTTCTGTACTGGGGCATGGATTCTCAGGATAGCAAGTTTCCCCCCGCCCTGGTGGGGGACCAGGGGGCTGCTGCACCCCCCGAGGGGGCCGATCTGACCACTGTAGTGGCTTCCTTAGTGTCTCAGGTGCAGATGCTGCTGGCTGAACGATACGCAAAAAGGGCCAGGTTATCCATTTCCTCTGATTCAGAGAGGATGTGGCTGCTGTGGCTGGCATACCCTTGTCAGGGTCCCGCTCATCTTTGGACCTTGTGGGGTCTGAGGGGGAGCCTGAGGTGGAGGGGGTTGATGTTTCTCCCCCTGGCTCGCCTGAAGAGCTTGCACTCATGAATGTGCTGATTGCTTCCATAAAGGACACCTTGCACCTGGAGGATGAGCCTACTCCTCCTGCTAGGGTGTCTTCTTTTGGAACGCAGAGGGCTCGCAAATCTGCTCTGCTGAATTTCACCATACGGTTAATGAACAGTGGCGCAATTTAAAGAAGCCCTTTACTGTGCCCAATAAGTTTAAACTGCTTTATCCGTTTGCGCCTGCCACCGACGAGCGTTGGTGTGTGGCGCCCCCGGTGGATCACGCGGTAGCCATTTTGAACAAAGCTATTGCGGTGCCTTCTGAGGATACCCCGGTTTTCCGGGACCCTACGGACAGGAGAATAGAGTCTCTTGCCCGTCATGCCTATATGGTGGCTGGTTCTATGCTGAAGCCTATTTTTGCTTCCATTATGGCGGCACAGGCTTTGCTTATTGGACCAAGATGCTCAGGCGCACCTTGGCGGCTGATTCCGCTTCACCTACCACGTTGGCTATGGTGGACCAGATCCATCAGGGTGTCATGTACTTGTGCGATGCGGACTTGAATTTAGCTCCCTTGGCTGCGCGCCTGTCCTGCGTGGCGATTCTGAATCGTCGTCTGATTTGGCTGAAGAATTCGTCGGTCGACCAATCTTCTCGCAAGACGCTGGCGGATTTTCCCTACGCGGGGTCTCGCCTTTTTGGCGAGGCTTTGGATACCCTGATAAAAGGGGTTACGGGGGGCAAGAGTACTCTCCTGCCCCAGTCTTTCAAGCATAAGTCTTTCCGTGGAAAGCGGAATTCCTCGTCTAGGCCCTCTCAGGGGTCCTTTCGTGCCTTTCGGTCGCAGTCCAAGGGCAAGCCCTTCAAAGGCCAAGGCTCCCAGAAGAAGCCGTGGGTGGGGAAGCAGAAGTCCGGCCAGTCCGGTTCAACTTCCCATTCCACTTCCGCCTGAAGGGGCGCCCTCACCCGTTTCTGGGGTGGGGGGGGGGGGACGTCTGCGCGGTTTCCTACAACCTTGGCTGGCCCGCATTCGGGACAGATGGGTTCAGGAAATCGTTCGATCTGGTTACAAGATCAAATTTCTCTCTCGGCCGGCGGGCAGATTTTTTCCCTCAAATCTTCAGCTGTCTCCGGAGCGCTTGCAGGATTTGCACCTAGCGGTGCGGGACCTGTGGGCCCAGGGGGTGGTGGTCCCGGTGCCTCATCGGGACAGATTTCGGGGGTTTTACTCCAATCTGTTCACTGTGACCAGAAAGGAGGGCAAGGTGCGTCCGATTCTGGACTTGAAGGCTCTGAACCGCTTTGTGCGGGTTCGCAAGTTTCGCATGGAATCCCTGCGCTCAGTGGTGGCTGCCCTGAGTCCGGGGGAATTCATGGCCTCCATCGATCTGAAGGATGCGTACCTACACTTCCTCGTTTGAGGGTCACCAGAGGTACCTTCGATTCGCCATTGCGGAGGATCACTACCAATTCGTGGCGTTACCTTTCGGTCTCGCTTCGGCTCCGCGGGTTTTTACCAAAGTGCTGGCGCCGGTTCTGGCCCTGTTGCGAGCACAGGGCATTGCTGCCTTGGGGTATCTGGACGATATCCTGATACGGTCAAACGCCAATCAGAGCCTGGTGACCGACCTGTCCACCATGATACGGACACTGCAGGAGTTCGGTTGGACTATCAACATTCCGAAGTCGACTCTGTGTCCTTCGGTTCGTCTTCCCTATCTGGGAATGATTCTGGACTCTGTCCAAGCGAAGGTCTTCCTGCCGGAGGACAAGCTTCGGACTCTTCAGGACGAGGTCAGGTCCCTCAGGGACAACCGACACTAGTCGCTCCGGACATGCATGAGATGTCTAGGTTTAATGGTCTCGTCGTTCGAGGCGATCCCTTTTGCCCAGTTTCACACGCGGGGTCTCCAAGCGGAGATTCTGGCCGAGTGGGACGGGCGGCCGCAATCCCTGGATCTGCGGATCTCGTTGAGCCACGACGCCAGAGGGGATCTTCTGTGGTGGCTCCAGTCCCCGGCGGTGTCGGGGGGCAAGTCTTTTCGTCCTTTATCATGGACGGTACTCACCACGGATGCCAGCCTGTCGGGCTGGGGTGGTGTTCTGGGCGTTCTGTCCGCCCAGGGAACTTGGTCGGAGGAGGAGTCCTCCCTTCCGATCAACATTCTGGAATTGAGGGTGATAAAGCTTTGCCTTCTGAGATGGACGGACCGGCTACAGTTCGGGTTCAGACGGACAATGCCACCGCGGTGGCCTACATCAACCACCAAGGGGGCACCAGGAGTGCCCGAGCGGCTCGGGAAGTAGCCGACATTCTGTCTGGGGCAGAGAAGCACGTCCCAGCGATAACGGCAGTTCACATTCCGGGGGTGGAGAACTGGCAGGTGGATTATCTGAGTCGCCAGACCCTGGACCAGGGAGAATGGTCCCTTCACCCGGATGTCTTCCAGATGTTGTGCGCGAAGTGGGGTTCCCCGGATGTGGACCTGTTCGCGTCTCGTCCGAACAACAAGGTGGAAAGGTTCGTGGCACGGACGCGCGATCCTCGGGCAGTCGCCTCAGACACTTTAGTGGCGCCCTGGCATCAGTATCGTCTGATGTGTGCCTTTTCACCGATTCAACTACTGTCCAGGCTTCTTCGCAGGTTAGCCTCGGAACCGCACACGGTGATTCTGGTGGCGCCGGACTGGCCTCTCCGGTCTTGGTACGCAGACCTCGTAAATCTGGCAGTCGACGCTCCGTGGCGTCTGCCACTTCGAGAAGATCTCCTGTCTCAAGGACCGATATTCCATCCTGCTTTACAGTCGCTGGCTTTAACGGCCTGGCTGTTGAAAGCCAGGTCCTGAAGGATAGGGGTCTCTCCCCTGAGGTCATTCCCACTTTGATCAAGGCTAGAAAAGCCTCTTCGGGGAAGATTTACTACCGTACTTGGAAAGCGTATTTTGCCTGGTGCGAGTCCAGGGGGAATTCTCCTCGCTCATACTCGGTGTCGAGAGTGTTGGCTTTACTTCAAACGGGCGTGGACCAGCGTTTGGCGTTGGCCACGGTTAAGGGTCAGATTTCTGCGCTGTCCGTTCTCTTTCAACGCCCTGTGGCGTCTAATTCATTGGTTAGCACCTTTGTTCAGGGGGTGCGTCATTTGGCCCCTCCTAGGAGGGACCCTTTACCTCCATGGGACTTGAACTTGGTTCTGTCCGTGTTGCAACAGGCTCCCTTTGAAAAGATCAGGGAGATCTCGTTGTCTCTGTTATCCAAGAAGGTTGCCTTTTTGGTGGCGATCACTTCGGCTCACAGGGTGTCGGAGCTGGCGGCTTTGTCCTGCAATTCTCCCTACCTGGTGGTCCACAAGGATAAGGTGGTCCTGCGGCCTAACCCATCTTTTCTTCCGAAAAGGATCTCGGAATTTCACCTAAATGAAGACATTGTCTTGCCTTCGCTCTGCGCGAAGCCTAAGCATCCGAAGGAGGTTGCCTTAAATTCCTTGGATGTTGTCCGGGCAATCAGGGTTTACCTGTCGTCCGCTAAATCTTTTCGCAAGTCGGATTCCCTCTTTGTCCTTCCTGAGGGACCTCGGAAGGGCATGGCGGCGTCGGCTGCGACCATCGCCAAATGGATCAGACAGATCATTGAGCAAGCCTATGCCTTGAAGGGGAAGGTTCCTCCCTTCCCTGTGAAGGCGCACTCTACCAGGTCTTTGAGTACGTCTTGGGCTTACCGTCATCAGGCTTCTGTGGCCCAGGTGTGTAAGGCGGCGACTTGGTCGTCCGTTCACACCTTCTCAAAGTTCTATAAGGTGGATGTTCAGGCATCGGCTGATGCCTCCTTTGGCCGTAAAGTTCTCAGTGCGGCAGTTTCCTAGGGACCCTTGTTTTTGTGGGCCCTTGGTTGTTAGGAAGTTTTCCCCTGGGTTACTTGTTTTTCCTGGGTTGTTGCTCCTGTTGAGCACGTTTTCCTGTTGCCCTGTTGGTTCTCTTACTGTGGTAAGGTTCCTTTCTCTGATGTGGGTACTGCGTTGTCTTTCTGCGGTTGCGTCTCCCACCCCTCATGTCTACACTGCTTTGGGACATCCCATTGTTGAAGACTTGTGAGTGGGCGGCGACTGTCGGAGGACGTAAGAGAAAACGGAATTTTTGTAAAATCTTACCGTAAAATTCCTTTCTCTGAGTCCTCTGACAGTCGCCGCCCCCCGCCCCTCTTTTGGGGTTTTTGTGTACGCTTACTGCTATGCTACCAAACTTGAGTTGAGAATGCTGGTGCAGGGAGGTATTGACTGAGGGGACAGCCCCTAGGGGTGTGTCTATGCTAAAAGCTTTTGTATTAACAATTCTTGTTGCCTAGCTACTCCTACGGAGCAAAGGTCAATACCCATTGGTGAAGACTTGTGAGTGGGCGGCGACTGTCGGAGGACTCAGAGAAAGGAATTTTACGGTAAGATTTTACAAAAATTCCGTTTTATATATACGGATGAATAGATAATGGTGATTTGATCGTGCAATTTCTTTTCCTCCACCTTTAATCTCCTTGGTGTGAACCTTGTTCAGTGATTTCACTTCTAGGTGTGCTATATTCTCACCTCAAAGAAAACAATAATATGCCTGTATTATTAAACAGGAATTGGTGGAAGTTCTTCTCCTTCCTCTATTCCAGCGTGGTATCGGCTCTCAATCAAACCTTTTTCAAGGGTATCAGGCTACACGGCTCGGGTTCTCGTTGCTCCAGAGGGATCAATACTATCACACATGGAAAGAAAATAATGGATGTATGTATTTATATCTTCTTCTTTATACCACATTTGAATAAAATCGGTGGTATTTACTACTAGATTACTAACTGAATATATCTATACAATTATTGCAGAATCTGTGACTATCACCCTTGAAAAAGGCTCGATTGAGAGCCGAAGCGCGTTGGGACAAAAATGCAGGAGATAGAGAATTATCCTAAAAAAGTCACAACTTTCACATCTGTCACTACCTTCTGAACTAAATCACATCTCTTCACCAGGGGTCTATAACCCCTCACAATTATCTATTTTACTGTATATATGTACCACTCTACAGAAGACCGTAAACAAATGCTTTATTTTACTACCTGTATCTAGATTATTATTTGTTACTTTGTCCTTAAAGTCCCCACATTTCTATGGCCTGAGGTACCAACCCCAAATAAGATTCAAACAGGGACGGTGGCAAAACCCATACTATTGATAGGTAGATAATGATCAAAAAACCTTCAATATTTTCCATAGGTTAAGCTTCACCCCGCAGTGAGGAATGCCTGCTCAACCGATCTTCCATCTCCGCCACGGCAGTTGGTAATAGTACCTTTTGCATGCTATTAACTGTATGACAGTTTAGAACTAATGCTTTTATGGCTTAACAAATGTGCTTTGCGTTTATAGAGAAGCTATGCTGAGAATTTTGTTCCCATCATGGATCTCACAATGGAAACTTGATTGTCACTGACCAATGGTGACAAGCGCTGTTAAAGCTGGGTATTTATCTGTCCAGTGCCTACTCCAAGTGCTCTTCACAGCAGCTGGGACAGAGTTCAGTGTTTTTTTTCCCTTATACACCTGTGCTATCATTGACCTAGCTCTTGTAACTATTTGGGTTTCTGCTTAAATATTTTGTTTTTTTTTTACATTATTTATGCAGTGCAAGAAATAGCAGATTTCCTAATAAAAATATCTTAATACTTGCTCCATAGTGGACTAAACATCTCCCACGTGTTTATGCTTAGCCCTGTGCTGTGAATGAGTTTGTGTAGTGCTACTCAGGTTTCCACACTGGTAGTGTCATGTCAGAGGACATTCCTTCCTTGCTGTCTTTCTTACCTAACTTGACTCCATCTCCAGGGAAACTGGTTGTTTTGGGTTACTGGTTGTTTCTCCCCAAGCCTTGATCGGTAATGGTATCCATAGCTTCAAGAACAGAGGCATACAGGCGTTCAGTGTGTCTTTCAAGCTCTCCAGATTGTTTGGAAATTAATGCCAGGGTGTCCTTCAGCACTAATGAGAGGTTACAAAAAAGATCACTGTAGCATCACAAGGAAGCAGATAAAGACTCTACTCATAATTATTCATGTGTTTATCAGTAAACATTCACAAACTGAGTCCCTGACCTACAAGTCATATCTGCTAAGCATTACCTCTACAAGCTCACACCCTAATGACTAACAGCTCGCTGCTTATGTGTGTATATAGTCCAGCAGCAAACAAAATTACTTGAATTGTTTTGTAGTCACCCTGTAGCCTTTGATTAGAGGAATGGAGGTAACTATTTAACATGTAAAGTTTCTGGTGTGGTCAGCTTCGGTACTATCTTTGTTTATGACATTGCTACTGTACTTGCACAATGCTGGCAATCAATTGCTAAAAGTAGGTGACTGCATCCTAAATATATATGAACTCTAATAGTAGAAGCTATATTTAAGTGGAAGAAAAATGTAAGTTCTATTTGCATCTAATCTGGCCAGATAAACACATGGCAATTATAAAAACATCCGTTTTTGGGGAAAACATTTTATGGTGTCCCATGGCTCTAATAGTCAGCCACACGTGGAAAAGGTAAGACATTTAGGACCTGTATGTGAATACTTAGCTTGTCATAGATAAAGATATGTGAGCCAGGAAAAACCTGCCCTTCCATGCTACAATAGAAGCTTCCTTTGTTCTACTCCATGCAGGCTGTGCTCTCAGTTATGTAGCTATGAGGGTAGAACACTATATTCTGGTTATAGGTATTGTACTTCATATTGGCTTCTTTACCTTCTCAACTAGAACTATTTCTTACGTTAAAACAATATCCTTTTATTATAGAAAAGTTCTTTAAAAGGAGCACCAAAATTCTAGTTTGATAAGCTGCTTCTAAATACTGTAGCTGCTGACTTTTAATACAAGGACACTTACCTATCCAGGGATGTCCTCACCCGAACCAATTGTTGGATCGGCCTTGGGTGCAGGCACCAGCATAGCACATAAGAGAAAACCGAAAGTGAGAGGGGGGGGGGGGGCAAACTTCCAGCTCAGATCGCTGCCCGAAGCGGGAGCGTGTACTTGTCAAAACCAAGTACCCACTCCCCCCAAAAAATGGCGGAACTTCCACAGAGACTAAGGGAGCCGCATCCAGAGAGGCATCACAGATGAACTGCAACCCTTGGACCAAATAGTCCACCAGCTCCGCAAAGGCAGGTGGAGGCTGTTCTCCCTCCAGATCCTGGCACAAAGGCTTTGCACATTGGGGAAAAAGCAGAGACACCAATGATATGGTGAACATGGGCCAAAGGACTGAACCAGCCACAGTAAACATGTGGCGGACAAAAGTCTCGGCTCTCCTGTCAAAAGGATCTTTTTCAAAAACTGAAGACTCCTCCACCGGAATTATGGCGGATGTATTCAGCCTGGAGACCTGAGAGTCCACCACAGATGGGACTGCCCACGTACTCAGAGACTCCTCAAGTGGTACGTCTATCGAAATGCTTAGGCACCGCCATATTGCGTTGAGAACAACTCCACTGACTTCCCGTCAGCTCTATCAACTCAGTCAGCAGCTCGGACAGTTTGACCAGCAGCTCAGACAGCTTGGGCAGTCAGCCGCAGCCTAAATTTTTGCCCCGATCCAGCCATGTGAGGCGCATGCCCAACGGCAACTCTGTCAGCTTGGCCAGCAGCTCACACAGCTTGGTCAGTCAGCCGCGAGTAGGCTGCAAAGCCGCGGGCCTGAGTTTTAAGCCCGATCCGGCCGCGTGAGGCGTGTGCCCGTCGGCAGCTCTTTTAGCTCGATCAGCAGCTCAGAAAGCTTGGTCAGTCAGCTGCAAGTAGACCGCGTTTGCCTGTTGGCAGCTCAGACAGCTTGATCAGCAGCTTGGTGAGCAGCTCGGACAGCCTGGTCAGTCACTTGGACAGATTGGTCCATCAGCCGCGGCCCAAATTTACAGCCCGATCCGGCCACATGAGGCGCTTTTTGGGCTTTTTGCGGATGATAAAAACATCCATTCCCCAGCCCAATAAGCGCTGCAGGGAGTCCAAAGGACATCCCTGGCCCAGTCACAAAATCCCCAGGAGGCAGGGAACCCACACCAAACCCCCCGTTAAGCAACAACCACATCCAACCCCCCCTTCTGGAGTACAGCTCCCACCGTGAGTGTTTAGAGGGGCTGGGGGGGATGGATGGGGGCCCACGTCCACCCCGAAAGACCACCAAGGGAGGGGGGGGGGGGACACTACTTACCACACCATGGAAATTAGTCTGCATCACTCCAGGCAGACCACCCACCATCTTGGCAAAGGGGTGCTGCGGGCCAGAGGTATGCTGCGACTCGGGTCATGACCAAGAACGTAACCAGGGCTATGCGTCTTCGCGGGATGTTTAACTCGCCGGCCAGCTCCTGTCCAGTGGGGCTATGTTTGCCCAACCCAGCGTGGAGCTAAGGTCAGGTCACGCTCTTTGGCCAGACTGGGAAGACCGCAAGGATCAGGGATATACAGTCCGTCACCCAGTCCGACAGTTGATTGCAGTTCTCACAGGAACCGAATTGATTATAGTTCTCAGAGGAACAGAAAAAAAAATAAAAGAAATAAATAAATTCAGTTTAAAAAAAGAAAAAAATGGAAGCGTGATCCCAACAAGGAACTAGGTCCTTACTCCTGACTATGCAAAAAAAAAAAAAAACTGAAGAGCTAGAGCAGGAAGTAGGAGTATACCCCTGGGGACTGCCCTTTGGGCGTAGTCAAACTTTTTTCCACTTAGTGTCCTACTCCTGTAGGGGGCAGCATAAACCCAAGGGTCAAGAAGATATGGAGCTGTGTCTGTCAATGA